>NW_016810565.1:4692684-4701319 GCF_001698545.2 Rhinopithecus bieti
GTCTCAAAAAAAAAAAAAAAAGAAAAGGAATCTACATGCCCATCTCCCCACCTCCACAGTGAGTCCTCAGGGACAGCCCAGCCCAGCCCAGGGACCCACAGAGCCAAAATGCACAGTAAGTGAGGAGGTAAGTGGCCAAATGAGAAAAGAAATGCAGGCACAAACCTCAAAACACAGGGGGCACGAGATCTCACTGCTTCATTGACATGGTCCCACAGAAAGCACCCCTAAACTGCCCCCTCAAGCTGGCTTTACATTATTCTAACTATTCTCCCTAGGCCACACTCTCTAAGTGAGCCCAAACTCAGAGGGCAAAGTGGGGAGCAGCAGGAAGCACAGCTGCAGGCTGATGTGCCCATCAGAGGCACAGAGGCTGCCATGGTCAGACAACGAGCTGCCGGTGTGACGGTGCCAGGCTGAGCACCTGCTCCCTCCGCACAGACAGCGTGCAGTGTAACTATAGTTCAGGCACAAGGCACCTTCATCTGCCTCACTTCCCCTGGGCTCCTGGAGGCAGGACACCCTCAGAGGTCAGATGTGCCCCTCCAGCTCCCCACCAGGGCCTGCCCTGCCCAGTGGGTTGCCCTGGGACACCCTGCAGTGGATGTCTAGAAGCAGGTTTGCTCAGGGCCACTTAGAACCCATTGAGAACAAGGAAAAGGCAGGGAGGAAAAGAGGGTGTATACAGGATAGATATTTCATGTACACCCACATATATCATATACATGACATATAGTTTTAAATTCGGAGATTAGTCATGGATTAGTTGAAATCTCAAGATGATGATCATGATGATGGCGGTGTTAGTGGTGACAATGATGGTAGCGGTGGTGGTGGTGATGATGGTATAACAGAGATGGTGGTGGTGACAATCATGGTGGTGACAGTGGTGGTGATAGAGATAGTGTGGTGTTGGTGGTGGTGGTGGTACTGATAAGAGATGGTAGTGGTGACAGAGATGTGGTGTAATGGCAGTGATCGTGGTGGTAGTGATACAATTGGTGGTAGTGACAGAGATGGTGGTGGTGATAGAGTGGTGATGATGGTGGTGGTGCAGCAATAGAGATGCTGGTGACAGTGAAGGTGACAGAGATGGCAGTGGGGATGATGGTGATGGCGGTGGTGATAGAAATGGTGTGGTGGTGAGAATGAGAGTGGTGATGGTGACAGTGATGATGATGGTGGTACGGGAGATAAAGAGGATGGTGGTGATGGTGGTGGTGGTGATGGTGGTGGGTATACACATGGTGATGCTGATGCTGATGGTGGCAGTGCTAGTGATAACAGTGGTGGCGGTGATGGTGGTGTGGTGGTGACAATCATGGTGATGAGTATAGAGATGGTGATGCTGATGGTGCTGGTGATAATGGTGGTGACGGTGATGACAGGAGTGGTGGTGCTGACAATGATGACAGTGGTGGTGGGTATAGAGACGGTGATACTGTTGATGGTGGCAGTGATGACACTGGTGGTGGGTATAGAGACAGTGATGCTGATGGTGCTGGTGCTGGTGATAATGGTGGTGATGACGGTGGTGATGACAGGAGTGGTGGTAGTGACAATGATGATGGTGGTGGTGGGTATAGAGACAGTGATGCTGATGGTGGTACGTACAGAAGTACTCCCTGTGCCTGGCACTGTGCTATATATACCCTTTACAAGCATTCTCTCTCTCTCTCTTAATTCTCAAAACTATTTTCTAATAAAAAAGTGAGAATCAAAGAGGCTAAATAGCAGGTCCAGGGCTCTCCGCCTTAGAAGGTCCTAGTGAATCCAGAACCTTAATGCAGGTATTCTAACTGTGGGGCCCCTGCTCTGAACTCCTGGCCTACATCACCTGCCAACGCCACTGAGGGCCAGAAACCCCTTCTGAGTAGCTGGTTGTGGTGGCAGTGGGAGGGTGGGGTTTCTCAGGTTGCACTGCCACGTGCCCCATTGATCTGGACTGAACTGCCCCCTGCCCCGACCCTTACACTGTGGGGTGGCTGTGCTGGCACAAGAATAGCAGAAGGAGATTGCATCTGGAAGCCCACAGCAAGCTCTCCATGTGTGTGGCAGGCCAAGACCTGCCTACCCCCATCCTGGAGATTTCAGTCAAGTGAGTCTCCTCCCATAGAAGGGATCTGGGACCTCAGACAGATCAGAATTACACGGATACATTCTGTGGCTGAAACTGACAGCAATGCCAAATGGGATTTCTTACGTGAAAAATCTGGTTGGAGATTTTGGCAGAGGTCCGGAAATCCCAGGCAATAATGGTGCGGTCAGCCGAGTCACGGGTGGAAGCATCTGTGCTGCTCAGGAACTCGGAGCCTTCCCGGAGGAACAGGATGTCCAAGGTCTGCTGGATGGTCGCCTTGTAGCTTCTCATCACCTGCAAGAGTGGACACCAGTCATGCTGGCAGGCCTGGGAGCACGGACAGGCTCCTGCCCAGGGAAGGCCAAGGACTCAGCGGGCAGGCAGGTTTAGTGAAGTCTATGCTGGGTCACACACACCCAGGCTGAGCAGCATCCCCAAGCCATATGTGGAATCATGGACCCTCCCGCCCCACGCCCAGCCTAGTGTCTGTCAACTTCTCAGCCCCCCTGCTCTGTTGCCACATGGGCCCAGAAAGGCATTCCTACCACCCCTTGAGAGCAGCAGGATCCCAGGGAAAGTGCTAAGGGAAGGGCCCGTCACTCGCCAAGGGCACCTCGAGAGCATATTGACATCCATCAACACTGGGGTCATGTTTTGAGTGGGTCTTGCTTCTGAAGATGTCACATAATTCACAGCTTGCAAAGTCCCAGATTGTTGTCCCTGGAGGAGCCATAGTAATGCAGGAACAAGTGTGCTTAGGGACAGACCATAAAGCCAGAATCACAGGACATATTTTAGCTTTAACGACACTTTGTATTGTTTTAGCATCATCACCGATACTTCACAGTCTCCTGTCTCATAAACTGACTTTATTAAGTATCGAGCAGTTGTTTTTCCTTTCTTAGAGGATTTTATCACATTCAGCCTCTGCTCTCAAATATCCAGCTCTGGTGGGGGGATGGAGAAGGGTCCCAGTACCAGGACTAGCAAGTAGCTCCACTTAACAAACTCACAGAGCACAGGACTTTCATTACAATATAGAAATAACACGCTGGGCACCCACTCACCACCACGGAAGCGCAGCAAGGTCTCAAGTTGGTCACAGGGGCCAGCCGGTCCCTTTACCAGTTCCTGGGGCGCCACCATGTGGCTGCAGTATAAACAGTTCAGTCCCTGGGCCCCATCAGCTCAAAAATGAGCCATCTTGACTTTTTAATTGGAGTTCACACCTTTCAAATTTTGCAGACATATTTTCTATCATCCTCCTTAAAATGTATACGTCAAATTCACATTAAATGTGGCACTCCATAATTTCAGTTTAGGTTAGAGGAGGAGGAGGTTGAGACCCATTCTCTGGATGAGGTTCACTGAGGCCCAGAAAGAGGCAGGGATGTGCTCAAGGGCACATGGCCGGGGCATGGTGGAGCCTCTTCCGCCCCCCACGGCTTCCCTGGGACCCACAGTTCATTCTCCTGCTGGCCAATTCCTGCCTCTGTAATTCCTCAGGGAGGGTGGGCAGCAGATGACTGTTCTTCTCTGAGCCTCTTCCAAAGCAACCCTCAACTAGGGAGATTTCAGAGAGGGCTCCCTGAAGCCTAAGCAATGATCCAGGGGTGGAAAAACAGTTTTCTGAATGCAAGACAGGGAGACAAGCTGCCCCTCACGGCACAGCTGCCTGCCTTCCTCCACGCACTGGATTCTGCATGCCCGTGCCTGCTCTATTCTCCCACGTGGCCTTGATATCACCGCCCCCACCAGCCTCAACACTTCGATATCTAAGAGGCGGACCCAGGGAAAGAATGAGGAAGATGACGGCCCTCCCTGCCACTCGCTGAGTGCCCGTTAGGTGCCGGCCCCTGGCTGGGGGTTCACATAAGTTATCTCATGACAAGAGCCCCACAGGTAGCTTCTCTCAATAGGCATGAAGTCTCAGAGACAGGCAACCTGCCCAGGAGCCAAGAACCACTTGCGTGTCCCTGCCAATGCACCACCTGCCTCCCAAGACAAAGTTTTTGAGGAGAACCAAAACAGTTGTTCCGTACATTTTCTGAGAATGGATGGAAATGGCCCAATTCATTAGAGTGTCATAAAAGTGAATGGCTGGGAAACAAGCCGTGTTATGGGTGACCCCCGCCAATAATGTGGCTGCAAGTGGAAGGCTGGCCTTTGAAGTGATCGCCGCCGAACATGATTTACTCGCCTTCACAACTGCTCGTGCCCCAGGAAAGAGCAAAGGGGCCATTTGTGTGTCTAGTTGGTGGGTTTTATGGCAACCTAATTACACCAACAGCTGGCATGGGACGGTGCTACCCGAGCCTAACGAGCTGGATCCAAAAGGGAGCCTCACTCAGACTCTTCTGGCAACTGCGGGCCCCTGGTGGAGAAGCAGGGACATGGTCTTGGGGAAAGCAGAAGATCGATCATGACACATGCAGGGGTTATGTCCCTACAATCTGCCCACTACTTGGCCTGCCAGCAAACCTGGGTGACGCTGGGCTGCTGCCGACCCATCCAGAGCAATCTTGGGTTCCTGCCACTTCCAGGGTGCACGCGGTTGGGGATGGTCACTGGGCTCCAATCTTGGCCCACTAAGATTTACTATGTGCCTGGGGAAGGTTCATTCCCTCCCTGGGCCTAGTTTTTGAGTCATCAACATGAGGGGCCCGACCGCACCTCTGAGCCTCTAAGTACTCCTGGTCCTCAGAAAGGACTGGCGGATGCACCCAGCTATCCCTCACCCCATGCTGCCAGTCTTCTGCATGCAGATCTGAAGGACAGGAGGTGGGGAGGCATTGCTCTGGGCTCACACGCAGCCCTGTGCTCCTTTAGCTGCCCACCTCAGCCACCTGCCTAAGCCACAGGACTGTGAGCTCCTGGCACAGATGCCCTGCTGCCCATATTTCTGGGTCACCCTTGGCTAGCACTGGGTCTGCCCCTGCAGGCATCAGTAAGGTGTGTCAAATTGATGCTGGATAAGTGAGTGGATGCATAAATGAATGAGTGAATGAACAAAAGGTCAACTACTTTAAAAGAAGCAATCCAGGGTCCTCTGGCTCCCAGCAACATCCTAGCACGCAGGGCTAAGGCAACACACAAAAGCCTTTGCCACTGGCTCTCCCAGGACCCCCAGGTGAGATGGCATTCACTCACAGGTCCTTCCCATGGCCCTGACTGAGCCAGCCCCTGCCCTGCCCCTCAGACTTGGAGACAAAGGAAAGCTGCTCCAAGACCTTGGTGGGAGGTGGGAGCACAGCTGGACTGTGCTCCATGCTGCAGCCTCACAAGAGCCCAGAGGTGGGTGGGGCCTCTCCTGGCCCTTGGATGAGCAGGGGTGAGATGCCAAGTGGGAGGGCCCAAGTTTAAGCAGACACCCGGGGGACCTGAGCCTGGCAGCCTATTACTGGCTGCATCATTTGGGGCAAGTAACTTCCGTCTCTCTTCTTCAGTCTCCATACCTGTAAAATAGGGGTAACAACAGGACCTCCAGCTGAGGAAGCAAGGGTGATGTGCCCAGCTAAATGCCCAACACATATGAGCCTGATGCTTGTAAACCTTCCCCTCCCCAGCCAGCCAGAGCTAGAGTCCCTAGGATGGAACTGTGAGTTCTTGGGCAACTCTCAATAACAGATGTATTGTCTTCTTCCAGTGCCAAGATGCAAGGCAAAGTGGAAAGGTAGCACAGGGCCCACTGCTTTGGTTTAAACTCGCAAAAGCAGAGGCTGCCAATCACATAGGATGGTGGCTATCAAAAGCAATTGACATTTACATTAAACAAAGTAAACCATAACTATGAGAAAAAACATGATTGAATTTCTCTACAACCTGGGACTAGGGAAAACTTTCCCAGCTATGACTCCAAAGCCAGAAGCAATAAGAAAAGTTGAATAAATTAGACTATATAAAAACAATAATAATTTTTTTAAAAAATACTTTGGGATGGCAGAAAGCAAGCAAGTAATAAGGAAAGCAAATTTCCTTAAATAAATAAGGAAAGCAAAAAAGACAAGTAGGAGAAATATTTACAACTTCTATTACAGGCAAAGGTCACTATCTGTAATATACAGATGGTCCCTAAAATAGATGAAAAGACCAATAGCTCTACAGAAAAACAGGCAAGTAAACAGAGCTCAGAAAAAAGGAAACGGTCCTTCCACTTTGCTCATAACAAAAGCAATGCAAATTTAAATCACATAGAGATACCATTACTTGCCTATCAAATTAACAAAATCCAAAAGTTTTGCAACACCCTTGTTATGTGGCTCTGGGGGTGTTAGGTATCTACATATGGCTGCCAGAACTGCAAATGGTACAAGCCCTGTGCAGAAAGGATTTACACAACTTTGAGCAAAATAACATATGCATCTTTACTCAGCAATACGCATGACCCAGCAACCCCACTTCTAAGAACTAATCCTAAACACACTGGCAAAATCCCAAAGAGATATAAGCACAATGCCACTGAAAGCAGCACTATTTGTAAAAATAAAAAACAGGGAACAACCCAATGTTCGTCAAGAAAGGACTGGCTGAATACATTTCAGTACACTAATACTCTGGACCACTATGCTGTTGTAAAAAAGAATGAGGAACCTATCCTGCTATGGAGTGATCTCCAGGACACATTGTTCAGTAAAAAAATCCAAAGTGGGAGGAAAAAAAGTGTGTAAAGTAAGAAGAGGTGATATGAACATGTGTCTGTGTTTGCTTCCACTAAGAACCAATAAGAAGACAAATGAGAAACTAAAATAAGTAAATAAATAAGATTGCCTTAAGAGGAAGGGAGGGGAGCAGACTGGGGGAGACAGAGTTAGAGGTGGAACATGGATGATTTCTCGAAATGTACCTTGTTTTGCAGATTTGACTCCAGAATTCTGTAACGAGCCAGTCAGTAAATATTTTGGGTTTTGTAGGCCATATATAGTCACTGTTATATATACTTCTCTTTCTCTCTCTCTTTCTCTCTGTATGTGTGTGTGTGTCTGTGTGTTTGTTGGAGCTGGTTAAAAATGTAAAAACCATTCTTAGCTCAAAGACCATATAAAAACAGGTCACAGGCCAGAGATAAGTCCCATCAACCATAGTTTGCCAATCCTTTCTCTGGACCCACGTACACATTTTATTAAATTATGCAACAAAATTAACTTAAAAAGCAATCTCTAAAATGTGAAAGCAAAATTAGGCAAGCAAAATTAACCACGTATTGATTTGGTAGCTTAACTGCACAAACAAGATTTCTTTTAAAAGACCTGAAGCACAGTAATTTAATGGTAAATCCTTAGTTGAATACACATTATTAATAGAAAACGGCAATATGGTGGTAAAGCCTAATTAGATACACATTGTGAACAAAGAGAACTGCAAGAAATCTTAAAGTGTTTTCAGTCGTTTCGTTGTTAGTGTCAATATATATAAAAGAAATGTGTTAAGGCAGATGGAAATTTAAAATTTTAGCATAAAAGAGATTTTAAAATATAAAACAAAAGTAAAGAAAATTCTGTAATCCTAAATTTGAATTGGAAAAATCAGTATAAACAATAATATATTTTGTCTTCACAACGAAAATATTTCCCAGCTCTGTCCACAGAAGGAGTGTGGAAACAATCAGCAAACTCTGCACCTAAATTATAGTCCCTAAGCCCAGCTAAACTGACCAGAAGTGACATAGATAATAGACCAAGACATGAAAAGTTATCATAACTCCATAACATATGTTTAAGAAGGTAGAGGAGAGAGTGACCATGGTAAGTAGAGAATGGAAGAGAATGTATATATATATACACACACATATATATGTAGTCTTTGGATATATGATTTTATATATTTTATATAGAGAGACTATATGTATATATACAGACTACATAAATGATACAAAGACTATATGTAGATATAGAGGTAGTCTTCCATATCTCTACTACCAGGGTCAGTCTTTCCTCTACCTTCTTTTTTTTTTTTGAGGCGGAGTCTCACTCTGTCGCCCAGGCTGGAGTGCAGTGGCCGGATCTCAGCTCACTGCAAGCTCCGCCTCCTGGGTTTACGCCATTCTCCTGCCTCAGCCTCCGGGTAGCTGGGACTACAGGTGCCTGCCACCGTGCCCAGCTAGTTTTTTGTATTTTTTTAGTAGAGACGGGGTTTCACCATGTTAACCAGGATGGTCTCCATCTCCTGACCTCGTGATCCACCCGTCTCGGCCTCCCAAAGTGCTGGGATTACAGGCTTGAGCCACCGTGCCCAGCCCTCCTCTACCTTCTTAAACATATGTTATGGAGTTATAATATCTTTTAATGAATCATATATACATATATGATCCAAATCACACTTCTAGAGATGAAGTATGCAATATTTGAGATGAAAAATACATTAGATGGGATTAACAGCAGATGAGACACTGCAAAAGAAACCATTAGTAAACTAGAAGACATAGCAATTAAAATTATGCACATGTACCAGATAGAAAAAAATTCTAAATTTTAAAATGAACAAATCTAATATAAACCTGAAATGGAGTAAACCCACTATGCCTCTCTTTCTCTCTCTCTCTCTCTCTCTCCCTCTCTC
>NW_016810565.1:4701733-4711205 GCF_001698545.2 Rhinopithecus bieti
TCTCTCTCTCTCTCTCTCTCCTATAAATTACAAAAATTAACTTTGGACAAAATTTTAAAAGCAACTACCTGAAGACTTTGAAAAGTCAGTAATAGCAGGTGGGTTGGGAAGGGAAGTCAAAATTTGAATAAAGACCAGTATGGCAGATGAGGTTCCTAGTTGGTATTCACTTTTGTGTTTTAACTCCTGATGTTGACCCAAAGACTGACTGGATTAAGGCAGTACATAGTGGGCATGGACAGCAAACATTCTGAAATAAATCCATCATTCTGCCCAAATGATCAATCTGAAGAAAAAATGAACAGAGCTATGGGGATCTATGAATAATATCAAAAGCTTAAATATTTTTGTCAACAGAGTTCTTTTTCCTTTTTTTTTTTTGGAGATGGGGTCTCGCTCTGTCCCCCAGGCTGGAGTGTAGTGGCACGATCTTGGCTCACTGCAACTTCTGCCTCCCGGGTTCAAGCGATTCTCCTGCCTCAACCTCCTGACTAGCTGGGACTACAGGCGCACGCTGCCATGCCCAGCTAATTTTTTGTATTTTAGTAGACACAGGGTTTCACCATGTTGCCCAGGCTGGTCTCGAACTCCTGAGCTCAGACAATCTGCCCGCCTCGGCCTCCCAAAGTGCTAGGATTACAGGTGTGAGTCACCGCGGCTGGCCATCAACAGAGTTCTTAAAGGAGAAGGCGAAGACAGCAGTACCCAAAAGAAAGAATATTTAAGGAAGTATTGAGTGAGCTGTTCCCAAATTTGGTTAAAGGCACAAGTTTACGAAGTCAAGAGGCTCTGCAACCACAAAGAGGATAAATTAAAAAGAAAAAACACAATACAAACCAAGTTCTGCATATCCCAATCAAACTGCTAAAAACCTCAAAGAAAAAACCTTGACAGTGCCCAGGGGAAAAACAATGAAGAATTACACAGAGGAGAACAATTTGAAATACCATAAATTTCTCATTAGAAACTATGGAGACCAGAAAACAGTGGAATATACTGAAAGTGGTAAATTAGTGTCAACCCAAAATTGTACAGACAGCAAAAATATCTTTCAAGAATAAAGATAAAATGAAGACCTTTACAAATGAAGAACTAAGTGAATTTGTCATGAACAGACCTAATCTATCTAAAACAAATGCTAAAGGAAGTTCCTCAGGTTGACAGGAAATAATGCCAGAGGAAAACGGAGCTTCAGGGATGAAGGAACAGCAACAAAAAATGGTAAATCATTAGGTAAACATAAAAAACCATTTTTTCCCACTTGTTATATGAAATATGTATGACTCTTGAAAAATATATATATAGCATTGTCTGGGAAGGGGATCTTCAATGTATGTAGATGTAACCCATATCACAATTTTAACATACAGGGTAAGGGGTAAAAAGGCTTATCTGGTTAGAAGAATCATATGTTTGTTTTGTTTGCTTGTTTGTTTGTTTGTTTGTTTGTTACTTTGTTTGAGACGGAGTCTCGCTCTGTTGCCCAGGCTGGAGTGCAGTGGTGCAATCTCAGCTCACTGCAACCTCCCCTTCCTGGATCCAAGTGATTCTCCTGCCTCAGCCCCAGGAGTAGCTGGGACTACAGGCGCATGCCACCACGCCTGGCTAATTTTTGTATTTTTAGTAGAGGCGGGGTTTCTCCATGTTGGTCAGGCTGCTCTCGAACTCCTGACCTCAGGTGATCCGCCTGCCTCAGCCTCCCAAAGTGCTAGGATTACAGGCATGAGCCACCGCACCTGACCTAGAAGAATCGTATGTTTTACTTGAAGTGGTAAAATATTAACAATAAGTAGAATTGTGAAAAATTAGGCATGTATATTGTAGTCCTTACAGCAACAATTTAAAGGTATAATACAAAGAGATATAGCCCAAAAGTTAATAGATAAAATATGATATAATAAAAATGTCAAAATAATCCAAAGAAGGCAGGAAAAGAGGAAGTAGAATAAAAACAGAGGAGATATGTCAGGTGCAGAGGCTCATGCCTGTGGTCCCAGCTACTTGGGAAGCTGAAGTGGGAGGACTGCTTGAGCCCAGTAGGTCAAGGCTGCAGTGATCTATGATCATACAACTGCACTTCAGCCTGGGTGACAGAGTGAGATCCCATCTCCTTTAAAAAAAAAAAAAACAGAGGAGACAAATAATAAAATAATAAAATGACAGGCCAAATTCAACCATAGCAATAATTACATTAAATATAAATTGTCTAAAATCTCCAACTAAAAGACAGATTGTCCAATTGGCTTTCAAATTAACATTTCAAAGATCCAACTGTATCTAATCTACAAGGCAGCCACCTTAAATATAATAAAATACATAGCTTATAGGTAAAAGGATGAAAAAATACACCATATTAAAAATAACCAAATGAAGGCTGACATGACCATATTTATAGCAGGCAAAGTAGACTTCAGAACAAGTAAAACTGCCAGGAATAAGAGGAATACAACGAAAATGTAAAAGTGTCAATTCATCTAGCAGACATAACAACCCTAAATATGTATATACCTAATAACAGACTTTCAAAATACATGAATCAAAAACTGATAGAACTGAAAGGAGAAACCATACAAGTCCACAATTTTACCTGGAGATATTAACACTCCTTTCTTTATAATAAATAACACAAATATTAATCAGTGCATTCATGTAAGGAAACTACACAAACCAGGAAAGAAACCACCAAAAGAGAATAAGCAAAACAACTGCCAGGTTTCATACAGAGCTAGGAATCTTTCATTTTCCCACCAGTTACAGGGGGAAAACCTTGAAATACACAGGGCATTGGATAGAGCACTCACAAGAGTATTACCTCAGAGTCTTTCATTTTCCCACCAGTTACAGGGGAAAACCTTGAAATACACAGGGCATTGGATAGAGCACTCACAAGAGTATTACCTCAGAGTCTTTCATTTTCCCACCAGTTACAGGGGAAAACCTTGAAATACACAGGGCATTGGATAGAGCACTCACAAGAGTATTACCTCAGAAATGAGGCAAAATTAGCCCTAAAGGCTGTTTTGGTTCCACCAAACAAAGCCTAACAGCAAGCCTCAGAAAAATCAAACCGTTATCAAGCAATAAAACTGCATCCAAAAAATCTCTCAAATTATGTAAAGGTCAACAAAATATTGAGTCCCCAACAAGTAAAATTCACAATGTCTGGCATCCAATCAAAAGTTACCAGATCTGGAAAGAGGTAAGAAAATGCTTCCCATAATGAAAAAAAAAATCTGTCAATAGAAACAGACCCATGAGTGACACAAATGATAGAATAAATAGAAAAGAGGTCAGACATGGCAGCTCACGTCTGTAATCCTGGAACTTTGGGAGGCTGAGGCAGGTCGATCACCTGAGGTCAGAAGCTCGAGACCAGCCTGGCAAACATGATGAAGCCCCATCTCTACTAAAAATACAAAAAAAAAAAAAAAAAAAAAAAAAAACATAGCCAGGTGTGGTGGCATGTGCCTGTAATCCCAGCTACTCAGGAGGCTGAGGCAGAACTGCTTGAACCCAGGAGGCAGAGGTTGCAGTGAGCCAAGATTAGGCCACTGCACTCCAGCCTGGGTGGCAGAGTGAGACTCAGTCTCGAAAATACTAATAATAATAAATAGAAAAGAACAATAAATCAGTTATAACTATATACTGTATGATCAAGAAGGCAGAATATAGTATGAGAAGGTTAAGGATAATACACATGAAAGACATCTTTTAAAGGCCCAAATCAAACATGTAGAAGTGATATAAAACAATGTCTGCGGCCGGGCGCGGTGGCTCAAGCCTGTAATCCCAGCACTTTGGGAGGCCGAGACAGGCGGATCACGAGGTCAGCAGATCAAGACCATCCTGGCTAACACGGTGAAACCCCGTCTCTACTAAAAAATACAAATAACTAGCCGGGCGAGACGGCGGGCGCCTGTAGTCCCAGCTACTTGGGAGGCTGAGGCAGGAGAATGGCGTGAACCCGGGAGGCGGAGCTTGCAGTGAGCTGAGATCCGGCCACTGCACTCCAGCCTGGGCTGCAGAGCGAGACTCCGCCTCAAAAAAAAAAAAAAAAAAAAAAAAAAAAAAAAAAAAAAAAACTGCTACTAATAGATTAGAAATTGCATAATATATGATTACTAAATTTGAAGATATAGAAGAACAGAGGACTAGTGAGCAATGGAATAAATCCAAAAAACCTGAATATGAATATAAGTGAGACGGGGATGGGGGTGGGGTTTCAGGGACAAACAAAATTGAAAAAAAATGAACAAAAATTTTCCAAATTTGATTAAACCATAAACCCACAGATAAAAGACTATAATACATTGATTAAAACTATAAACACATAGATAAAAGAAACTAAACAAGGCCGGGCGCGGTGGCTCAAGCCTGTAATCCCAGCACTTTGGGAGGCTGAGACAGGCGGATCACGAGGTCAGCAAATCAAGACCATCCTGGCTAACATGGTGAAACCCCGTCTCTACTAAAAATACAAAAAACTAGCCGGGCGCAGTGCGGGCGCCTGTAGTCCCAGCTACTCGGGAGGCTGAGGCAGGAGAATGGCGTGAACCTGGGAGGCGGAGCTTGCAGTGAGCTGAGATCCGGCCACTGCACTCCAGCCTGGGCGACAGAGCAAGACTCTGTCTTAAAAAAAAAAAAAGAAACTAAACAAAGCCTAAGAAACATAGAGAAAATTACACCAAGGCCCATTGTTTAAATTGCTTGAAGCCAATGGTAAAGAGAAAAATCTTAAAGAGCAGACAGAGAAAAGATGCATTACATACAGAAAAGCAAAGATGAGAAATACAGCAGACTTCTCATTGGAAACAGTGCAAGCTAGTGACAATTGAGTGACATGTTTAAAGTACTGGAAGAGAAAAAAAAATCATCCACCCCAAATTTTTTACCTAGCATAAATATCTCTTAGACAAAAGACAAACTAAAGACTTTTCTGGGCAAATAAAAGCAGAAATAATTTATCACTAGCAGACCAAAAATACAGGAAATGTTAAAGGAAATTATTAAGGCACAAAGAAAATGATACCAGATCTAAATTTACACCCAAAAAAATGAAAAGCAATGGAAATAATACATATGTAGGAAAATAGATAATACCTTTTATTATTAAAATATTTTAAAATTATTGGCTACTTCCAGCAAAAATAACAACAACTTATTACGGAGATTGTAACATATGTAAGAGTTAAAAATGTATGCCAGCAACAGCACAAAGACCCTGAGGGGAGAAATTGAGAATCTGTATATTGCTATAACATTCTTACAGAAAAAGAGATAGAATATGACTTAAACGCAGACAATCATTAAAAAAAAAAACAAACCCCACAACACAAAGCCACAGATGACAAAGCAACAAAAAAAATTAAGATGAAATCATAAAAATACTAAGTTAATCCAAGGGAAAAAAAAGGTTGGGGGAGAAGAGATGAAACAAATAAAAAAACATAGCAAGGTGGTAGATTTTAACCCAATCATATCAATAATCACAATAAATTAAAACAGGACAAATACCCTAGTTCGAAAGAAGAGATTGTTAGACAGGTTTAAAATAAGATCCAGCTATATGCTGCCTAAAAGAAACACACTTTAAATATAAAGATACAAATAGGTTAAAAGTAAAAAAGATATGCTGTGCTAACAATAATTAAAATAAGTCAGGAATGTCTATATTAATACCGAAACAGATTTCAAAGTAAAGAATAAAGGGATAAAGAGGGTCTTTTCATGGCTGGATGCAGTGGCTCATGCCTGTAATCCTAGCACTTTGGGAGGCCAAGGCGGGAGGATCACTTGAGCTCAGGAATTCAAGACCAGCCTGGGCAACATAGTGAGACTCTGTCTCAAAAACAAGAAAAAAAAAAAAAGAGGTCCTTTCACAATGATAAAAGAATCAATTCATTAGGAGAACATAATAATCCTAATTGTGTATGCACCTAGTAACAACTTCGAAACAAATGCAGGAAAACTAAGAGAACTTAAAAAGGAAGTAGACAAATCCACTCTTATAGACACAAATTGCAAGCCTTGTCTTAGTGCATTCCTGCTGCTAGGACAAAATACCTTAGACTGAGCAATTTATAAATAACAGAAATTTCCTTCTCCCATTTCTGGATGCTGGGAAGTCCAAGACTGAGGTGCCAGCAGATTCAGTACCTGGTGAGGGCTTGCACCTTCTTGCTTGTCCTCACATGGCAGAAGAGATGGAAGAGCAAAAAGAGCCCACCTTGTTCCCTCCAGCCCTTTTATCAAGGCATTAACTACACTAACAAATGTGGAGCCCTCATGACATAATCACCCCGCACGTGCCCCACCCCCAATACCATCCCTTTGGGGTTTAAGTTCCAACATATAAATTTTGGAGGGATACATACATTCAAAGTACAGCACAGCTCCTGTAGAATAGACAGAAAAATCAGAAAGGATATAGAAAATTTAAATAACACTATCAACCAACTTGATGTAATTGACATTTATAGAACACTGCACCTAACAACCGCAGAACACACATTCTTTTCAGTGCACACAGAACACTTACCAAGATAGACCATATTTTAAAATATCAAACAAATCTAAATAAATTTAAAAGAATTCAAATATACAATGTATGTACTGCGACCACAATGGAATTGAATTAGAAAAACAACAAAGAGGCATCTGAAAAGTTCCCTAGTGTTTGGAACCTAACAAGCACACTTTTAAACAAATCATGGATCAGGAAGAAATCAAAAGGAAATTAGAAAGTATTTTGAACTGAATGAAAATGAAAATGCAATATATCAATAGCTTGGGTCGTGCAGCTGAAATGCCTAGAGAAAAATCAGTAGTATTGAACATCTATATTAGAAAAGAATAAGTCTCAAAACCATGACTTCAACTTCTACTTTAAGAAACTAGAAAAAGAAAATAAAACTAAATTCAAGGTTTTGTGAAAGGAAATAAGATAGCAAAAGAAATTAATGACTTCTGTAAAAGCAAACAAAAGAGTAAAAGACAATAAAACCAAAATCTGATACGTGACCAATAAAATTTATAAGCCTCTAGCTAGACTGATCAGAGTAAAAAAGAGAGAAGACAAAAATCACCAATATCAGCAATGAGATAAATGAGGTGATATCACTACAGATTATACCGATTTTTTAAAATAACATTATAAAAACTTTATGCCAAAAAAATTGGACAACTTTGATGAAATGGACAAATTTCTTGAAAGGCACAAGCTACCAAAAGTCACTCAAAAATAAACAGAAAATCAGAATAGCTCTATATTTACTCAGTAGATTTTATTTAAAATTTCAAATCTTCCCACAAAGAAAATTTCAGGCCGAGGTGGCTTCACTAGTCAATTCTAGCAAACATTTAAGGAATAAATAATGTCAATTTTTATACAAACTCCTCCAAAAAATGGACGAGAAATGAACATTTCCCAATTCATTCTATGAAGCCAGAATTACCCTGATAGCAAACCCAAAGATATTACAATAAAAAAGTTCAGATCAATAACCCTCATAAACATAGATGCAAAAATTCCTAACACAACTTTAGCTGATATAATTCCAAATTATATAAATGGAATAATATATTATGATCAAGTGAAGTTTATCCCAGGAATGCAAGGCGGTTCTAATATTTGAAACTGAATTGACAAAATCCACCATATTAACAGAATAAAAAAAAAAACATATGATCATTGAAATAAATAGGAAAAGGCATTTGACAAAATCTAACATTCATTCATGATTTTTAAAAAACTCTCAGCAAACTATGAATAAAAGGGAGTGTATTCAAACTGATAGGGACATGTACAAAACAACTAGTTAACATCATATGTAACTGAAAAAGAATACTTTCCCTCTAACATCAGAAACAAGGCAAGGATGCACACTCTCACCACTTCTAGACAACATTGTTCTAGAGGTATGAGCCAGTGCAATAAGGAAGGAAGGAAGGGAAGGAGAAAAGGAGGAAGGGAGGGAGGGATGAAGAGAGAAAATAGATGAGAGAGAGAGGATATGGATAGACAGATAGTGTCCAGATTGGAAAAGAATAACTAAACCTGACTTTATTAACAGACAACATGATTATCTATATAGAAAATCCAACAGAATCTACAAAGAAACAACCAGAACTAATAAATGAGTTTAGAAGAGTAACAGAATTCAAGGTGAATATTCATATAGCCACAATTTTTCTATATACTAACCAGGAACAACCAGAAGTTGAAATTTTAAAATACCACTTACAATAGCATCAAAATATAAACACTTGGGGATAAATCTGACAAAACAATGTGAAAGACCTACACTATGAAAACTATAAAACATTGGTGAGAAAAATCAAAGATTTAAGTAAATAGAGAAGTATACTATGCTTATGGGTTTAAAGAAACAAAATTGTTAACAGTGCAATTCTTTCCCAAATTGCTCTACAGATGAGATGCAATATCATTTAAAGTTCAAGTCAGCTTTTTTTCATAAATTGGCAAAGCAATTATAAAATTGAAATGTAAATGCAAAGAACCTAGAGTAGTCAAAACAACTTTGAAAAAGAACAAAGGTGAAAGACTTATACTAGCTGATTTCAAGACTCATTATAATATTACAATGATGAAAACAACGGTATAAAGATAGACAAATAAATCAATGGGGCCAGTGCAGCGGCTCACACCAGTAATCCCAGCACTTTGGGAGGCCAAGGCAAGAGGATCACTTGAAGTCAGGAGTTTGAGATCAGCCTGGGCAACATGGCAAGACCCTGTCTCTTAGAAAAAAACCTAATAATGTAATAAGATCTGTGTTCTGAAGACAACACTCTGACACAAGGCTGAGAAGGAAGTAAGACACGAGGCAAGGTAGCAGGCTATTGCAGTAATCTAGCTAAAGGATGACAGGGGTCCAGACGACAGGGGCGGTGAGGAACCAGTATGAACAGATTCTGGTGATATATAGCAAGCACAGCTGACAGGACTGGGTGACTCACCTCATGAGGAAGGAGTAACTGGGCAGACAGAGAAGGCATTCATGGAGAGGGGAGCATTGGGCCTGGCTTCTATTACATATATACATACACCTATTCTGCTTCATAAATAAAACAGAAATAACTCTCAGTAAAAAATGTAGGCCTGCTGTTGTTCAAATTAGAAAGGAGAACAATAAGTAAACCAGATAGTGGGTCAGGCGCCGTGGCTCACGCCTGTAATCCCAGCACTTTGGGAGGCCGAGGCGGGCGGATCACCTGAGGTCGGGAGATTGAGATCAGCCTGACCAACATGAAGAAACTCCGTCTCTACTAAAAATACAAAATGAGTCAGGCGTGGTGGCACACGCCTGTAATCCCAGCTACTCGGGAGGCTGAGGCAGGAGAATCACTTGAACCTGGCAGGTAGAGGTTGCGGTGAGCCGAGATGGCGCCATTGCACTGCAGCCTGGGCAACAAGAGTGAAACTCTGTCTCAAAAAAAAAAAAAAAAAAAA
>NW_016810565.1:4711440-4739761 GCF_001698545.2 Rhinopithecus bieti
AAAAAAAAAAAAAAAGAAAAGAAATCAATGGAACAGAAGAGAGAGTACAACAATAGACCTACATCTACCTAGCCAATTTATTTCCCACAGAGATGTAAAGGCACGGATATTGTTTTCAACAAATGCTGCAGAAATTTGATTATCCATAGGCAAAAACATGAAACTACATCCATACCTGTACCATACACAAAAAATTAATACTAAATAGATCACAGACTTTAATATGAAGCCTAAAACTATACAACTTCTAGAAGTAAACACAGCACAAAAACTTTGGAAGGTAATGGATGCATTATTTATCTTGATTGTGGTGACTATTTCATGGATGTATACATATGTCAAAACTTAAACTGTATGTTTCGAATATGTGCAGCTTACTGTATGTCAATTATATTTCCATAAAAGTATAAAAAGGGCAGGACATGGCAAAATGAAGGAAAACAAAGACATTTTTGATAAACAAAAACAGAGAATTCCCCACCACAAACCTGTACTATAAGAAATGCTAAAGGAAGTTCTGCAGCCTGGGGGGTAATGATACCAGATTGGCACTCAGATCAACAAGAAGAAATGAAGACACTATAGCCATTAAAAAATAAAGTAAAAAGCAATTGTAGGGCAACAAATCTGACAATTTAGATAAAATGGAAAAACTCCTTAGAAGATAAAAGATAACAAAAACAACTAAAGGAGAAATAGGACACCTGAATGGACCATGTTATATATACTTAATTTTTTTTGTGATTCAATATCTACCTACAAAGAAAGTCTTGTGTCCAGATGTCTTCACTGCTGAATTCTATCATTTAAGGAAGAAATAATACCAATCTTACACAAACATTCAAAAACATAAGTAGAGAACATTTCTCAATTCACTTTTCTGAGGTCAATATTAATCTCACATCAAAATGAGACACAGAATATAGGAAAAAAATGTATAGCTCAATAATCGTCATCAACATAGATTTTAAAAATCCTTAACAAATTATTAGCAACTTGAATTAAACTCCATATGAGGATAATATATCATAAAACCAAATAGAAAAGATATGGTTTAACTTTTAAAACAAATCCATGTAATTCAACATATTAACAGAATATAGGAAAACATATAGATGTAGTAAAATCATTTTGACAAAATTCAACACCAATATATTATTTTTTAAAATTCAGAAAACTAAGAATAGAAGGTAACTTTCTTGAACTGACTTAAGGTATCTATGAAAAACCAACATCTAACATCATACTTAATAGTAAAAGACTGATTGTTTTCCCTACAAAATGAGAAACAAGACAGGGATGTCCATTCTCACAATTTCTATTCAGCATTGTACTGAAGGTTCTAGTTATTGTAATACAGCAAGAAAAATCAACAATTGCACATGCATTAGAAAGAAAGCTATAAAATAGTACAGGCAACATGATCATGTAAATTAAAATTTCTAAGTAATCTATGAAAAAGCTACAAGGGCTAAGAAGTGAATTTTAGTAAGGTCACATGATACACAGTCCATATTTAAAAAGTCCTGTATCTTGCCTGATTGTTCTGGTTGGAACTTCCAGTACTATGTTGAATTAGGAATGGTGAGAGTAGGCACCCTTGTCTTATTTCAGTTCTCAAGGGGAAAGCTTCCAGTTTTTGCCCATTCAATATGAAGTTGGCTGTGCGTTTGTCATAGACAGCTCTTTTTATTTTAAGGTATGTTCCTTCAAGGCCTAGTTTCTTGACGGTTTTGTCATGAAAGGATGTTGGATTTTATTGAAAGCTTTTCTGTGTTTATTGAGATAATCATATGGTTTTTGTTTTTAATTCTGTTTATGTAGTGAATCACATTTATTGATTCGCATATATTGAACCAACTTTGCATCCCAGGAATGAAGCCTACTTGATCATGGTGAATTAACTTTTTGATGTGCTGCTGGATTTGGTTTACTAGTATTTTGTTGAGGATTTCTGCATCTATGTTCATCAGGGATATTGGCCTGTAGTTTTCTTTTTTCTTGCCAAGTTTTGGTATGAGATGTTGGCTTTGTAGAATGAGTCAGGCAAGAAAAATAAAGCGCGTCGAGATAGGAAAAAAAGAAGTCAAACTATCTCTCTTCACAGATACTATTATTCAATATCTAGAAAACCCTAAAGACTATGCCAAAAGGCTCCTGGAACTAATAAGTGACTTCAGTAAAGTTTCAAGATAAAAAAATCGATGTGTAAAAATCTGTGGCATTTCTATATACCAATAACATTCAGGCTGCAAACAAATCAAGAATACAATCCCATTTGCAATAGCCATTTAAAAAAACACACAAATACCTAGGAATACACTAACCAAGAAGGTGAAAGATCTCTGCAAGAACTACAAAATACTGCTGAAATAAATCATAAACAACACAAACAAATGGAAAACCATTCCATGCTCATAAGATTGGAAGAATAAATATCATTAAAATGACCATACTGCCCAAAGCACTCTACAGATCCGATGTTATTCCTATCAAACTACCAATGTCATTTTTCACAGAACTAGAAAAAAACTGCTCTAAAATTCATATGAAACCCAAAAAGAGCCCAAATAGCCAAACCAATCTTAAGCAAAAAGAACAAAGCTGGAGGCATCATATTACCTGACCTCAAACTATACTACGAGGCTACAGTAACCAAATCAACATGGTACTGTACAAACACAGACACATAGCCCAATCAAACAGAATAGAGAACCCAGAATAAAGCTGCACACCTGCAGCCATCTGATCTTCAACCAAGTCAACCAAAATAAGCAATGGGGAAAGGATTCCCTATGCAATAAATGGTGCTAGGATAGATGGCTAGCCATATACAGAAAAATGAAACTGGCCCCTGCCTTTTACCATATACAAAAATTAACTCAATATTTAAATGTAAGACCTCAAACTTGAATAATCCTATAAAAATAAAACCTAGGAAACATCATTTTGGACATCAGCCTTAGGAAAGAATTTATTGCTAAGCCCTCAAAAGCAACTGCAATAAAAACAAAAATTAACAAGTGGGACCTAATTAAACCAAAGAGCTTCTGCACAGCAAAAGAAACTATCCAGAGAGTAAACAGACAACCTACAGCATGGGAGAAAATATTTGCAAACTAGGCATCTGACAAAGGTCTAATATCCAGAATCTGTAAGAAACTTAAACAATTGAACAAGCAAAAAAACAACCCCATTAAAAAATGGGCCAAAGACATGAACAGACACTTCTCAAAAGAAGACGTACAGGCAGCCCCCAAATATGAAAAAATGTTCAACATCACTAATCAGCAGAGAAATGCAAATCAAAATCACAATGAGATAACTTCTCACACCAGACAGCATGGCTATTATTAAAAAGTCAAAAAATAACAGGTGCTAGCAAGGCTGCAGAGAAAAGAGAACACTATGCTCTGTTGGTGGGAATGTAAGTTATTTCAGCCATTGTGGAAAGCAGTTTGGAGGTTTCTCAAAGAACTTAAAACAGAACTACCATTCAACCCAGCAATCCCATTACTGGGTATATATCCAAAAGAAAATATTATTCTACCAAAGAGACACATGCACTCACATGTTCATCACAGCACTATTCACAATAGCAAAGACATGGAATCAATCTAGGTGCCCATCAACAGTAGACTGGATACAGAAAATGTGGCAAATATACACCATGGAATACTATGCAGCCATAAAAAAAGGATGAAATCATGTACTTTGCAGAAACATGGATAAAGTTGGAGGCCATTTTCCTAAGCAAATTAATGCAGGAACAGAAAACAAAAATACTCCATGTTTGGCTGGGCGCGGTGGCTCAAGCCTGTAATCCCAGCACTTTGGGAGGCCAAGACGGGCGGATCACGAGGTCAGGAGATCGAGACCATCCTGGCTAACACGGTGAAACCCCGTCTCTACTAAAAAATGCAAAAAACTAGCCGGGCGAGGTGGTGGGCGCCTGTAGTCCCAGCTACTCGGGAGGCTGAGGCGGGAGAATGGCGTAAACCTGGGAGGCGGAGCTTGCAGTGAGCTGAGATCCCGCCACTGCACTCCAGCCTGGGCGACAGAGCGAGACTCCATCTCAAAAAACAAACAAACAAACAAACAAAAAAACCCATGTTCTCACTTATAAGTGGAAGCTAAACTTTGGGTACTCGTGGAAATAAAGATGGCACAATAGACACTGTTGTCTAGAGGGTAGAGGGAGGGAAGGGGAAAGGGTTGAAAAGCTAACTACTGAGTACTATACTCAGTACCTGGGTAAAGGGATCAATCATACCCAAAATCTCAACATCATGCATTATACCCAGGAAACAAACCTGCACGTGTATCCCCTGAATCTAAAATAAAAGTTGAAATTATTTTTTTTAAAAAAAAGTTAATAGTATTTCTATATACTAGCACCAAACAACTGGAAAATGAAATAAAAAATAAAATTCCACTCAAATTAGTATCTAAAAACATGAGAAACTGAGGAATAAATTAATACAACACGTGTAACATCAAACACTGAAAACTACAAAACACTGCTGAGAGAAACTAAAGAAGAGCTAAATAAATGAAGAGATGTACTACATTCATGGATAAGAAGATTCAACATTATTAAGATGTCAATTATCCCCAAATTGATCTATAGATTGGACACAATCAATATCTTTGTAGAAAAAGATAAATTGATTGTAAAACTGAAATAGGAATGTAAAGAACCTAGAATAGCCAGAAAATCTTGAAAAGAAAACAAAGTTTGAGACTTAAACTTCTCAATTTCAAAAATTGTTATAAAGCTACAGTAACCAAAAAGTATGGCATTGGTAAAATGATAGACACATCAATCGATGGAACAGAATTGACAAGCCAGAAAGAGATCCTTATGTGGCAAACTGATTTTCCATGAAGGCTCCAAAAACAATCTAATGAGGAAAATAATGTCATTTCAACGAATGATGCCAAAACAACTGGGTATCCCACATAGCAAAAGAAATAAATAACCATCAACCTTACCTCACACCATAAACAAATATTAACTGAAAATATACCATAGCCCTGAATAAATGTACAGCAAAAACTATGAAACATCTAGAAGAAGACATAGGAGAAAATCTTTGCAACCTTAGGATAGGTAAAGATTTCTTAGAACACAAAAATCTATGTAATAGGAGAAATACCAGAATATATAAAGACTCTTAGAACTCAATAATAATAAATTTATGTAGGCTAAAAATTTGAACAGATCCTTCACAAAAGAAGGCATTCAAATGGTCAATAAGCCCCACAAACAGATGATCACCATCATTAGTCATCAGGGAGAAGAAATTAAAGCCACAATCAGATACCACTGCATACCCACTAAAATAACTAAAATGAAAAAGACTGACAACACCAAATGTTGGTGAGAATGTGAGAAAACTGACACTTTCCCACACTGCTGATGGAAATGCAAAATGGTACAAGCACTTTGGAAACAGTTTGGTGACTTATTAAAAATTTAAATATATATATACTACACCACTTAGCAATTCCACTCTCAGTTATTTACCCAAAGAAATGAAAATGTATATTCACATACAGACCTGTTCATGAATGTTCACAGCAGCTTTACTCATAACAGCCAAAAACTGGAGACAATTCAAAACGTCCATCCACAGGTGACTGGATAAACAAACTGTGGTATGTCCATACAACGGACTATGACTCAGCAACAAGAAATGCTGATACATAAAATAGGGATGAGGCTTGGAAGCAGCAGCAGACTCACAAGCTCCCCCAGTGACTTGCTTTAAGATGAAACTACCAGTTCATAAGACATACAGAAGGAACAGAGGAATGTGTTAAATTACACCAGAAGGATACAGTCAGAAAGATATAGGACAAAGAATTGATTTGTTACCCAATAAATAAGTTATAAGAAAAAGAAAGTAGGAAACAAATATATAGACTTAAGAGACTTAGCAATCAAATGTTAGGGTCCTGATTTGAACAAGGCACTGTCTAAAGCAAATTATGAGACAACCAGGGAAATCTGAACATGGATTAGAGAATTGATGATATTAAGGAATTATTGCTAAATTACTAGATGGAATAATAGTTTTTTAAGCCCACATCTTCTAAAGAAACAAAAGTATTTACAAATAAAATGACAGGATGTCTGGGATTTGCTTCAAAATAATCAGTGCTGAGGGTGAGGAGGGTAGAGACCGTTAGGAAATGGGTAGGATTATGGATAAAATAAGCATGGCCATAATTTTATAATTGTTAAAACAAGATGCTGGTTGCATAAAGGTTCATTAATTAGTCTTTCTACTTTGGTATATGTTTAGATTTTTCAATAATAAAAAGTTTTTTTAAAGTGCTCTGAGGGGAGGAATTAGCTCCACAAATGTTAGTTCTTCTTATCAGCTGGGCCTGAAATGATAAGCAGAGTTGGGACCAACTGGAATCAAGCAGTGGGCACAGAACAGACACAATTAAAGCCAATTACACCTGTGGTAGCGCATCTGTCCCATCTGTCCAGAACCCAATCCCCCTGCCAAGGGGAATACAGCCGCCTTCAGGGACCGGGGCTGAGGCGGCTGGGGCTGGGGACAAGGCTGTGTTGTGTAAGTGAAGCCAGGGAGCCCAGCAATTCTCCTACCTAGGTTTCTATAGAAACCACCAGAGAAATGATATTTCACAGAGCACAAAGCCTCTCCACTGGCCTCCACTGGCTTTGTTCACACTTGCCCATCAGCATCTGAGATCCAGCCTATCAAAGTGGCCCTCACAGCTCACTTTTAAATAGGTACAGCTCATTATAAAGCACCTGCTTTCAAATGTTTCCAAGGAAACAGAGGCCTCAAGACACCCCTCTGTCTAAATTCATTAGCATTTAACACTCCTTAATGAGGCTTAAAGATGGCATGCTTTAATAACCACATGCGGGGGGCAGGGGGAGGACACCTTTCCCTTTTACATTCAGGTGTAACTGATGAGCTGGCTCAGGCTCCCAGGGGACACGCTTTAAAGGCAATGGTGACAGCATGCACGGCATGTCTGGGGAGGTCTCCCTTATCTCTAAAGCCTCCCTTGGGGTGTTCAGCTCTGGGTCACAACCTAAAAATGGCTAGGGTGGAGGCCCTGCACTGGCCACTATGGGCAGCCAAGCTGACTTTGTTTCCTAACTCGCCTCTGAATGTGCATGTGTGCACGCGCACGGCGCGCACACACACACACAGATACACGGACAGAGACACACACATGCATGGATGGACACACACACACATGCACGGACACACATACATACAGACACACACACTCAGAGACACACACTGCATGTTCTCCAGCGACAACGCTCACCATTCCCTCATGCGTTGTGCCCTTTAGTGCCTATGTGCCTTTATACATTCCTTATGCCTAAAATAGCCTACCTTGACTTGCTGCCTAGAAAACTCCTATGTATCCTTTGAAACCCTCCTCCAGCCAAGCCTCCCAAAGTGGCAAGCAAAATCATTAGCTGTCAGTCTTTATCAGCCCCCACAGCCGTTCCCACCACGATGCACTCTGTGGAGACTGGCTCCTCTCCTCGCCATGCAGGGAGGGGCCTCACGTTCCCCCACGCTGTGGCCATTTGGCCACGCGGCGGTTAATTCAGCAAGTGTCTATAGGACTCTTAATGAAGACATCTAAAGTGAGCAGCTCCAGGACACTGGTGGAACTGGAGCTGGCAGGTGGGGAGCAGCCTGTGAGTGTCTTGGGTCCCCCAGCTCCCCCAACTCCAGGAGAGCTAGCTGACTACTGGCAGCAGGAAGGCCTTGTCAGAGTCATTCCCAGCTAACAACCAGGGGTTCTGCTCTACACAGGTTAGGTCATGGAGTTTGGCCTATTCCTGGCTGATGGGGAAAGTGAGGACCAGGGAATGAGAGCACTGAATGTGGGGAGCTCATGAGAGCTCTAGGGCCTTTCCCCTTAAGCAGGGAGGTTGTGAAACTGTCCCTCGGACAATGTAGAGAGGTGGATGACACCAGGCTCAGAGCTGAGTGGGAGGGCAAGGGCCAGCACAGTGGGGGGCTCTGCTTGCACCTCCCACAACTATCAAGGGGCCATGCCTGAGGCACTTTCAAGCAGAAGCAGAACATGTCCTCCAAGGACAGCCTTCCTAGGGGTTAGCCCCATCCAACAGCCCAAAGAGCTGTCTGGGGACAGGTCACGGGGCCGGGACCAGGGGAGGGATGGGGAACAGGATCCGCCAAAGGGTGGTAGGAGGGGACAGGGGAGGAGGGCTCCCTGGGGCTCCTGGAGAGTGAGATGAAGCTGGCCCTTGTCGGCTGCACAGCTCCAGGCAGACTGCACAGTCCTCCTCTCTGCGTTGCCTAAGGGACTGTTTCCCAGCATCCTCCCCCAAGGAAAAGGTCCAAATGGCCCTTGTGAGCCCCCACATGCAGTGTCCCCATTCTCTGGTCCTCAGGTTCTCTATCTGTCAGGAAGGGCTGAGCTGTACCTTTCTCTGTCTTGGAGGGTATCTACTGGCTTGTTGCCATGTGGGAATCACAGGGCCTCTGATAGCTCCTGGGGTGCCTTAGGCAGGGGTTCCCACAGTGACAGCTCCTAAGTTCCCATTTTAGGTTCTTTCCCCCACATCCTGAGCATCCTTATTCAGCAATAATTAATTCACTTCTCCCTTTAAAAAACTAATCAAAGACAGGGGAGAATGTGTATCTGAGCTTCTAATCAGCCTGAGATGACCGGTGTTATCACACTGGGTTAGAACATCTTCAGCCAAAAGCACAGGCCCTTGACACTTTAGCCAGGTATGCTGCCCGGCTTGGGGGAAGGTACAATCTCTGCTCCACTTTTAGCAAAACTGAAGACGGCTCCTGATGGCCAATTATCATGAGCTCATGGAGGGCACAACCCTGTTGTGATCATCATCTGAAGACATCAAGATAGCCAGGAGCATTTATTGAACACTCTAAGTGCCATGCATCTTGTTAGGTGCCTTACATGTGACCTCCTTAATCCTTGTGACCACTTTGGGAAGTTGGGCTCGCCACCTGCACTGTACAGTTGAGGACACTGAGGTCAGAGAGGTGAAGTGCCCTGCCCACGATCATGAAGCGAGGTGGAGGCAGAGCCACTGCCATACCAACTCTGTGGCCTGACATTCGAGCCGGACCCCTCTGTACCATGTACTACACCAGGTCGCCCGGTGCACACAGTAGGTGCTCAATTAGTGTTTGCTAAATTTGAATTGAATCTAAACATACCCACAGAGAAATTGTCATGTTGAAGACTGAAATTTTAAATTACAGATACAAAACACAAGGGAAAGGAAGAAAAGCAGAAATAGACAATTACACATGTATCTGTGTGCTGATCCTCTCAAGTGAAAAATTGGTTTTCGTCAGTTTATAGTGGAGCCACGAATTAAAAGTGGGCTCTAACAATGCAGCCACCCCCAAGGACAGCCCAACTCTGGAAAGCCCAGGCCCCTGCCTTGCAGCACCACCTGCAGCTGCCTCCTCCCTGCACCATCAACCCCCAAGAAGCCACATAGGACAATGGACAGAGGCTCAGGCCTACTCTGAACAGAGATGGAGATGGTGAGGCTCGCTTGGCTGAGCCAGCGTCAAAACTGTGGGGGGCCCCAAAACCCCAGGCCCTGCCTAGCCGCAGAGAAACTAACTAGGGCACTAAGGGGAGGGGTCTATCTCTCTCATGAGGCACAGGGTCAACAGGGACCAAAAAAGGCCACTTTGTGGTGCACTGGCCCTGGGCTGGGCCACAGAGAATGCCCCGTGCCCAGCATGCCTCCATATGACCATCTCTGTCCTCCACAGCCAGAGCCACTTCACCCTCCTCAGGTGCCTGGAAGAAGGAGCAGAAGAGGTGAGCTGGCCTGCCTCCAGGCCACTGAATTAGGGCAGGGCCCCCCCCCCCAGGACCCCCACAGGCCCTGAACCACACAGAACCACAGCAGGAGAGAAGTGAGGGCGAGCAAGCCACCCTACTCTCAGGCCCCTCCAGTGTCCACACCAGGAGCACACACAATGCACTAGGAGAGAGCTGCTCCATCCAGTCAGGCTCGCCCTCCTCCTTGGTGCGCAGAGAGGATGCGGCACGTAAGAGAGAAGTAGGGGAGGAGGGTTGTGGCACCTCTGGGAAGACAGCAACCAGATCCCAGGGAACCTCTGGGTGGAGTGGGGCCAGGCAGGTAGCAGGACCCCATTTCCCAACGCTTGTACCATCCCCCATCTCGGCAACAGCTCTGTCTCCCCACCAACCGTCAATTTCCAGTCCTTGTATCCCACCTGACTCCAAACACTGAATTCTACATTCACCAGCTGTGCAGTGAATCCTGGTCACTCCTTTGAGTTCTGAGGTGCTTGGCTGGGCTGATTAGCCAGGACTGGGGGCAAAGCAGAACACAGCGAACTTCACCCCCGGGGGCCCATTCCACAGCCCAGGACAGGAGTTCTGGAAGGAAGGAGGCCTCCTGTGGCCCATCTGCCCTATCTCCCAGCCCCACTTCCTTCCTGCCTTGAGAAGGAGGTGGCTTTCTTCCCTACACCCACCCTCAGCCACCACCTCACCTCCAGCCCATCTCTCTGCACCAGTGCCTTCCTCCAGGATGGAGGTGAACATGCGTTAAGTCTCACCTATGCTGAAAACAAGCAAACTAACAAATGAACCCCATTCTTCAGGGTTAGTTGGCAGCTCCTTCTGGAAGGAAGCAGGCAGTGGTTTCCAGAACCCAAAAACCATGCTTACCCTTCGATTAATTCTGCATTTAGGAATTTACGTGCAGAGACGTTTGCCTTAGTGTTGTAATAAGGGAGCCACTGGAAATCTTATAAACACCCAACAATAGAGAGCTGGTTAAATACATCTTGGTATAATATATTGGGTAATTATTAAAAATTATGCATCCAAAAACCGTTAAACAATATGGGAAATGCTAATGATTTTATAATAAGCTGAAGGACAATGATATAAAAATGTAAATATATATGCATAAAACAATTGAATGAAGGATACAAACTGTCAATGGTGGTTATGGCTGGGTTGAAGTTTAACGGGTTATCTTCTTTACATTTTTTTCGTTTCCCAAGTAGCCAACAAAGACCATACACTCCTTTTCTAATCAAAACGAACAACTAGAGAAGTACCACCTCACCCTCCATTCTGAAGTCGTGGGCAGCACTTGGGTCTCCAGGTCTCCAAGACCCTTTTT
Source organism: Rhinopithecus bieti (assembly GCF_001698545.2). Classification (NCBI taxonomy): domain Eukaryota; kingdom Metazoa; phylum Chordata; class Mammalia; order Primates; family Cercopithecidae; genus Rhinopithecus; species Rhinopithecus bieti. Next base: position 4,722,641 of record NW_016810565.1, read on the forward strand.
TGCCTTTACCCCTACATCCTGCTTGCACCCAAGTCACAGGAGTCCCCACGACAAACCCTCTCATCAGCTCACAGCCCCACTCAGGCCAAGTAAGAGACAGAAGGGGAGGGACAGGGCTGCCAGTGGCCCACATGGCACCTTGGTTCCTATTAGAGAAAGATATCCCTTCAAGTAGAAACCATCCCAAATCAGGGCCATGGCCTGGCCAGCAGGGCTTGGAATAGAATCCAGACCCCACCTACCCCTCAGCAAGGAGCCTCTCTGCACTGGACAGCCTGCACATGTTGACCCCAGAAGAGGAGGACACAGGGACTGGGGTGATGGAGAAGGGCCCTAAAGCTGCTGCAGAGGTTTCTGGCTGGGCCAGCAACTGGGTAGAAGTGGTGCCAGCAGCAGGGCAAGAGACATTTCCTGCAGCTTCCCTGAATCCTCTAAACAGTGTTCAATGAGCAAATGAGTGAGGCGAGCCAGAAAACCAGACCTTTTGGGAAAAAAAAAAAAAAAAATCAAGACAAAGACTGTAATTCAAAACCAAGAAATCTGTTTGGTGGAAAGGGGGCATGCAGAGGGTAAGGAGAGCTATCCACTCCTCATCTCCCTTCTGAACTGGGCGTGGCGATGGCCCACTCGTTACGGGACGTGGCCCTCGGTCTCCTCTCAGCACATCCATCCCCCTCCACAGCCTCCGCGCCGGATTTGCAGAGAAGCACCAAGCAGTCTTCCTTCAGGGGTATGAGAAAAGGCTGTGGCTGCCAGGAAAGCCTGCCCACTGACAGAGTACATGGAACATCCGTGTGCTTAAAACCACATAGCCATCAACACCCTCCTAAAACTGGGAATCTATTTGTTGGGGCACAAATTGAATTACACGAACTTTCCTAAAGTCATACAATCTTTGCAGAGTTATACTGCAGGTCCATGGAGGTTGGTACAATCACTTATTCAAGAAACAGTGACTGAACTGCTGACCAGGTGCCAGCACACACAAGGTCTGGGGATACCGGGTTGGAAGAGACCATCATGTCTCCCAGTCCTCACAGGGCTTGCATCCCAGTGGGGGACAACCAGGGGCTACAACCCAGGCTATCAGGCTGTGGAAGCAACGCCACCTGGCGGGGCAGGGGGACACCCAATCCAGTCGGGCGGGGCAGGGGGACACCCAATCCAGTCGGGCGGGGCAGGGGACACCCAATCCAGTCGGGCGGGGCAGGGGACACCCAATCCAGTAGGGCGGGGCAGGGGGACACCCAATCCAGTCGGGCTAGGGAACATTTCCTGGAGGGAAGATATCACTGGAGACTTGGAGGACAGGTGATGTCTAGTCAAAAGAAGGGAAATTCAAGGGAAAAGAAAATATATTCAAAATCGACCTGAGGCTAAATGGGAGCACACCTCCTGCAGCCCACCTCTCCACTGATGAAAACTGAAATTCTGGACAAAATACAAAAAGCAACTCCCTGAGGACTCGAAAAGTAAACAAGAGCAGGTGGCTTGTGTGAGAGAGAGAGAAACTCAGAGAAGTGACTAGTACGGAGGTGGGAGCCTGATTTCTTTTCTTTTCTTTTTTTTTTTTTTTTTTTTTTTTTTTTTTTTTTTTTTGTTTCTTTTTTCTTATTTTCTCTAATAGCTTTGACCCGAGCGGAGGACTCTAGTGGAGTTGTGCTGGCAGCTTCAAAGTATATGAAGTAAAAAATCACAGAACTGAAGAGAAAAATACACAAATTCACAACTATAGCTTGAGATGTCAACACTCCTCTCTCAGTCACTGAAAGAATAAGTAGATTAAGAAAAAAAAAACAAAAAACAGCAAGGGTGTAAAAGAACAGACACCATCATCAACCAATTGACCAAACTGCCATTTATAGAACACTCCACCCAACAACAGCAAAATGCACGGGGCATATGAAACGTTCAACACAGCAGGCTACATTCTGGGCCATAAAGCTAACCTTAACCAATTTAGAAGAACTGCAATACCAAGTATGTTTTCTGACTATAACAGGATTAAACTAGAAATTAATGATAGACAGCTATCTTCCAGCCTGACCAACACAGTGAAACCCCGTCTCTACTAAACACAAAAATTAGCTGGGCGTGCTGGCATATGCCTGTAGTCCCAGCTATTCTGGAGACTGAGGCACGAGAATTGCTTGAATCCGGGAGGCGGAGTTTGCAGTGAGCCAAAATCGCGCCACTGCACTCCAGCCTATGGGACAGAGCAAGACTCTGTCTCAAAAAAAAAAAGAAAAAAAGAAAAACCTGGCAAATCTCCACGTTTCTACATGCTTGGAAACTGAATAATACACTTCTAAACAGCCCATATGTCAAAGAGAAAGTCTAAAGAAAATTAGAAAGTATTTGTAATTGGATTAAAATTAAAATACAGCTAGCATATTATGATTAAAATTTGTGGGATATAGATGAAGCAGTGCTGAGAGGAAAATGTGTAGCATTAAAATGTTTATATTAAAAAAGATCTCAAATCAATGGCCTAACTTGCCTCCTTAAGAAATTAGAAAAAGGGCAAATTAAATCCAAAGCAAGCAGACAGAAGAAAATAAAAATTAGAACAGAAATTAAGGAAGTGGAAAAACAATAGAGAAAATCAGTATTTCTTTGAAATGATTAATAAGATTGATAAATCTCTAGTCACAATGACTAGGTAAAAAGACACAAATACCATTATCAGGAATGAAAGAGGAGATATCACTACAAGCTCTAAAAATATCAAAAGAAAAAGAGAATATTACAAATCAGTTTATGTACATTAAGTTTCACAACTTAGGTGAAATGAACCAATTATTTGAGGCATGCAACTACCAAGTCTCACTCATGAAGATATATACAATCTGAATAGTTCTATATCAAACCTCAAAGAGATCAAACAAGATACCACTTTGTACCCACTAGGATGGGACAAGTAAGAACAAGTGTTGGTGAGGATATGGAAAAATCAGAACCCTCATACATTGTTGATGGGAATATAAAACGGTGCAACCACTTTGGAAAACAGTCTGGCAGTTTCTCAAAAGGTTACACATACAGCTACCAACCATATGACTTTGCAATTCCACTTCTAGGAAGAACCACGAGAAATGAAAATATATATGCACACAAAAACTTACAAACAAATGTCCAAAAATGGAAGCAATGCAAATGCCCATCACCTAGAGAATGGAGAAACAAAATGTGTATATCCATACAATGGAATATTATTTGGTCATAAAAAGAAGTGGAAGACTTTCTGTTAATGGTCTGGCATGTAAGGAGCTTATAAATCAAACTTGTCCTAACAAGTAAAAAGAACAAACTGTAAAACTCTTCTCAGATCCATAAAAGAAATGAGATCGCAGGGCAAACCACTGCCCCCAGAATTGGAGACACAGACAGGTGAATAAACAATCACAACATAATGGAGCAGAAATTTCCACAGGAACCAGGACCAGGAAACCGAATAATTGACAAATTGCTAGAGGCTCATTGTGGACAAGTTGGACAGATTAAAAACTCTGGAAGACCTGGTCATCAGTGGCCCCCAAAATTTTGTGCATTTTACCTCCAGGAGCTACCAGGTTCTCACAGTGAAGACTGGAGAAAATCCCCTTATGTTTCCAGCAGAAGGAGAAAAGGAACTACTTTGTTTTGTTTTGTTTTGTTTTGTTTTGTTTTGTTTTTGTTTTTGTTTTGAGACGGAGTCTCACCCTGTCACCCAGACTGAAGTGCAATGGCACGGTCTCAGCTCACTGCAACCTCCACTTTCAGGGTTCAAACGATTCTCCTGCCTCAGCCTCCCAAGTAGCCAGGATTATAGGCACCTGCCACCACGCCCAGCTAATTTTTGTATTTTTAGTAGAGATAGGGTTTCACTATATTGGCCAGCTGGTCTCAAACTCCTGACCTTATGATCTGCCTACCTCAGCCTCCCAAAGTACTGGGATTATAGGCGTGAGCCACTGCGCCCAGCCATAACTACTTTGAAATATAACAGAGCATTCTGTTCTTCTTTTATGCATTTATTTTTGTAGAGTCAGGATCTTGCTATGGTGTTTGTTTGTTTTTGTAGAGTCAAGATCTCGCTACGTTGCCCAGGCTGCTCTCTAACCCCTGGCCTCAAGCAATCCTCTTGCCTCGGCCTCCCAAAGTGCATTCTGCTCTTAATGAGGTCTGTCCTGCAGATAAATTAGTTAGCTAGAGTCTAACCTGCTGGGTTTATCACAGACTAGCTGACCTGGGGGAAGGGGAATACCCAACCCCCACTGGCTCCTGCCTTTCACATGGGAGAAGGGAAAAACCCAATTCCTGCCCCTCTAGCCTTCTAGGTGGAGGAAAACACCCAGCTCCAGCCCATTCTAGCTGTCCTGTCCTATCTAAAGGGGAGAGGGGACTAAGAAGTACATGTGAGCTCACAGTCCAGAAGCAGACTCTAAAAGACTAACCTAGTCGCAAGACGCTTCCCCCACCCCCCAACACTACCCCACATTACTTAAGTCCTTTTTATAGCACTCCCTTTTACCTAGCTCATCTTGTCTGACTAGCAAGAAAGAATTAAAAGGCATACTAACAGGCAAAAAACATAGCTTGAAGAGCAAGTACCAGAACTAGACTCAGATATGGCAGTCATGATGGAATTATCAGGCTGAAAATTTAAAACGACTATGACCAACATGCTAAGGGCTCTAATGGAAAAGCAGACAACACGAATAACAGAAGGGCACTGTAAGCAGACAGACAGAAATTCTAAGAAAAGACCAAAAATAACTGCCTGAGATCAAAAACACTGTAACAAAGATAAAGAACATGGACTGCTGGGTGCAGGGGCTCACACCTATAATCCTAATACTGTTAGGAGGCCAAGGTGGGAGGATCCCCTGAGCCCAGGACTTTGAGGCTGCAGTGAGCTGTGATCACAGCATTGCATTCCAGCCTGGGAGAGAGTGCGAGACCCTGTCTCCAAAAATAAGAAATAAAAACCGAATGCTTTTTATGAGTTTAGTAGCAGGGATACAGCTGAGGAAAGAATCTTTGAGCTTGAGGATATCTCAACAGAAACAGATCGGGTGTCTGGTGAAGGCACTCTTGCAGGTTTGCCAACAGTCATCTGTCTTCTCACTGTATCCTCACACGGTGGAGAGATTCATCTCTCTCGTGTCTCTTCTTATAGGAGCACTATCCCCAGTCCTATGGGCTCCACCTCATGTCCTAATTACCACCCTTCGACCCAGCAACTCCACCTCCTAATATCATCACATTAGGGATTAGTGTCTCAACGTATGAATTTTGGAGAGGACATAAACATTCAGTCTATATTGTACATGTCATTAAACATTTGTCCAAACTCATAGAATGTAAAACATCAAAAGTGAACCCTAATGTAAACTACAAACTCTGAGTAACAATGATGTGTCACGGTGGGTTCACCACCTGTAACAGATGGACCACTCTGATGCAGAATGATTACGGGGAGGTTGTGCCTAAGCTCGAGCAGAGGGTAAGTAGGAAATCTCTATTCCTTCTGCAAAATATTTTCTGTGAACATAAAACTCCTCTAAAAAATAAAGTCTAATTTAAAAAAAAAAAACCATAAAATAAAGGAGTGAAGTCCTGATATAGGCTACAATGTGAATGAATCTTGAAAACATTATGTTAAGTGAAAGAAGCCAGTTACAAAAGACCACTTATATAAAATGCCCATAACAGACAAATCTATACAGACAGAGTAGATTCATGGTTGCCAGGGGCTGCGGAATTGTGGGGGACAGGCGTGGCTGCTAAAAAACATGGTTTCTTTTTGGGGTGATGAAAATGTTCTCAACTGCTGTGGCTGCATTACTCTGCAAATATACCAGGAACTGAGTGAATGAGTGAATGAGTGAGTTGTACAACACAGAATAAAGCTGTTACCAGAAAACATTTAATGACTGTTTACTTTTGGCCCAATGTGGTGGCTCACACTTGTAATCCCAGCACTTTGGGCTAACGCAGGAGAATCACCTGAGGCCAGGAGTTCAAGACCGGCCTGCACAACATAGTGAGACCCCTTTTCTACAGAAAATTTAAAAATTAGCCAGGCATGGTGGCAGGTGCCTATATTCCCAGCTACTAGAGAAGCTGAGGCTGGAGGATCCCTTGAGCCCAGGAGTTCAAGGCTGTGGTGAGATATGATCACGCCACTGTACTCCAGCCTGGGTGACAGAACGAGACCATGTCTCTAAAAATTTTTTTTTTAATTAAAGTGTATTAAGACAAAAAATAACTAGGGCATCAAGCCCATGATTTTTTGGACGCTATTAGTTAGGGCAAGGCTAAAATAAGTTTTCAAGTAAAAGAATTGTAAATCAATAGCAAAAAAAATAAATTTTTAAAAATCTTAAGCAGAAGCCTGTTCAGTGCAGCACAGAGATTATTTTAGTGGCCACATGTATTATAGAAGATTTATAAATTAGAATTACAGAAACATCATATTTATAGAATCAGCACAGGTCCAAAGAACCTGCTTTATATTTTCTGAAATTGCCTGCTCCATTTTTAAGGGCAAAAGTTATCAAATGGGATGGGTGTTAATTAAAGTCTTGGAACATCGCCCTCTTGAGTGCCATGGACCTCCCACTGTCATCCACTGAGCTTGTTGGCAGCTCATGTGTGGGTTTTAAACAGGGGTCTTCTTACCCAGTCCCAGTGAAAGTGGTGCAGAGGGAGGCTGAAGAGGAGGACTGGCTTGCAGGGCAGGTCTCTGAGGTTCCAGATTCTGGGAACCAATTGCCCACTTCTGCCTAAGACTTTAGACAACCCAGGGGATGCACAGGGACTCCCCAGCCAACTGTGTGAAGGCAGTCAGTGAAGCTGGTAGATCCATTGAATACTGAAAGAAACAGATGTTCTCAGCAGTCCCTTCTACAGCTTTAAAACATGGACTGTCTAACTGGATTTTGTTGCCCCATGCCCTGGGACAATGCCTAGTTTCTGGTGGGGGCTCAGAAAATGTTTGTGACATGGATAAATGAAATGTGTCCTCTTCCTGCAATAAGGAAAAGCAGAAAATAGAGGAAGACCTGGGTTCAGACCCAAACCCCTCAATGGCTGCCTGCCCTGCACCGACAGCTGAACCTTTCAGAACCAGTTTCCTTGCCAATATTGTGGGGGCAGGAAGGCTGCTCTCACAGACATGTTGAGTTCTGTTTTCAGGCCTGAGGTTACAGGGTTGTGGTCCCTCAGAACAAAACCCGCCACTGTCCCATCCATGGCCAGGTCCTGACAGCAGGTGCGGAGCTGCACGCAGCAGTGCTCAGTGAGCATGTGAATGCCAGGGCTATCCATGCAGGCTTCTCCAAGAACAAAATGCACAGTCCTCACTGATAAAGATTCAGTCATGTGATGCTTAACGACAGGGATACAGTCTGGGAAATGCATCATTAGGTGATTTTGTCATTGCGTGAACATCATGCACTTACACAAACCTCGACGGTATAGCCTGCAATACACCTAAGCTAGTGGTCTAGCCTATGGCTCCTAGGCTATACATCTGGATGGCTTGTCACTGTACTGAACACTGCAGGTGATTACTAGGTGACAGGAATTTTTCAGCTTCACTATAATCTTACAGGACCACTGTCCTATATGTGGTCTGACATTGACCGAAACATCATTATGTGGTGCATGACTGTATGTTCATTCAAGACCAAAGCTGAATTCACACTGTAAACAAGAGGATCTGTAAGGGTTTAGGCATCAAACCACCCCAGTTCACAGTCTTACCCCACTACAAACTGGCCGTGTGCTTGTGGTGTATAACTGAGTCCTTCCAAGCCTCAGGGCCCTGACAGAGGAAGGGGATGGCGGCAGCACCCAGTCCACCTCCCAGGAGGCCACAAGGAAACGAGCCATCGCACACACAGCATGCACAGCGTGATGCCCACAGGAGGTGCACTGTGGCCAGCACTGGCTGCTGAAAGGAGCTCTTGCGATCATCAGGCGTCCCACCACGCCACAGTTGACAGATGAGGAAACGGGAGCCAGGAAAGACAAGGAACAGCCTTGGGTCCTATGTCTTTGCCACCATTAGGCTCCTACTCTCATCTGCATACAAAGTTTAGCTTGCAGCAAAGCTTAGTCAGGACTGTGGAAAGCACAAAAAGTCCAAATAAAAAGCCGTTTTAATATAAAACAGATGAAAGAGACAAATGGAGAGTAATCAAAATCTCATTAGGGCAAATAAGCAACCTGCCTACAATGCCACAAAACTGATGGCACTTTGAGCTAAGTAGGTGAAGCCGTCTTTGGATGGCCACCATCACAGGAGTGCAAATCTCAAAGATGGCCTCACCCATTGGGGCAGAAGCCCCACAGAAACCACCTATACCATGGCTCCCAACTCTGGCTATACATTAGAATCACCTGCAGAGTTTTCAAAAACCTCGATGCTTAGGCCACCCTGGGCAGCAATAGTTTCTAATGCTCCCTGGGTAGCTCTGGCCCATGCCCTAGATCAGTCAGGCCAGGCCGGCCCAGCCACCACCTGCTGCTTTACCAGCTCCTATTACTACCATCCTGAGATTACTCCCATCCAAGGAAGGATACCCACAGGAGGGGAAGGAGATAAGCAAATTAATGACAGCGGCTCAGCCTCCATTCAACTGGCTGGGTTAATTACTTGTGATTTTAAGAATTGGTCTTGATTAGAGCTATCAGTCATTCATGCGACAGTCTGCGCCTCCCCTCCCTCCCTACTATGTGCTTAGCACTATGGTGGATGCTGGGAATACCATGGTAAATGAGGCACAACTCTTTCCCTCAGGGAATCCACATGCCACCAAAACACTACAGCATACTAGTGATGGGCTGGGCTCATAGGAAGCTGAGCTGAGGATCCACACAGGCCCAAGGGTGAGCCACCCACTCCCCTGTCATCTGCACGTTAGGACACGTGCCTGTAGAGGGTGTGGGACAAAGTTAGAGAAGAAGGTCAAGAAACCAAGTCAAGATCTGGAAGTCAAGATGTCCCTTTACAAATTTAAAAATAATAATAAAAGTAGGGAGAAAAGATGTAGAACAAGCATGAAATATTCACGATTGGTGTCAATGTGACACCAGGGTGTGCTGGAGAAAGTGAGCTGGCTTGTCAGAGCTGGTTTTATCATGAGAGTCCCAGAGCGAGCAGGGAATTGGGGTTTTAGAGGTGTGCAGCCTTCCCCGGAGGAGCAAAGTTGGCAGATCTGAACGCACCTGCAACTCTTTTTCTCAGGCACAGAGTAGGAGCTAGACAACAAAAGAACCACTCGACCACTAGCCTGCCCAATGTCACCCTGCACATAGAAAGAGAGAAGGAACTAGGGCAGAGTCCAGGCTGCCAGCTGCAGGAACCACATGTCCTAGATTTTCTAGGGCTGCTCCAATTTCCAGTATTCAATCTTGCCTTAACTGAGAGGTAATTTGTTGAGTTTGGGGTTCCATAATGTAGTCCTGCAAAAAAGGTGATTCACCAAATTTGCTGTATAAGCTTTCTTAACAAATCTGATTCATGTTACAAAAGGAGAACTTCTTTTTATTATTTATCCTAACTTTTGGTTCAAAATACGTAGTCATCTTAAAGTGAACTTGAAGGTGGCTACCTTGGAACATTCCCCACACTGCTAGAGGGCCCAGTACAGCTGAGTCCGTGTCTTGGGCTTCCCTTGCAATTCTACAGCTTCCATTCTGTGCTGGGCACAGAGCCACAGCAGCGCAAAGCTGGAAATGCAAGAGACGCATCACTCTGTTATCCACCAAACACTGGAGAGCAGAGGAGCTCAGCCTTAGTGGAGAACTACAGTGCCTTGATGGCCACACCATATCTCATCTAACACAGGTTCTCCCAAGTCCTCCTGCCTCTGTGAACACTTCTGGAATGACTCACTGCAGCTGAATTCCAGCTAGCCTTCATACCCCATTTGTCAGAGGGGTCATGCCTTCTATGTAGATCCCAGGGTGGCCACTGCCCCTGAGGTTGTGGGCAGGTGGCGCAGGTCTCTAACACAATGACAGTGGCGGCTGACCCCATCAGCTCACTCCAGGTTATCCTGAACACCTCCTCTGGTCCAGGCCCTGTCGGGGATGCCAGGCACAGAGGTGACTCAGGCTCCCACACCAGGCGGCTGTAAATAAACACCTGTGGATAAAAGTGCCCACAGATCAAAAGTGATCACTGTCCCTGAGATAGGTCACTGATGGTACAGGCTAATTGAAGATAAGGTTCAAATGAAAGAAGCAAGGGACTTCTAAGTTCAGAGGCCCTTTGGTCCTTAGCTTCTCAGAATGTTGTCCATATACTATCCTCCCCTTAATTTCCTGGGAGCTTGTTAGAAATGCAGGGTCTCATCCCAACCCGGACCTGCTGAAACAGAATCTGCATCCTAACAAAAGCCCAGGTGCTCTCCTACACGTGTGAGTTTGAGAAACTCTACTTTGGAGGTGTCACTTTACGATACCAATTAAAAACTGTGGATCAGAGAGGATTTTGCTTAAGGAATGTGCCCAAAATCACCCAGCCAAGCGAGTAACAGAGGGAGGACATGAGCCCAGGTCTCCTGCAGCTCAGGCCAATGACACTAGAGGCTCAGGGGGCTTCTGCAGAAATTGACCCTCACAATACTGTAAAGGCCAGACCACAGGCATCCTGGGTTCCAGACCACACCCATGTTCAAGCAGACTGCTGGGAGGAGAGGGGTCAGAGGATGCTGCAGCAGCAGCAGGAAGCCAGCTTCGAGTAAGTACACACAGCTGGCTTGTGCAGAACACATCCTGCCGACCTCTGGAGATGAAGTCAGGCACATTGCAGTGACGAGATGTGCTACAAGCATCAAACCTGAGGTGGAGAGATCACCCGAGATCAGCCAAGAAGAGGAGACAGGGAGTCAAACAGCCCATTTGCTGTAATGAATTGGGCTAGACTACAGAAGTCCAGAATCTTAACACTTATCACTTGGCTACGTTTAAGGAATCAAAAAACCTCATGACTGGAAAGTAACTAAAAAGTTATATGTTCCAACTACTCACTGTGCCCTAAGATCCCAGGGAGAGGTTGTCTGGCCTCACTCCCCTCAGTTCTGCTGGCAGAAACCTACTCCTTACCTTCACAATGTAGGCTTGCTTTGACCCAGAAATTTTCATTCTGAGATTCAAGCTTAAGGAACTAAATCCCAAATGTGGAAAAAGCTATATGCACAAAGATGTTTCTTACAGTGGAATGTGTAATAAAGTCAACCTTGATAGTTTGTTTAGAGATTGTAATGAGAGAGAAACAACTTATATACCCCTGAATGAAGGAACAGTTCCCACCTGGAAAACACATTCTCTGAGCACCTGGTTTCTGCAAGGAACACAGAATGGGGCAAGACACCCACCTTGTCAGCCAGCTCAGGAGGATTAGTCCTGACAATCAATAGGGTAACAGATGTCAGAATCACATCTCTCTATGCCAAGGTAAGTCAGATCTTTAAATATCTTTAGTTTTGTGGGCTATGTGGTCTCTGTTGCAATGACTCCACTCTGCTACTGTAGTATAAAAGCAGCCATGGATGATACATAAATAAATGAGTGTGGCTGTTTCGTAAACCTTTATTTACAAAACTGGCAGCAAGCTGGACTAGCCTCGGGCTATAGTTTGCTGACAGCTAATCTCTATACTCCCATCTATTAATTTTAAATGGCAAAAGTTTTTGAAATATCCTACATGTCTAACACAGGGAAATGGTTTAATATGTTAAAGCATTCATCTGATTCATTTGATCCATAGATACTTACTGAGTTCCTGCCTAGGCCAGACATTGTTCTGAGTCCTGGGGAGACTCAAGACAGTGAGTCAGGGACACCCTGAGTCAAAGGAATATGACTGAAGACCTTATGAGAGTCTGCTCTAACAAAGAATATCCTTCTAATGCCACATGAAAAGCAAAATACAAAATTGTGTATAAAAATAAGACCAAATAGTGCTTTTATAATTTTTTTAAAAACCACAAGGAAAAAAAAAAAGAAAGAAGAATATCAAAATGTTGCTAATGTTTACCTTTGGCTGCTTGGACTACCCTTCCTCTCTTTACCTGAATTTTCCAATGTTGTCATATGATTACATATTACTTTTACAACAAAACATTCCTTCCCCACTGTATTTAAAAGGGAAGGCCTGTCTTGGTTTAAGCTAAGGTCTGTGTCCCTCCTACTTCCACCTGCGGTTCCCACCGCAGTCCCTGAAGGCAGCTGGAAAAAGTCAAGCTGCTTGCTTCTGGATGTTCACATACACGCCCAGGCTGAGCCAGAAGGTTCAGCACCTGGGACAGCGCCACAGGAGCCCATAGGGATGAGAAGGGTGCAGCAGCCCCAGGCGGGAGCCCCTGGAGGGCAAGGGCTGTGCCTCCTCCCTGGTCCTCCTGCTGAGTTCATTTGAGACACATGGGCAACACCTGTCAAAGCAGGAAAGAGTGTTGTCCCCTGAGCCCAACTGATGCAAATGGAACGAGCCCCGTGACCCGGCGGGGGAGGATTGTTGGTAGAAAGGAAGTAAAAACAAATACTGCACAGATCCCTTAGCCACATTACGATCTTGGTAGAGACTCGCAAACATGCCAACACCAGTCACAGCAACATCTGCTTCTAATTGCTTCTCCCCCAGCATTTTCAGAGCTCGTCAGCTGGCATCTGCCCTAGGAAAAAATCCAGTATTTTTAACAAATGCTTAAATCAGATGGCGTCCTTGGTGAGTAATTTCTTACGTGTTTGGTCTTTGAGGCTAAAAACAGTAAGCGCACCCATAAGGAACGTGGTTGTCAGGAGTGGCTGGGTGCTCAGGAGGTCCCACTTCAAATGGTATGACTAAGAGTTTCCAGTTCACAAGGCACGTTCAAATGTTTTCTTTCACTTGTCATGTATTTGTATCCTAAATATAAAGTGTTTTGGCGGTTTTTTTTTTTTTAAATACCACTGTGTCCACTTCTTTATGGGTAATTTCCTCTCTTTTCCAAATATTTTATAAGAAAGTTCCTTTGTAAAAGAAAATGTGTGATTTTTTTAAAAGACCACATCTATCTATGCTCCCACTTGTGAGTACTTTAAGCAAGATCTCATGTACAGACAAAACTTCCCATTCTCTGTCAAGAAAAGTCTCTGCATTTAGGCTCTCCTCAAAAAACCCACAGCCCCTTCCAACTGCCTGTCGGGAAAGGGTCTTCCTGTGCCAGCCAGTCTGAAGCAGGAAGGCAAATCTGGAAACTAGGCCTTGAGGGCTCTGTCTCACCTCCTCCCTCTGGAACACATGGACAGCCTCTACTCAGGACAGACCGGCTTGGACGCTGCACCTATCTAGGACCAAGGCAGGAGATGTTTACAAACTTCCCGTGGCTCCCCACTGTTGAGACCAAGACACACAGCGTTGAAAAACTCTCTGCCCAGGCCACCTCCGCTGTGTGAAGCCCACGCCCAGCCAAGTCCCCACAGGCATCCTGTGTTCCCACCTCCTGTATCTGCACTCTGCATGACTCTCTTCCTCCGTCATTTACTCATTCAGCCAATCATGATTCACACAGTGCCTAGATGTCAGCGGCAAACAAAACTCTCTGCCTTCAAAGAGCTTACATTCTAGAGGAGGGAAATAGGCAAATGAATGAATACATAAAATCCGTAATACGTCAGGTGATGGTAAATGCTATGGAGAGAAATGAGATAGCAGAGGGGACTAGGAGATGCTAGTGGGTTGTGGGCGGGGGGCACCTCATGGAGAGGTAACATGTGAGCAGAGCCCCACGACAGGGGGCAGCAAGCCTCTACCTAGGAAACAGGCAGAAGAGCCTTCCAGGCAGAGGGAGTGGCAAGTGCAAAGGGCCCGAGGCAGGAATGTGCTGGTATGTTCAGGGAAGGCAAGGAGCCTAGTGGGGCTGGCACTAATGGCCCCCAGGCCAGGGAGGTACATTTGGGCCTTGTGGATCATCAGAGACATTGGCTTTTACTGTAAGATCAGAGCCTGGAGGATTCTGATGAGAGGAGTGACATGTCTGAGTCACACTGTAACAGACCAGTGTAGTGGCTGTGTTGAGAACAGCCTGCAAGGGGCAAGGGGGAAAGTGAGAGATCAGATGGGAAACTCCTCGAACCATCCCAGTGAGAGACAATAGCAGAGCTACAAGAGCTGATGTGGGGGAAAGTGTCCAAGTTTTGGAGAATTTGCTAATGGTTTGCATATGGAGATATGATGCAAAGAGCAGAGACAGTGCTGATTCTGATGTTTTTGGCCTGAACAACTAGGGTGGAGCTGCCATCTAGTAAGTGGTGATGGTAAAAGGCGCAGCAGGTTGTAGTAAAGGATGGGTATGGAAATCACAACCAGCCTTTAAGACCCAGAAACAGTGACTCCTCTAAGAAGCCTTCCCACAGCAAGCTAAAAGCACTTACCCCCTCCCTTCCTCTCTCACAAGCATGCATACAGGTGCACACACACACACATACACACACACACAAACCAATTCTCTGTACCAAAGTTATCTGTATCCACACATTATTCCCTTGAGTAACCTAGCAGATTCGTTTTATATCATCTGGAAGCATCTGTGCACAGTAGGTGTTCAACAAATATTTTTAGTAATATGCTGCATAAAATTGCACCTATGATATTTTAAGTCTGACAACTCAAGAATGTTTTTTCAAAACATCTAGAAATTATGCTTAGCACTGATTAAATATTAAGTGGTAATTATTCCACCTCAAGGGCCCTATATATAGATTCTGACCTGCCCCTAATTATTCAAATTGTCGAAGCAAGCTCTCCTGTGGAAAGGCCAAGTTAGGAAGATGGCTATTACCTTGCCCGTCCTTATATCCCAAGCTTTCATTTCAGAGCTGAAGCCTCCACATAAAAAAATGTTGTGGTCTTTTGGATGAAATTTCAAGGTAGTGATTCTAAAGTCACTTCGACCACTAAATAGCTGGGTTCCTACAACACAAAAAGAGAAGAGAGGGTTAGAAAACTTAGGTCACAAAACAAATATCTTAAAACTAAGATGCCATCTGGTATGGGGCCCATAGCAAACACAGCTTCCCTGGGTCCGATGTGGCCCAACGGAGACTTTCTGGAAATACGACAGTGGCAGTAGCAAGATTTGCCCTTATTCTGATTCTCTGGCCAGCCCACCCTTGACTATCTGAATATCCCTTCCACCTGGGCTGAGCTTAGATGGGTGGATCAATGAGTGCACCTTTCATATTTGCTGTAAGCATGACATGCATTAGCTCATATAAACCACACAACGACCCTATGCCCACTTCACAACCAAAAACCAAGCCCAGGGAGGTCATGAAACATTTCCAAGGCTCCACAGTTAACACAGTAGATTATTTACCTGGGAGTCTAAAAACCAAAAACAGGATTGCTCTAAGGTGATAACTTTTCAGGATCAGCCACCTTATAATAATGGATGAATGGTCTGCTATGGAGCATGGCAGGTGGGGTGGCCTGAGACGCTGGGCGACGAATGAGAGTGGCCATCAGGGTGGCCCAAGCACAGATTGGACAGAGTGGTGTGGGCCATTGGGGGTCTCACTGGCTCTACAGGACATGAGGCAGTCCTTGTCCTTTATAAATACATCATAAACTGTTGTCAAGCATTTATGTGCATTATGGTAAGTGTCTGTGTGTGTACATATATACACATATGGTGTGGAAAATGTCTTTTTTTATCACTATGATCTTTTAGAGGTAAGCTATATAAACTTCAAAAACATCAATCATTTGGAGCAGGTCAAAGCTGGTCCTCCTTCCACTACCCAGTGCAGCCCCTGTGTCCCAGAGCACTGGCTGTCATTCTTGTCTCTCCACACTTCATCCATCTGAAACTGCATCAATAAGGCAGACCGGCCTTGGCAGGGTGTTCTCACCATGGGAGTCTCTGAATGCCACCCCTGTATATGCCCCCCACAGGCAGGGCTCACACACCAGGCAGAGCACCTGCCGCACACCACCCAGTCAGAAACGTGGAGCAGGCTTCGCTCAGAGGTGCCATGAGGGCTCTCACAGCACAGGAGGAAGAACCTTGACTGCCTTGTACCCATAGAAACTCCCCCATGGGACTGAGCAGTGGGCTACTTAGGAACACGGGAAGCTGGTGGCGAAGAAGACCATGAAGACACCGAGGTCTCAAGCATCATTTCCACTCACAGGAAAACAGGAAGCAGCACTTGCTCATTCAATTCAGAAAGCACAAAAGGTTGCCCAGCTTTGTGTTCTGTGACCCCCACACATTAGTGAAGGCCTCTACTAGCTCACCAGGTGTAGAAATGAAAGTCATCAATCAGTACTCACGACAGTCACAGCGGGAGGCTTTCACAGACCCAATCTGCCTAGATCCATGGTCTCCAAACTATTATAGTTTGACAGTACATCCCATCCATGAAAAACCTAAGGCACACATCACCAATATACAGATATTTGTTTTAAGTTGTATAATGTGCTTCTGTACCAACATATTATAAACATTATTAAAATATCAAAAATAGAACACTTTAAAGGATGATATGAGGATAAAACAGTCAATATTTTAAAATATATTTTAATATACTCTTATATGTGCCTATGCCAGGGACTCAGAGCAGCAATGTGGCAGCACAGAGGCCCCAGGACACTCGCTTCAGCCAAGTGGCGGGGGTCATCTGGAGACTGCAGGAAGGGAACACCATCACATCCCCTAGACAGAAAAGGAGGACACGGATGCCACTGCAGTCCCCACACTACCAAGAAGGCCCAGGACTGCCAGACTCTCCCCACAGGGAAAACTGCACTTATTGCTGAGAACATTCAGTGGCCAGCTTCTTGCTCACTTGGAATTCACTGCCAACCCTTAAATCCAAAAGGAAACATAAACTCTATCTGCCTGGAGAAAAAAATGTCCCTTGTTTTTGGACCATAGCATATAACCATATGCTTAATTTCAGAAATGACAGTGAATTATCCATATGTTTTTTCAAAAGTGCAGTGATACAGTCTTGCCAACAATGGGGAAGAAAGATGAGAGAAAACGTGAAAGCTGAATTGCTAAAAGACGATGATTGAACTTTTTCTGCTAAAACAAACAAAAAATCTGAATGTTATTTTCCTCAACCCCTAAAGAC
>NW_016810565.1:4740221-4749494 GCF_001698545.2 Rhinopithecus bieti
TTTTTTTTGAGATGGAGTCTCGCTCTGTTGCTCCGGCTGGAGTGCAGTGGCGTGATCTCGGCTCACTGCAAGCTCCGCCTTCCAGGTTCACGCCATTCTCCTGCCTCAGCCTCCCAAGTAGCTGGGACTACAGGTGCCTGCTACCACACCCAGCTAATTTTTTTATATTTTCAGTACAGACGGGTGTCACTGTGTTAGCCAGGATGGTCTCAATCTCCTGATTTCGTGATCTGCCCGCCTCGGCCTCCCAAAGTGCTGGGATTTCAGGCATGAGCCACCACGCCCGGCTGGGATACAGGTTTTTAAATAGCAATAACCTCCAGAGATTAATGTTTTTGGGCTTTTCCCATGAGGCTTTGAAAATACAACGCCCTGGGCTGCCCTTTACATTTGTTAAAGAGATATGGGTGAAGTCTGGAAAATATTCATCAGTGAAATATCTTGAACATGATGAACACTAGCCATGCCAGAGGAGAAGGTCTTAACTTGTCAGACAGACTCTTCCTCTCTACCTTTTCATAAATCAAGGAGCTTGTTTATCATATCCTCTCCTGGGCAATGTTACTTTCAGCGCAATGGTTAGCTGTTACATAACCTTTAACCTTGAGACCATCTTGCTTGTTTACCTGTTTGTTATAGAAAATTCTGTTTATTCACTGTATCCTTATTATAGGAAACTGAGTTTTAAAATATTTAATCCACTGGCACTGACTTTATTGATCTCATTATAATGAGCTCAACCAGCATAAAACTGTTTGGATCTTCTTGGAGCTAGGAAAATCACTTATTTTCTCCTTGAATCAATAATGATACAAATAAAAAAAATCATTAAAAAAACATGTTTAAAACACAATGTAGAAATTCCATTTGTTCTACCGACTCTACGACCAGTGCTTCCACCCCCATATGACTGTGATGAGGCACTGGGAACTCTGGAATGGTAGCTCCCCCAAGCTGCCCCTCTTCCTTTCTCAGGTGGAGACATCACGCTCCCCAAGGTGGCCACCCATGTGGCCAGGGCAGCACCACCTGTCCACCCTAACATCTATGCTTGGAATCCTATCATCATGCAGGGCTCCAGGCCCGTGAGGGCCCTCCTCTTCCATTCAGCATGAATGACTCCCAGTCTAGTTCCTGGCACATAATAGGTATTTGATCCAGGTCACATGAAACCCAAGTATGGGTCTCCAGGACAGAAAAGAGAAGCTCATGCCCCCCTCTCCAGGGAGCTCAGAGGCAGACCTGGCAAAGCAATTCACAGTCAAGGAGGGGGAACGACATTTATCAGGAGGCTGTTACCTCCAGGCCTGTCGAGCTTGCACGCATCACATGGCAACCTGGGTGGTAGGTGTAATTAACCCATCTCTCACAGCCAGGGAAATGGAAGCTCAGCGAGGTGAGAGACTCGCCCAGAGCCACATGAGTCAGCCACGCTGAGACGGAGACTGGCCCCGTCTAATCTCAAGGCCAGGTCTCAGCACACTACCTTGTATCCCCTCCAGTTATTCATGACCTTTCCTTCTCCTAGTGCTTTGTTCACATCCACAGACTCATGAACATGTAGGAAAAATGTTGACAAGGGAAAGCTTATGCTGTTGCCTTGTGGTAATTGAGCTTGTGTTCCCAGGCAGTAGGCATATGACTCATTTCGCCAAAATCAATATCGTTACACTCATCCTCTGGGAAGTATTCAGCCAGCTGTAAATTTAACCATCCTGACTCAAAGTTAACAAGAAAAGAAGCTTACTAACTTTCGAAGCAAACTCTGTGCATCAGAAACAGGGGCCATCTTGGCAATCCGGGCAAAGGCCTGGGAAGGGTCTGGCCTGAGAGCCAGCTGGGCCTGCAGTTGAACATTCCCTATCAGCTGTGGCCCTGCATCAGCCAGCAATCCTCTCCAGCCCTGGTATCCTCATCTGTAGACTCTGGACCACAAAAGGTGGTTATGAGAATTAGAAATAATGTAGGTAGGAGAGCTAAGCCCCAGACAAATGATAGGGCCCAATAAACAGTAGCTGTAGCATTGCAATAATAGTAATAACAGAAGAAATAGTAGTTGTTGCAGTCATTTTTTAAAATTTGCCTCTTTTTTTTATTATACTTTAACCAAGTTGGAAAATTTGTCTTCTAATAACATACTTACACCTGCTCTTTCCTTCCCATTCTTTTTTGTTTCATTTTAAATTAGTTTTAATTGATAAATATAATTATATATATATATAGGTAGTACAATGTGATGTTTTGATCTGTATATACATTATAGAAAGATTCAATCAGCTAATTAACATATCTATCACCTCACTAATTTATTTTTTTGTGGAGAGGATGTTAAAAGTCTATTATTTTAGGATGTTAAAAGTCTATTAGCAGTTATGAAATACACAGTATTAACTGTGGTCATCATGCAGTGCAATAGATCATTAAAACTTATTCCTTCAGTCTAATTGAAACTTTATACCCTTTCATCAACATCTCCACTTACCCTATCCACCCCTACCCCCAAGCCTCTGGTAACACCTTTACCCAATGCTTCTACGAAATCAACTTTTTTAGATTCCACATGTAAGTGAGATTTGTCTTTCTGTGCCTTCGCTTATCCCACTTATTGTAATGTCTTCCGGGTTCACCCATATTGTCAAAAATGACAGAATTTTCTTCTTTTTTAAGGCTGTAGAGTATTCCATTGTGAATATTCACCACATTTTCTTTATCCACTCATCTGCTGATAGACACTGAGGTGGCTTCCACATCTTGGCTACTGTGAACAGTGCTGCAATGAACATGGGGGTGCAGAGATCCCTTCCACACACCAATTTCAATTCCTTTGGAGATACACCCAGAAGTGGGACTGCAGGATCATACGGTAATTCTATTTTTAGTTTTTTGAAGAACCTCCATACTATTTTCCAAAATAGCTGTATTCATTTACATTGTACAAGGATTCCCTTTTCTCCACATCCTCAACACTTGCTAGCATTTATCTTCTTGAAAATAGCCATTCCAACAGGTTTGAGGTGATATGTCATTGTGGTTTTAATTTGCATTTCCCCGATGATTACAGATGTCGAGCATTTTTTCATGTATCTGTTGGTCATTCATATCTTTTCCTTTGAGAAAAGTCTGTTCAGATCCTTTGCTCATTTTAAAAATCAGGTTATTTGGCTTCTTGCTGTTGAGTTGTTTAAGTTCCTCATGTATCTTCCGTATTAGCCCCTCATCACATGTATGATTTGCACACTTTCTCTCCCAATCCATGGGCTATCTCTTCACTCTGTTAACTGTTTCCTTTGCTGTGCAGAAGTTTTTTAGTTTGATGAAATTCTATTTGCCTATATTTGCTTTTGCTGCCTGTGCTTTAAGTCCTATCTGAAAAAGCATTGCCCAGACCAATGTCAGCCACTGCTTTTAATTCTCTGGACAAGATCGAATGTTCAAAAATTTAAAAAATAATAAGAGTTATCAACTTGCAAACAAGGTGTGTCCCAGTGTTTTACTAGTAAGTTGGTTTTTTGAAACTCAGAACTCGCCATTCCAATAGCAAACATGCCATAACCACGTTTGGGCTCCAGAGTCAGTCAATAACAGCAGCCTTACCTGACAAGCGCACCAAACTGTGATGCAGCTGCAACCAAACACACACACATCAGACATCACCACTGCGCACTCATGGTCATGAACAAAACAAGAATTTGGATTAGAAACCATCTTTTCTTTGTCTAGAGGGCTGGCGTGAGCTGTGTTTGTGGAGATGTGAAGGATCTCTAGGCACTTTCCCAAGTGGCAGTTAAGGGCTGGCATGGTGTTGTAAGGAAGTTTAATAACATTTGATTTAATATCCATAACTAGGGTCAGCTTCTCACTCCAAAGGAGTAAGGAAAGAGAAAGAGAAAACAAGATTCAGACAGAGGAGAAGCACTTTCAGAGTGAGAAAGGAAGGATATTTGTGGGAACAGAGACTCGCCTTGGAAAATAGACCCACTCACAAGTGGGCAAGAAAGTAGGCAGCTGCTCACTGGACAAGGAGGCACTCGAAGGGTGGCAGCCAGGGAACCCTCATCAGCTCAGACCTCGCTAGGCTATGGAGCCCCTCTGAGCCTTCACTTCTGGATCAGTGGCAACAATCCCTAGCACTCAAGGAGCATGTACATATAAGTATCAGGTGCTCTGTAAATGTGCCCACAAGCTTCCTTCTACTTCCTCTGGGTCTGTGGGTGCCTGAGGGATACCTAATCAAGCCCTCCTGAGCTATGCTAGGGAAACTCCAGCCACAGTGCCAGAAAGCCAAAGGACGGAGAAGCCCAGGTCCCTCTGCGGCACTTCCTCCAAGGACCGGCAGAAGCCAGCACCACCTCAAAGGCTTAGCACAAGAAGCCTCCTTCTCTGGCCCCTTCTCCAAAGCCCAGGAGCTCTTGGGGCTCTTTGCCATGGTTTTCATTTGGACACTTCTCAACCTTCCCATGCCAAGGGGTCTGAAGTCGTCAGGGCTAGCATTTATCCCACTGGAGCGTGGCCACCCATCGCTGGAGAGGCATCTTTCCTTCAGTGGGCCACTTAATTACAGGGATCAGTCCCCATCAGTCTGGGGCACTCCTTCTTCCCAGAGGCCACAGGTTATCTTCTGCAGGTGGCCAGCTGCTGCCCAACAGGCTCCCCAGGAGTCAGGTTAAGTTGGGTTCCCCGTTGTTTCCCTGTTTGTTCACAGCAGGGAAACAGATGTGGGGAGAGCATGCCACACCATGCCTCAACAGCAGGAGCTCTACTAGTCACAGGCCAGCACTGGACCCCAGCTCTGTCACCTCTGGCTGGGTGGCCTCAAGAAAGTCACTGACCACTCTAAGCCTCAGTTTCTGGATCCATGAAATGGGGATAAAAACACTCCTCTCACAGGCTAGTGGGGAGACTAAAATGTCACATAAGCAAAGAGTCTACCATCCACTCACTCATTTCAGCTCCACACAGGCCAGGCAGCATGTTGGAACCCAGGGCACACAGCCCAGGGCCCAGCCCACAGCAAGGGTTTGATAACCTGTCATTCTCTTTTTCCTTGTAGCATTTCTGTGATGGAAGCACCCGGTCATAGATTAAAAACAAGGGAGAGACCAGAAGACACCTCTTGGAAAGCAAGGAGAAATGGTCATTTATGAGCCCAGTCCCAGTTGGCTGCTCACTTCCACACACCATGACTCCCACCAAAAGACACTGGGACCCCAGGGCAGGAGGAGCCAGCCAGAAGCTGGGGACAGCAGAGCTGTAGGCAATGGCACCTGAAGGAAGAGGGCCATAGGCCTTCTGCAGCCATGAGTGCCTCGGGCTCTGGAGAGGTTCAGGCCGGGCAGGCTGGGGGTCTGCATACTCACTCGAGAGCCCTAATAAAGGGCGCGTGTTGTTCCATCACCAGGAGGAAGGGAAATGTGGAGGAGATGCTGGGAGAACCCATGATGGCCCAAAGCCTCCTCCCAGTCTGCCCCCAAGACCCATGCATGGGACCAAGAGCACATCTGTAAGCTCACTGAGGGTATGAGCAGGGGCTTCTGGATGATGATCAAAAAGTAGCTCCATGTGGGGAAATGGCCCACCAACAAGGACCGTCTGGACAACTTAGCAGAACAAGGGCCTCATGGCCTGTGACAGAGGAGGCGAGGAGCTCCTTGCTGAGGACCAACCACGTGCCAGGCATTCTGCAAAGTGCCCTATATGTGTTATCACAGCTGCTTCCTTCAACAGCCCCAGCACCAGGTGGTGTGGTAGAAACAGGTGAAGAGGCCTGGCTCAGGGAGGCAGAAGAGCCAACACCTGTACCCTGTCCATGTGCCCTCTTGTACATGCTGCCTCCAGGATCTGGGAGGTAGAACCAGGTGGCACTGCACAGATGGCTCAGAAAAGCCAGCTCAAATCAGGAGAGCTGGCCCATGCACGGGAAGGAGGACAGGGTTCCCTGCCCAGCCAGGGCCCCAGGGCTCCAGGAAGAGGAATCTCCTTTGCAGCCAACAAAGGTAAAGGACAGAGGCCCTGCACGCCTCTACAGCTGCATCCTCCAGGGTCAGGCTGGGACACCTGCCTCAGGGCCTGGAGTCTGCAATAAACATGACAGGACCACTTAGAACTGAGCAAGCTCTCCGGGGGATTCTGAGGAGACTGGCTGAGCTGGCGTGTGGCACAGCTGACTCATAAGACAGGCGACACTCAGGGCCCTGGTGGAGTCAGCCAGCGTTCCCTGAGGCCACCTCAGCCTAAGGTGCCACAGACGTTTTGTTAGGAAGATTACAGACTGAAACAAGAGCACCAAAAATAATTGCGAGCAGGTTTTATTTAAGTGTTGATTCATGGTTGTTCTATAAGCCAACAGCCTGTCAGAACCATAAATTAATGAGATAAAATGTTGCTGGCCCTCCATATTTCAGGCCGGGTATTGACATTTTAGAATCCACAGATTTTTAACTGTATTGATTGAGGACACCAGGATAAATGGCCTTGGCGCCAAATTCCCATTAACAACAATGGGCACCGAGTGACTAATTCCCAAAGCGCTGCGGTGAGAACGCCCTGCACTGCTTTCTCCTGGCAGGGAGTTCTAATTAGATTGAAATGAAAAAGCCAAATCACCAAGGGCGGAAAAGGCAGATCCAGTAAAAGGGAGATCAGACTCAGCGAAGAGAAAGGACGAGATAAGTCCAAGCGGGACGAAAGCCACTGGGGTGGGCTCTGCAGCCCCTGTGGCTAGAGAGCACTTACCAAAACCGGGGCTGGAGGTGGGATGTGCAGAGACGAGGTAGGAGACATAGGGGGAGACATAGGTGGAGCCCTGGCAGTCCCTGATGGGCTTCACTGCCCAGGTAGGAGGACCTGGCAAGGACCAACTCAGCTCATCTTACCCACACAGGCACTGAGCAGCTGCTCCAAGCCAGCCCTGGCCAGGGGATAGAGACACAAAGAGCACCGGGACAGGCCCCCATCCTCATGGAGCTCCCATGCTAGCCAGGGAGAGGGACAAGGAAACCAACCACCCTCAGCAGAAGAGGCCCTGTCTGAGTGTGGGGAGCTTTCCCAAGGGTGAGGTCCAAACCCCTCAACCATTCTTTCGCAGGGACCCACTATACTCTCCACTGTGGCCTCAGCACCAAGTCCTACAGGCAGTGGGTGCACAGTAAGTAACTGCGGAGTGAATGAAACTGGGCCTTCAACAGATGAACCCAGTGGTGGGCGCCATTCCTAGCAGAGGGATGGAGTGAAGAAGTCCTCAATCACCACCCCCACTGGATGGTAATGCCCTGGGGGCAGGGCCATGCTTTTCTTTACCCACAACACACCATAGCTAGAGGGGCACATTGGGTCTGGGGCCAGACAAGCTGTTCTCCGAATGCAGTCCTATCACCAACTCGGGAAGGCATTCTACCTCCCACTCCTCCAACTCTCCACCAGGGGCCGCAGGTCACACAGGACCAGCAGGAGCTACCAAGGAGGTCTACTCAAAGCACAGATCGAGTCCTGACTCTTGCCTGCTTCAAATTCAGCAATGGCCTCTGCCTGTCACCTACTATGGTGGTCCCTGACTCGTCAGGCAGGAGGACCCTCTTTGAATGTCTAAAAATTTCAGAACCCTCTGTCAAGACACATCCACACATACCCACCCACACACACAATTGCATGCATTTGTTTAACATCTGTTGATTGAGAGAATAATGCTTAAGGGCCACTATGAACCCATCAATGCCATCAAATGAATTTGATTTGAGTAACCCAACAGTGTGAGTGAGTGAGCTTGTCACTCTGTGAGCAGTGTGCTACCCACATGTGCTCATGTGACCCACAGGCTGGGGTTTCCCCTCCTGCACTCCTCGGACTCATCTCCTCCAGTCCCAGGACCCCATATTACATCCTGCTTTGGTTTCCATGCATACTACATGGAAGCCTGTTCCTGTGACAACCCTGTCCTTGTTCCATCTGCAAGAACCTACTTTCCTCCTCATCAACCATACCTCCTCCATCCTAAATCTCTGTCCACTTAATGTGTGGCTCAGCTCAGGTTTCACTTCCTCCAGGAAGTCTTCCTTGATTTTCCAAGCTAGATGTTCTTGTAGTTCCTGTGTCTTTCTCCATCACTGCAATTTGGGATTGACTGCACTTCTGTCTTCCCCAGCAGACAGGAGCTTCTCCAGGGTAGGCACTGGGTCTTGTTCAGCTCTGTCTCCCCTATCAAGTATATCTTATGGGACATGCAGACAACAGTGTAACAGTCAGGCAGCAGGCTTTGGGGCCTGGCAGACCTGCATGCATCCTGGCTCTGCCACTTGCTGGTTTGTGTCCCTGGCCAGCGTATGTACAGCTGATTCTGATGGCGCCTGTCTCAAAGGTGAGTGGGGCCTAAACGAGATGCTCTATAGAGGCTGCAGAAGAATGCCCAGCACATAGTCGGTGCTCAGTAGTAAGTGCTGCCATCATCAGCCCAGTCATCAACATCATCAAGTGGCATTAAACTCCCTGAGTCTGGCCACTCTGCAAGGGGTTAAGAGAATCAGCAAGACCAGGGAAGTGCTTCATGAGAAGAAACCGCCACACACATGGCACGGTGGGAAGGGCACAGGATCTGCAGTTGCACAGACATGGCTTCAAATCCCTGCTGGCTATGCACCACTGGGAGGCACTGAGCAAGCTGCTTCGCCCCTCTAAGCCTCAGTTTCCTCTCCTTTAAAATGGAAATAATCACTGCCGGCAGCTGCAGTGAAGATTAGACATGCTGTGTGCAAAGCCTATAGCACCTGGCAGGGACCCTGTGACCATCAGTATTGTCCTCTCCCCTACTAAGCATGCAAGGGGCTGCAAGGCCGCCCACATTCAAGGTGGAAACAAACCACCCTCTCCATTTTCCCTCTGCATCTCCTCGGGGCTGTTGGGCATGAGCAGCAGGGGTTGGACCAGCAAGTTATCATCTCCGTCTTGCCAGACCCTAGGAGAGGCAGGCCCCAGAGCCCCCACCACTGCAGGGCCAGGCAGGCAAGATGCTGGCCTGAGGGCTCAAGGGGAGCCCCAGGAACTGGTGTGAAGTCTGGCCTCTCCCTGGGCTCCTGGCAGTGGAGCCCAGCAGAAACAGGACCTAGGAGGAGCTCTGGGGAGGAGGAAGTGTGGTGCTGAAAGAAGCTGGATCCTGCTTATGGAGGGGGATAAAACATTTTTAAAAAGGAAAGGAAGAAAAGAAAGAGAGAAAGAGAACAGGGGACAGGGAGGGGAGAGGAGAGGAGGGGAGGGGAGGGGCGAGGGATAAGGAGAGGAGGGGAG
>NW_016810565.1:4749859-4823608 GCF_001698545.2 Rhinopithecus bieti
GGGAGGGGAAAGGAGAAAGAGAAGAAGGGAGTCAGATGGCAGAGG
This sequence comes from Rhinopithecus bieti, assembly GCF_001698545.2. Taxonomy (NCBI): domain Eukaryota; kingdom Metazoa; phylum Chordata; class Mammalia; order Primates; family Cercopithecidae; genus Rhinopithecus; species Rhinopithecus bieti. Next base: position 4,749,905 of record NW_016810565.1, read on the forward strand.
TGTGAATCCCAGCTCTGCCACTCCCTGGCTGTCTTCACTGTAAACCCTGGACAGGGCCCACTGGGGGCCGTGGCTGCAGTGGGTATTGACAGTGCCTGTTGCACAGGAGCGTTCAGTAAGGAAAGTTCCTTCCACTGACTTCTCTCTCCTTCTCACCCTGCTTGTCAAAAGCCCCCTCAGGATTTACCCAGCACGAATCCATCTTACCCAAGTGCCTTTTCAGTGTGGGCATTAAAGCAGAACTCGTTTGAAGACTTTCCTTATGAGCTGGAATCATTTCTCACAGCCTTTCAACGATAATGAATTGACAGGAATTCTAACCTGATTCCAACCAAAGGACACAGTGATAAAGTTAAATCTATTTCAGCACAAATTGCATGTCAGAAGTAGATTAAAAAGCCACCTCTTTATCCAGCCCCACGGCTTGGGGCTCAGATAACCTTGGGGCTCTGTCCTCTGTGTTGGCTGACAGAGGCCCACCCGCTGTGGGGAGTCGCAGTTCCAGTGGGCAAGCAGTCTGGAAGCCCTCTCACTGAGCACGAGCCCACCCTGAGGCCCCTGTCCCTCGGCCACACAACCGTATACAGCTTGTGGCTGCGTGCCCACCAGAGAACCTTCCCCAGGGAGAGAGCTACCAGCTCACCTCAGGGTGGTGATACAAGAAACGCACCTGTTTCAAGGTCTGTTAGGTGCAGGGCGAAGTCAAAGCCACCGCTGAGGATGCGCCGGCCACAGGGAGCCCAGCGGGCAGCCCGCACTGCCTCTGTGTGCAGGGAGTATGTCTGCAGGCAGTGCCCGGAGTCCACGGCGTTCCATACCTGTAGGCAAACACAGACGGCACCAGGTGTCACAACAAGGGCCTGATCTACAGGACTCAGCTCCACCCCTCTGTAGAAAGAAAAAGGTCTCGGTGGAATTAGATTCCCATTATTTTACCATCAAATCTATATCTAGATGTTAAACTTTTCATTGCAGAAATGTAAAGGCTTGGGATTGGTAAGTTGGGAGGATCATTTCCCCAAATTTTTTCTGGGGTTAAGAAAACAGCATTCTGGACGGGTACGGCAGCTCACACCTGTAGTCTCAGCACTTTGAGAGGCAAAAATGGGCAGACTGCTTGAGCTCAAGAGTTCGAGACCAGCCCAGGCAACATGGTGAAACCCTGTCTCTACAAAAAATTAGTTGGGCATAGTGGCACATGCCTGTAGTCCCAACTACTCAGGAGGCTGAGACAGGAGAATTGCTTGAGCCCAGGAGGCAGAGGTTGCAGTGAACCATGATTGCACCACTGCACTCCAACCTGGGTAACACAGTGAGACTCTCTCAAAAGAAAAGAAAAAAGGAAAACAGCATTCCTGTGTCTGCCAGTCACCTACCCAGCCCTTCCCACCTGCTTCATCCCTGCGGTTGGGAGGGAGTCCTGGGCCCTCAGCATTCACAGCCCTATCCCAGGTTCACCTGCGTCCCTGGCATCTTATCCTGGGCTCCCCTGCATCCCCAGCATCTTATCCCAGGCTCACCTGCATCTCTGGCATCTTATCAGGCTCACCTGCATCCCTGGCATCTGTCCTGCCATGGACACTGCCCAAGGCCAGGCTATTTTCATGGTTCTGCTATAAGACTGAGATCCAAAAAGGAACCTGCCACACTCGTATTTACAACCAGTCAAAGTACAAATATCTGTCATAGAGGCAGCTGTCCTTTTGTTGGGGGAGAGAAGGTGCTATCTCTCCTTCCCACCCTGGCCTTCCATGAGGATATGAGGTTATGAGGTTCATGGGAGAAAACCCTGTTACACTCAATGACTTCTGAAAAATTATCTAAGATATCAAGTATAAAACTGCATGTTCCCAGAGCCAGGGCCACACCATGTGAGAGCCCCTGAGCTTAGCTTTCCACCAGCTCTCCCAGCAAATGCTGCCAAATACACCGTGCAGCCCAGGGGAACAGCCACAGAGTTCGGAATACGTCAGGGTAGGCCCAGGGCCTGACACACAGAGGTACTCAGCAGTGCTAGTCCCCTACCTTCTTGTCACTGCAGGATGAGGGCAATGCTCTCACCTACCACCCAGGTAGCTCAGAGGCTGAACCCGAGCAGAAGAGCACTTGCAGCCAGCATGTGGGAGTCAGAACTAAGTGCCTCCCACCTGATACAGCTGCTGGCAGGCCTCCAGCCTTGGCTGAGTGGCTTTGCCTCTCTGGGCCTCAGTCCCCCTCTCCCTGAAGTGGGGATAAGAAGGGCGTCACCCCAAGGGCAGTGGTAAAGGCTGAGGAGGTAATGGCTACACAGCACATGGCATAATGGCTGGCACATGGCTGAACGTGGATTCCAGACCTGTTCCATTAGGAAAACCAAGCTTCATTTTCTTTAATAAGAGAAAAACCCAAACAAAGCACACCCATGCACTTCTACAAACCTGATCCCAGGGGTAACCTTCTCATTAAAAATGAGAAAATTCAACCTGCCAAGTCCTGAATGTTCTCAGAATGCAAAGGATCAGAGCTCTGAAACCTTGTTTCCTGGGATTATGTAAATGTCTACACTTAAGAAAACAAAAGGTCAAGAGTAGCCTTCAAAAAATGTGAAGAGAGCTCGGTTTCTTTCTTCCTCACTAAGGGTCAATAGCTGGGGTCTCAAACTGAAAAAAATCAAGAAACAGCAGTATTTACTTTTAGAAACACGACACAGCCAGAAGACTTCAAAGTGGAGTGAGAATTCATGGGAGGGAGATGGGGCACAGGGAACTGCTGCCTTCCAAAAATATGTACGAATATGAGTTTAATTTTATTTAAATAGTAAAATAAACTAGATCTACAGGGTTCACATGGTTAAACAGTAAAAAAGTTAATATTAAATACATAAGTCAAGCTGCATATATGAAGTACAATGCCATTTAAGTTTTTACATGAAACACCACCTCGTACCCATTAGGGTGGCTGCTATTTCAAAAAACAGAAAACAAGCATTGACAAGGATGTGGACAAACTGGAACCCTTGTCCACTGCTGGTGGGCATGTCAGATGGTGCAGCCACTGTAAAAAACAGCATGACGGTTCCTCAAAAAATTAAATGTAGAATTACGACATGATCCAGTCATTCCACTTCTGGGTAAATGCCCACAAAGCTGAAACCAGGGTCTCAAAAAGATCCTGTACATCCATGTTCATAGCAGCATTATTAATAACAGTCAAAAGAGGGGAGCAATCCAAGTGTCTACGGACAGATGAATGAATGGTAAATGTGTGTTCTATCCATACAGTGGAAGAGTATTCAGCCTTAGAATGGAAAGAAGCCTTGGCACTTGCTACAACATGGATGAAACTTGAAGAAATTATGCTAAGTAAAATCAGCCAGACACATAAGGACAAATACTATATAACTGCACTTATATGACGTACCCAGAATAGTCAAAATCATAGAGATAGATAGAAAGTAGAATGGTGGTGGCCAGGGCTGGGGGAGGGGGAATGGGGAGTTGTTTAATGGGGACAGAATTTCGGTTTTCCAAGATAAAGAGTTCTGCTGACAGATGGGGTGCAGGCTGTACAACACTGTGAATGTGCTTAATGCCACTGACCTGTATGCTCAATAACGGTGAAGATGATCAATTTAATGCTGTGTATGCTGCCACAGTTTTTAAAAATACATGTACAAAAAAAAAAGAAAAAAAAAACAGATCTCATTTATTTGTGAATTTGTAGCCAGGCTATAAAAACATGCATGAGGAGGGTCATCACTCCTGGGAAGGGAGGGAGAGGGGTAAGGCTAGAGGAAAAAGCTATGAACACTAAGCAGCAGCTCTTCCAAAGAGAGGGTGGAGCATGTAGGGGAGAGCAGATAAGGCAGGGGAGATGAGATGGGGTAGGGGAGAGGAGATGGAGTAGGGGATATGAGATGGGGTAGAGGAGATGAAATGGGGTAAAGGAGATGAGATGGGATAGGGGAGAGTAGATGAGGTAGGAAAGAGTAGATGGGATAGGGGAGAGCAGATGGGGTAGGGGAGAGCAGATGGGGTAAAAGAGATAAGATGAGATGAGATGAGATGAGATGAGATGAGATGGAGTAGGGGACATGAGATGGGGTAGGGGAGGATGAGATAGGGAGGGGAGGGGAGGGGAGATGAGGTAGGGGAGATGAGATGGGTGAGAGGATGAGATGGGGAGGGGAGATGGGGTAGGGGAGGTGAGATGGCGTAAGAGAGGTATGATGGGGTAAGGGAGGTATGATGGGGTAGGGGAGATGAAATGGGGTAGGAGAGAGTAGATGGGGTAGGGGAGGTGAGATGTGGTAAGGAAGGTGTGATGGGGTAGGGGAGATGAGATGGGGTAGGGGGGATGAGACGGGGAGGGGAGGGGAGATGAGGTAGGGGAGATGAGATGGGGTAGGGGAGGTGAGATGGGATAAGGAAGGTGTGATGGGGTAGGGGAGAGTAGATAGGGTAGGGGAGGTGAGATAGAGTAGGGGAGAGTTGATGGGGTAGGGGAGGTGAGATGGGGTAGGGGGAGTAGATTGGATAGGGGAAGTGAGATGGGGTAGGGGAGATGAGATGGGGAGGGGAGGTAAGATGGTATAAGGGAGATAAGGTAGAAGAGGTGAGATGGGGTAGAGGAGGTGAGATGGGGTAGGGGGAGATGAGATGGTGAGAGGTGATGAGATGGGGTAAGGGAGATGAAATGGGGTAGAGGAGATGGGGAGGGGAGGCGAGATGGGGTACAGGAGGTGAGATGAGGCAGGAGAGATGAGATGGGATAGGGGAGAGAAGATGGTGTAGCAGAGAATAGATGGTGTAGGGGAGGTGAGATGGGGACAGGAGATGAGATGGGGAGGGGAGATGAGATGAGAAGGGAGATGAGATGGGGTAGCAGAGATGAGATGGGGAGGGGGAAATGAGATGGGGTGGGGGAGGTGAGATGGGGAGGGGAGGTGAGATGGGGTAGGAGAGATGAGATGAGGAGGGGACGGGAGATGGGGTAGGGGAGGTGACAGGGGGACAGGAGATGAGATGGGGAGGGAAGATGAGATGAAGAGGGAGATGAGATGAGGAAGGAGATGAGATGGGGAGGAGAGATGAGATGGGGAGCAGGAGGTGAGAGGGGTAGGGAAGGGGAGATGGGGAGGGTAGTTGAGATAAGGAGGGAGATGAGATGGGGTAGGGGAGAATAGATGGGTTATGGGAGATGAGACAAGAAGGGGAGATGAGATGAGGAGAGAGATGAGATGGGGTAGTGGAGAGCAGACAGGGTAGGGGAGATGAGATGGGGAGGGGAGGGGAGATGAGATGGGGTAGGGAAGATGAGATAGGGAGGGGAGATGAGATGGGGTAGGGAAGATGAGATAGGGAGGGGAGATGGGATGGGGAGGGGAGATGAGATGGGGAGGGGAGATGAGGTGGGGAGGGGAGATGAGATGGGGTAGGGGAGATGTGATGGGGAGGGGAGAGGAGACGAGATGGGGAGGGGAGAGGAGATGCGGAGGGGAAGATGAGATGAGATGCGGTAGGAGAGATGAAATGCACTGGGGTGATGAGATGGGGTGTGGGAGATGAGCAGAGGGAGAGATGGAAATGCTCTGAAGAAAACATGCCCAAATGTTTCCTCTGAAACTCATTCATTTATTCATTCATTCAACAAAGATTTCCTGAGGACCTGCTATTAGCCAGGCATTGTGCAACAGTAAACAAATAAGACAAAAATCTCTGCCTTCAGAGTTTATATTCTAGTGACGGAGACAGACACTAAACAAATAAAAATCCATAGTCCTTACGGCAGTGGTGAAGACTGATGTATTAAAAAGTAATCAGGAAAGGGCTCTATAAGGCTAAGGAAAGGGGCTGAAATGGTGGCCAGAGAGGACCTCTCTGAAGAGGTGACTTTGGAGGAAGTCCTGAAGGGGTGAGAAAGCCAGCTATGCAGAAATTGAGGGAAGAAGCTTCCAGGCAGGGACAGGAGTATGCCTGGCATGGCCAAGCAACAGCAAGAAGGACTACTGCAGCTAGAGAAGTGAACAAGGCTCAGGATTGGCAGGGAGGTGGTAAGAAAGGGACGAAGTCGGAAAACCACAAGCCATTGGTGCATCCCAGGGTTCTGCAGGTGGAATGGAAGGGAATGCAGGCTGGTTCCACTCCAATAGGACCACTCCAGCTGCCATGCAGGGAGGAGAATGAAGGGCAAGGGAAATGAAGGAAGACGATCAGGAGGCTTCAGGAAGAATCCAGAGAGAGAGGAAATGGTTTGGACCAGTGGGAGGCAATAGAGAAGTTGCCTGCCTTTGAGGGTAGAACCAACAGGATTTCCCTGGACTGGAGGTAGGATATGAGGACAAGGGAAAAGCCCAGGACATATTCAAAGTTCCTGGACCGAGCACTGAAAGGGGTGGAGTTGCAGGGATGGGTCAGCCTGCAGAAAGGGTAAGTTTGAGGGAAGGAGGACCTGGAGCTCAGTTTTGAATGACAGAGAGCAGACAGTATAAAGACTCATCCCATACCAGTGTGATGTTCAAAAGAGAGGTCCAGGGCAGAGGCTGAGCTGTGGATGCCATTGTGGAAATGGTGCTGCAGCCATGAGCAGGATGAGCTCTCCCAGGGAGCAAATGCAGACAGGACAGAGAGGAGTCCCACATTTCAACCCCAGGACTCCAAAGTTCACAGGTTGGGAGCCGGGGAGGAGAAGGAGAAACCAGAAAGGAGTCTAAGAAGAGGCCAGTGAAGTGGAAGAAAAAAAAGAACGGAAGAGGAGAGTCCTGGAAGGCTAGAGAAGAGAGTGTTTTGACAAAGAGACTGGTCACCATGTCAAATGCTGACGGGTGGGTCCACTGAGAACAGACACCTGGGGATTTGACAATCCCAGTGGCAGGTGTATGGGTATCTGTTACCTTCTATACTTTTGAGTATGTTTAAAACACTTCATATTTAAAATAAAGGGTTAAATTAACAAGAGGAAGAGGAGGCGGAGAAGAAGAAAAAAGGAAGGGAGAGAAGAAGTGATGGAGGAAGTGGGGAGAGGAGAGAAAAAAACACAGGATGGGAAATGGAGAGGGAGGAGAAGAGAAGGGAAAAAGGAAGGAAGGAGCAGGGGGGAGAGGAAGAGGGAGAGGAGAAGAGAAGGGAAAAAGGAAAGAGCAGGGGGGAGAGGAAGAGGGAGAGGAGAAGAGAAGGGAAAAAGGAAGGAGCAGGGGGGAGAGGAAGAGGGAGAGGAGAAGGGAAAAGGAAGGAGCAGGGGGGAGAGGAAGGGGGAGAGGAGAAGAGAAGGGAAAAAGGAAGGAGCAGCGGGCAGAGGAGAAGAGAAGGGAGAGGAGGAGAGGATGGAGAGGAGGAGAGGAGGGAGCGGGGAGGAAGAACATGGTAGTCATGCAAGAAAGAAGAAATTACAAAAAACTTGAACTCTATGACATCCAAGGCCAAAAGCAGCAAACCAGAATGTTTGAATTCTTGTCCAGGGGAACTCCCGAATCAGCCACGGAAACATGTAAGGAAGATCCATCAATCTGTAAATCATCTGACAAGTTTCCCCTGAAGTGAAAAATGCTCACTTGGCTCTCCTAGTAGATGCACAGACAACGATAGCATCTGAATCAATGCAGACCAGTCAGCTACCTCTCAAAGCTACCCAGGGTGAAGGAGGGAAGAATCTTTGCCAATCGGTCTCCTTAATTGAATTTAATGTTCACTGTCAGGTTTTAAAGATTAATTCCCCAACATTGAAGCAGACTGAAGTGCGGGCCTTTTTTCAATTAAGTAATTAGAGATCCCAAACTGCCTTCATAGAATTAAGGAGTTAAATCTTCTGTCAAATGTTCCAAGATGATTTCATGTATTAACTAGAGACATTCTTTGTGTCCGACAAAAGTAACAGATTTGAAAAGAACATGACAAGTAAAATATGGTGCAGTCACTTGTCGTTGCTGTATTTACCACGGTTTCTGTGTCCTTGTTACCAAGACATGGCCCCACCAGAAGTTCCTCACAGTCTCCAAAGATTGAATAAGTACTGATCTAGCCACAGGTCATGTCCTTCCTGCCTGCCTGCCTTTTGTTTTTGGTTATAAAAAATACAGTCTTCTTGTAAATTATTCAAACTATACAGAAGTGCAAAAACAAAATCCCATAGGAAACAGCTACAGGATTGTTGTTTCTCTGATTTCATTGGAAATATGTGTGCTCTGCCCAAAAAAAAAATAAAAATACAACAAAAATAAGAGTCATCCATAACCCCATCACCTAGCCGTCAAAATTCTGGTGAACCTTTGCCTCCCATGTGGCCCTATCCTACTCACTCTTATCTCAGAGACCCTCCTAGTCAGGCCTGGCTCCTGGCCTCATCCCACCTCTTGACAGTCCCTGTTGCCCCAGAAAATAATTTTAGAGACCATTCTCAAACTCACACAGCTCAGCACAAGCCTGTGCAACCAGTGCCTAACCCTTTACCAAATGGATGGGATCAGTCCATTTGCCAAATCTTTGAGAATCCTCCATGATGTTTGTGTTCTAAAGCTGGAATTGCATTGATTCTAAAACATTTGGGAAAACACCTTAATAATATTGAGTCTCCCATCCATGAACAGATGTCTCTCTCCATTTATTTAGGTCTTCTTTAATTTCCCTAAGCAACAGTTTGTGGTTTTTTAAGTGAAAGAATCTTGAATGTCTTTTGTCAAATTTATCTCTAATTATTTCATAGTGTGACACTATCATAAATGGTATTAACTTTTATTTTCAGATTGTTCATTTCTCGTATGTAGAAATGCAATTAATTTTGTATATTGACCTTGGATTCTGCCACCTTCCTAAACTCACTTTTTCGTACTAGAAGCTTTTTAAAATAGATACAGTGCAATTTTCTTTTCTTTTCTTTCCAAGTCAGGGTCTCGCTCTGTTACCCAGGGTGGAGTGAAGTGGTACGATCATAGCTCACTGTAAAACTTTGAACTCCTGGGCTCAAGCAATCCTCCCACCTCAGCCTTCCGAGGATCTGGGACTGCAGACACACGTCACCTGGCTAATTGTTTTATTTTATTTTGTAGAGATGGGGTCTCACTACGTTGCCCAAGCTGGTCTCAAACTCCTGGCCTCAAATGATCCTCCTGCCACAGCTTCCCAAAGGCTGGATTACAGCCTGAGCCTCTGTGTGCAGCCTGGAAGTGTATATAGATAATCATGTTATCTGCACACAAAGGCAGTTTTACTTCCTCCTTTCCAATCTGGATCCTTTTCTTATCTTGTCTTATCACACTGGCAATCTCCAGCAGAATGCTAAATAACTATGGGGAGAGTGACACCCTTGCCTATTCATGATCTCACTGGGAAAGCAGTCAGTCTTACACTGCTACAAACAACACTAGAGCTAATGTTTTTGTTGGTACCCCTTATCAGTTCAAAGGAGTTCTCTTCTATTTCTAGTTTGCTAAAAGTTGGGTTTTTTTAATCATTAATGAATGTTGGGTATTGTCAAAAGCTCTTTTGGCATCTATTGAGATGTTCATATGGTTTTTCTTTCATAATTAATCATTAATATTATAGTTCAATCATTAATGCTGAGTTACATTGATTTTCAAATGTTAAGGCAAGCTTACATTCCCAGAACAAATACTACTTGGTCATGATATGCATATACATAGTTGGATTGATTTGCTAAAATTTTATTTAAAAATTTTGTATCTATGTTCATGAGAGATATTGGTCTCTTGCTTCCTTCTCTTATGATGTCCTTTTCTTGGTTTGATACCAGGGTAATAATGACCTCACAGAATGAGTTGGGAAGTGTCTCCCTTCTTTGCTATTCTGGAAGAGTGTGTGTGTGTGTGTGTGTGTGTGTGTGTGTGTGTGTGTATCCGTTTCCCAGGGCTGCCATAACTACAGTACCATAAACTGAGTGGCTTAAACAACAGAATCTTGTTGTCTCACAGTTCCAGAAGCTAGAAGTCTGAAATCAAGCTGTTGGCAGGGTTGGTGCCTTCCAAGAGCTCTGAAGGAAGGATCTGTTCCAGACCTCTCTCCTTGAGTTGTAGATGGCTGTCTCTGTATTCACATAGCGTTCTCCCTTATAGAAAGGGGAGATTCACAGATAGATATTCATAGAGAGAGAATTGGATAGCACGCACCCTAATGATCTCATTTTGACTTGATTACCTCGGTCATGACCCCATCTCCAAATAAAGCTACATTTTGAGGCACTGCGGGTTAAGATTTCAAAATATAAATTTGGAGTTGGGGGTAGGTACAATTCATCCCATAACAAATTGGTATAATTCTTCTTTAAGTGGTAGAGTTCACTAGCAAGTTTTCAACTGGAATTTTCTTTGTGGGAAGGTTTTAATCATGAATTCAATTTTTTAAATAAATATGAGGCTTTGGGGGTTATCTATTTATTCTTCAATGAGCTTTTATTGTTTGGGTCTTTCAAGGAATTTTTCCATATCATCTAAGTTGTAGAATTCATTGGCATAAAGGCATTGGCATAAAGGTGATCATAACATTACCTTAGTGTCTTTTAAATGTCTGTAGTATCTATAATTAGGTCACTTCTCTCGTTCCTAATATTAGTAATTTGTAATTTTTCTCTGTTATTTCCCATGAGTCAAGCTAAATATACCTTTCATTGGTCTCAAAGAACCAACTTTTTGTTTCACTGATTTTCCTCTACTATTTTCTATTTACCATTTCAGTTATTTCTGCTCTTATTTTATTTGCTTATTTGGGTTGAATTTGCTTTCCTTTTCTGGTGTCTTAACGTAGAAGCTGAGATCACAGATTTGAAAATTTCTTCCCAACTAATATAGACATTTAATGCTATAAATTACTATCTGAGCACTCTTCTAGTAATGTTGCGCAAATTTTTTATATTGTGTTTTCATTTGCATTCCATTCCAAATACTTTCTAACAACTCTGTTTCTTCATTGACCCATGGGCTATTTAGAAGTGTGTTAGTCTCCAAATATTTAGAAATTGTTCAGATATTTTTGTTACTGATTTTTAATTAAATACCATAGTAGTCAGAGGATATACTTTGAATGATTCCAATCTTTTTAGATATACTGAGACTTGTTTTATATGGTCTCTCTTGGTGGACATTCCATGGGCAATTGAAAAGAACGTATATTCTGCTGTTGTTACATGGAATGTTCCATAAACGTCAATTAAGCCAAGCTGAGTGACAGTGTTGTTCAAGTCTTGTAAGTCTTAACTGATTTTCTGTCTACTTGATCTATTGATTATTGAGAGTGGGGTGTTGAAATCTCCAACTATAATTGTGGATTTCACTATTTCTTCATTCAGCTTCTGTCAGTATTGCTTCATGTATTTTAGAGCTCTCTTATTATTTATGTAAATATTTATGCACCTAATGTTTATGCAGCTGACATTACACACCTAATGTTATGTCCTTTGATGAACTGACCTCCTTGTTGTTATGAGTCTCTTTATCCTGGTACTATTCTTTGCTCTGAAATCTGCTTTGTCTATGTTAACTCCAGCTTTCTTTTATTACTATTAGTATGATATATCTTTTTCTATCCCTTTACATTTAATCTTTTTGTGTCTTTATATTTAAAGTGGGTTTCTTATAGGCACTGAGTCTTGACTTTTTATCCAACTTAACAATCTTTGTCTTTCAAATGGGGTGGGTAGACCATTTCATCCATAACTGATATGGTTTGGGTTTAAATCTTGCTATTTGTTTTTATTCCATCTGTTCTTTGTTCCCTCTTTCGTAATTTTTTTGCCTTCTTTTGCATTGAATATCTTGTTATTTTATCTCCCATTGTTAGACTTATAACCATAAATCTTCGTTTTGTTTTATTACTAGTTGCTTGAAGGTTTACAGAGTACATCCTTAGCTTATCACAGACTACTTGCAAGTAATATTATCGCTTTTCCTATAATATAAGAACTATAACAATAATATACACAATCTCCTCCATCCTAGCCTTTGTGCTATTGTTACTGTGTATTTTACATCTACATATGTTATAAACGGCACAACACATTATTATGTTTTTACTCTAAACAGTCAATCATCATTGAAAAGTGATTTTTAAATAAGAACAAAAAACATCTTACATTTTCCCACACATTTACCATTTCTAGTGCTCATTATTCCTCTCTGCAAATGTTGATTTCTCTCTGGCATCATTTTCCTTCCGTGTCAAGGACTCCCTTTATTAACATTTCTTATAGTGCAAGTTTGCTGATGGCAAATCACTTCAGTTTTAAAATGCCTGAAAAAGTAATCTGCCTTTCTTTTTTAAAAGGTATTTCACTGGATATTAAATTTGGGGTTGATAGTGGTTTTGGTTTTGGCTTTTCCTTTCAGTGCTTTCAAATGGTGTTCCACTGTCTTCTGGCAGTATTTCCAATGAGAAGTTTGGGTCACTCTTATCTTTGCTCCTCTGTAGTAATGTGCCTTGTTCCCCTCTCTGGTTACTTTTAAGTTTTTTTTTTTTTTTCCCCTTTAACAGTAGTTATAAGAAATTTCAGGCCAAGTGCGGTGGCTCACACTTATAATCCCAGCACTTTGGGAGGCCGAGGTGGGTGCATCACTTGAGGTCAGGGGTTCGAGACCAGCCTGGCCTATATGGTGAAACCCCGTCTCTACTAAAAATACAAAAATTAGCTGGGCATGGTGACAGGCGCCTGTAATCCCAGCTCCTTGGGGGCTTCGGCAGAAGATTCGCTTGAACCTGGGAGGCGGAGGCTGCAGTGACCCGAGTTCACACCACTGCATTCCAGCTTGGGTGACAGAGTGTGACTCTGTCTCAAAAAACAAAAAGAAAAGAAAAGAAAAAAAAAACTTCATTATGATATACTTTGGTGAACTTTTTTCTTCATGTTTCCTGTGCCAGGGTTTCATTGAGATTCTTGAATCTATGGATTTATGATTTTCATCAAATTTAGAAAACTTTCAGCCATTATTTCTTTAAACATTTCTTCTGTTCCCCCCTTCTTTGAGGACTCCACTTTCACATATATTGGGTGAACCTGAAGTTGTCCCACAGCTCACTGATGATCTGTTCTTTTTTCCCCCAAGCTTTTTGCTCCCTGTATTTCATTTTGGATAGCTTCTATGTCTTCAAGTTTGCTAACCTCTTTTATAGTTTCTGATCTGCTGTTAATTCCATGTACTGTGTTTTTCACTGAAGACTTTGTTTCATCTCTAGAAGTCCAATTTGGATCTTTTTTGTATTGCCCATGTCTCTTCTTAATAAGCTCATGCTAGTCCCTACCTTTTTGCATATATGTAATATGTTTATAATAGTTGGTTGAATAGTTCTTGTCTACTAATTGTATCATCTGTGCCATTTCTGGGTCTGTATCTATTGACTGATTTTTCTTCTCATCATGGTTCATATTTTTTCACTTCTTTGCATGTTTTGTAATCTCTATTTGGATACTAGACACAGTAAATTCAGGAGGCTGAGTGCTCCAGCCTGGGTGGCACAATCACAGCTCACTGCAGCCTTGAACTCCTGGGCTCAAGCAATCCTCCCATCTCAGCCTGCCGAGTGGCTGGGACTACAGGTGCACATCACCATGCCTACCTAACTTTTTGAGACAAGGTCTCACTGGTCTTGAACTCCTGGCTTCAAGTGATCCTCCTGCCTCACCCTCGCAAGTAGCTGGGAATACAGGCATGCACTACCATGCCTGGCTTCACATTCATTCTTGAAGGATACAGAATCATGAGTTGACATGTTCGTAGTTTTCTATCTTTAAAGGTGCCATCAAAGATACCCCACCTCCTCAACTCCACCTCACACCTGCCATACACATACTCCATTACTCCATTTCAGTCAAATCTTCCCCGCACCCAGCCTCCTGATAGGAATATTTAGGAGAGTGAGGAGATCCAAGTATTTGTTTTATGGGTGAGCCATTGTGTCACAGATAACAAGAAGGCCAGCAGTGATCTACAAACTGATCTCATTCACTGTATGTATGAACTTTAAAGATACCATTTTTAGTTTTCTATCTTTAAAGATCCCATTCCATTGTCTCTGGACTCCATTATTTCTGGTGAGAGGTGAGTAGTTTTTCACGTGATTATTCTCCTCCACGTGACATTCTTTTTTCTCTGACTGCTTTCAAGATTTTCTCTTCATCTTTGGTCTGACTACCATATGCCTAGGTGTGGTTTTCTTTGTGTTTTTCCTGTTTGCAATTTGCATGGTTGGAATTGTTTTTCTTCTAAAAAAGAAACTCGCCAAATTTGGGGCATTTCCTGATATTATTTGTTCAAAATATTTTTCTTTCCCATTCTCTCCCTCTTCTCCTCTGGAACTCAATTATTTACATAATAGATTTTCTGATATTGTCCACAGTTCTCTGAGTATCTGTCCTTCTTCTCCTCCATCATTTTTCTCTGTTTTAAGGTTGAATACTTTTTATTTATCTATCTCTAAGTTCACTGGCTTCGTCAGCTCTCTCTGTTATGGAATCTGAATGGTGAATTATTAATTTCAGATACTGTATTTGTCAGTTCTAGAATTTAACACTTGTTTTTCTTGTAGCTTCTGTTTCTCTCTGAGATTCCCCATTGTTTTACTTGTTGTGAAGATATTTTCCTTTGTGCCCTTCAGCACATCTATAATACCTGTTTTAAAATACTTGTCTGCTAATTTCAACATTGGGATCATCTTGGCGATAAGCTCCTTTGATGGCCTTTCTCTTGAATATAGGCCCCCTTTTCCTGTTTCTTGCTTTATCTAGGTATTTTGGATGGAATACTGAACATTACAAAATGTGTGTTACCTCTAAATTTTTTTATGCTCCTCTGAAGAATATTGATTTAAAAAAAAAAACAGGCAGCTAACCTGGCTCTACTCAAATTTCAAACTCTGTTTCCCCTGCAGTGTGCAGCAGCAAAAATTTCTATTCCGTTCTCTTTGCCTTAGTTGAGCTGCTTAGAGTCTGCATTCAGAGATTTGCATAGAGTTTAGAGACACTTTCCAGCTTCTGTGGTTACCCCAAACTCTGTCCTCTGGCTCTTCAAGCCAGTAACACTACAGGTTTTCTATACAAATTTTTAGCAGCCTGTCTGGCACAGACTGGAGCCTATGCTTAGACAAAACAGACAGACAAAAACATAAAAGTCAGAAACTCATCCAGTATCATTTCCTTCTTCGGAGGGTAGACTTCTGTCCAGTCTCTGCCTGCTTTTTTTTTGCTCTTGAATACCTTCAGGTAGTTTTGTTGTTGTTGCCGTTGTACAGTTTATAGTTGTTAGCTGTGGGAGGGTTAGTCTGCTGGAACTACTGCTTCATTACTGGAAGCCAAACCTAATTTTCGATTTTAAGCATCTGTTTTGCAGTAATTAAAAAGTAATACTTCACCCCACCTCCTCATCTCCACCCTCACACCTGCCATACACGTACTCCATTACCCCATTACTTCAGTCAAAATCTTCCCCACACCCAGCCTTCCGGTAGGAATGTTTAGGAGAGTGAGGCGATCAGGGTATTTGCTCTGTGGGTGAGCCACTGACCACCACCACCACCAGCTTCACAAAAATTTGCAGAGAACCTGGGAACACTTCAGGGTTTCTAGGATACACGGTATGGGAGTTTGAGCCAATTTCATTTGCATCTCCAAGGGCAGGGTACCCAAGTTGATATCTGGGTTACAAGGGGCTCCAATTTGCAGAAATAGCAAGAACAAAAGCAGCATTTTCATTTTACACCATCTTCCTAAGTGCTTCCTAAAGTGTTTTCTATACCAAATGATGCAAGGTCTCTCAAAGTAAAGGTTGAGGAGAAACTCGATCAGAATCTGTAAGTACATGAACATTCATTATACAGAGAATTCCAAGAAATTATTCTCTCTATTCAATAAGGTCAGAACAAAGGGAAAGAATTTTAAATGTCAACAGAAGATGTAAAAGGGCAAAGAAGAGTTTTCTTAAAGCAAAAAGGATTAAGAGCAAGACATATCACAGAGGGAACTGAAGAGAGTGTGGAGAGCTGGAGGCAGGGGTTTCTGGGGGCCATCAGCTACACCTGCCTCGCAGAGTGGGAAGATCCCTCCACAGCCTGCCCGGCCCCCCAGCAGGTGCAGAGCCTGTCCAATGGTGGGAGTACAATGGTCTCAGAAAGAGCCAGTGCAACTTCTGAAAGCATCATAATCTGGGACTTCATATCCAGGACATTTGAAAGCATCCTAATCCAGGGCATTATTCTAGGACCGCCTCCAGGTAACAATCATCATGTATTGAGCATGTTACTACATGCCACACATGCTTTTCAGCACTTTACAATTGAGTTAGTTGAGTGAACCGAGTTAACTGAATTAACTCAATCCTCACCACAGCCCTATGAAGTATAAAATTAGGTCTGTTTTACAGATGAGGAAACTGAAGCATTGAGAGGTTGCCTGTCCCAGGCCATACTGTGAGAGGTGGGGCAGGCACTTGGACCAAGGCACTCTGGCTCGAGAGTCTGCAGGCTCCAGCACCACTAACGCTCTTCTACCTCCCACCTGCAATACCCCTCAAGGTCCAACCCACTGCCCTAATCCTGTGCTCCGGAGAAATACAACTCAAAGCCAGACTAACCCCTCTTCCTACTGCCAGCCTTTAGGTTGTCTCATGGTGAGTTCCCCACTGAATCCCTGTCTCCTAGTTTGATTGTCTAAAGTGCCGAGGTCCTCTTTTACGCCCTTCCCCATCACTCATCAGCTCTGTCAACCCAGCCACTTCTCTGCGCTTCTGTGGCTCCATCCTCTGAGCACCGTCCTCTCTCCTCAGCACCACTGCAACAGCCTCAAAACCGATGTCTGAAGTTTCACAGGATGAAAGTGTTATGGAGAGGATGGTAGTGATGGCCACACATAGATACACTATGAATGAATCTAATACCACTCAACTGTATGCTGAAAATGTAAGATGGTACATTTTATGTGTATTTTACCACAGTAAAAACGTTTTTGAAAAAAATAAAAAACTAATTAGCCAGGCATGGTGGCGGGTGCCTGTAGTCCCAGCTACTCAGGAGGCTGAGGCAGGAGAATGGCGTGAACCCAGGAGGCAGAGCTTGCAGTGAGCTGAAATTGCGCCACTGCACTCCAGCCTGGGCAACAGACAGAGACTCCATCTCAAAAAAAAACACAAAGAAAAAAACAAAAAACTGGTATCTCAGCTTCCACTCTTGCCCTACAATCTGCTGCCACACAGCAGCCAGACTAGACCTCTGCATCAGAGTCGAGTTATAGTCCCCCACCTCACAAACTCTCCAGTGGCTTCCCATCACACCTGGAATAAATCCTGTGTCACCTGGCCTGACTCCACTCTAGCAGCACGGCCTCCAGGCCTGTCACACTCCGGCACCTTCCCCCTCAGCGCCGGGGCACCCGCTACTTCTCTGTCCAGGTGCTCTTCTCTACCCAGCCACTGGGCTTGCTCAAGTCTCTACTCAGAGAGATGTTCCCTGAACCACACGATCTAAACACTGCTCCTCTCATCACTCCACTTCATCTTAGCTGGCTCTACTTTTCTTCAAAGCATTATGTTACTGCCTAACATATTTATTTATTTGCTTGTTTGTTGTTTCTTTATTTCTCCCACTAAAATGTAAGTTCCATGGGGTAAAGACACTATCTCTTCATTATCTGTTTTATTTGCTTCTATATCCCCCAGTGTCTTGAACAGAGTCTGGTATATACTAGAAGTCCAGTGTCTCTTGAGTGAGTGATGGCATTGATGGAATAAATGGATGGACGGATGGATGGAGGGATAGATGGAGGGAAAGATGGATGGATGGATGGAATGGATGGATACATGAATGAATGGAATGGAATGGAATGGAATGGAATGGAATGGATGAATGAATGAATGACATGGAGGGATGGGTTATGAATGGATGATGGATAGATGGATGGATGAATGAATGGAATGAAATGGATAGATAAATGAATGGGATGGAGGGATGGGTGATGAATGGAGGATGGATGGTTAGATGGATGATGGATAGACAGAAGGATAGATGGACAAACATGTGGACAAAAGAATGGCTATCCTAGCTTTGGGTCATCTGCAGATTGGAAAGCAGACCTCCCTTCTATAACATTACCCAATTTATTTATTATTAAGCTGTGGAAAAGAATGCTAAGTACAGTACCCTTTAGTCATGAGAGACCCCTTCTATTCTGAGAGTAAATAATTAATTCTCAGAGTTGAGTGCTCTTGTTCAACAAGCCATAGGTCATCCAGTTGGACTGTACGACCTGGTAGATACCTCTTTATCTCTCTCACCTTCTCAAGAACAGTCTGAACCTCTCTGGCACCACAAGGACCTTAGGCTGGTTCCTGCTCTTCTGTAAAACAAGGATGCGATGCAATCACAAAGGCTCTAAAGGCCTGAGGCTCTGAATGTCAGCACCTTTCCAAATCAAGACACACTCAGCCTCTGGCCTCAATACACATAGATCCTATAAGTCTAATAGTTCATATAAGAATAAATGAGCCAGGCATAGTGGCTGATGCCTGTAATCCCACCACTTTGGGTGGCTGAGGCGGGCAGATCATTTGAACCCAGGAGTTCGAGACCAGCCTGGGGCAACATGGAGAAACCCTGTCTCTACTACGGTGGCACACAACTCTAGACCCAGCCACTTGGGAGTCTGAGGTGGGAGGATCACCTGAGCCCAGGAAGTCGAGGCTTCAGTGAGCCATGATTGTGCCACTGCACTCCAGCCTGGGTGACAAGGTGAGACCCTGTCTCAAAAAAAAAAAAGAACGAATGTTTTGGCGAATGAATGCTGGCTCCTGACAAGCATGTCTGTCTTTTAATCCTGCAAGGCCGTGAATTCTACTGCCTGCCTGGTGTTCATTTTCTCTTTCTCTAGTATAAGCGTCCCTCCCCAACTCAGTCACTATGGTACATGGGGCTTCCAAAACTACCTTTTTTCACTCTTGGAAAATGGGTTTTCTGCTTGGGCACCTCTAGTCTCCCAGCTCTCTCCCAGTCTCTGTAATTTCTCAGCACTCTAACGTGGATCGGCACAGCTGGAACCCCTGAGGTCTAAAGCCTGAGCTGCTTTCACATTGTTAGGTGTTCTTTCACACCTGCCTCACCCGTAGGGACTGTGAAGTGCTTTGGGGGCTGCATGTCACATCTTCCCTTAAGCCACAGACCTCTTTCCTCCTCGGTGTGCTTAGTCTGCACACAGTAAGAGGGGCTCTGGACTGCTCCTACTCTCTTATCCTAAGACATACTCCCTCTCTCAATAACTGGGAGGAAGAAGAGGTTGTGACCTGATTAGAATGAGTAGCAATAATGTTATACCTTTATTTTTGTGTATCACTTTCCACATTCATGTGCCCCTTACACAAACCTGCAAGGCTGCCAGGGAAACTGTCATCTCCATTTTACAGATGGGCAAAGAGAGACTTACAGTGATTGGGTGACTCATTCACTCGTTAGGTTTGTTCAACAGATATTTACGCCAGTCTGCTATCTGCCAAGAAATTTGCTCACTGCTGGAACTGCTAGAGAAGAAAATAGCTCATGAGAGTCTAGTGGAAGAGAAAGATATTAAGCAACACACAAACAGCTCTTCTAACTCAGACCAGTGCTGTGGAGAACAGAACTGGCTCCAGGAGATGACAATAGCAGTTGGAACGGATTCACCTTGATTTCCACTGGTGAGGTCGGCAGGCTTCTCCGGAGGAAGGGGTGAGGTGGAGAGGGCCTGAGCAAGGCATAGTCACACAGCCTGGGGGACTGAAGGCCAGTGTGGCTGGATCCCTGTGTGAAGGAAGAAAGCAGCAAGAGGGGACAAAACGCAGATCACTCAGGCCTTGGCAGACACTTGCAAAAGTTTGGAATTTTTCCCTCCATGTAAAATGGATGGGTTTTTAAGCACTGGAGCAAAGTGATAATCAGATTTTGTTTTAAAGAGCACACCGGCTGCTATAGGAAAGGCCAGAATAACACAAGGTGACCAGCAAAGAGGGTGTGCAGAGGGGACAGAGCAGGCCTGGGCCACTGGACTGTGGACGCACTGAACACCCAGTTTAGAGAAGAATCACTGGGACTTGCGGGTGGATCAGAGGGGAGTGAGGCAGAAGAGCAGCAGAGGAGAAGGCAGTGTGTCGTGGCACATGGCGGAACAGCAGGAGAGAGCCCCCTTCCGATCACACCCTAGCAGAGGCAGGGAGAGCCAGAACCTGGGACACCTCATTCCTATGACCACATGATGGTGCCATCTCTAGAAGTGAGGGCAGACGTCACCTAAGCCAGGACAAGGAGCTGCATTAAAATCACTCTGTCTGCATCATCCATGTGCGGGGACTCAGGGATGCTCTTGGCAATTACTGAGTGGGGGCTCCTGGAAGCATTATCTGATTTCGTTCTAATAGCCTCCAACTTAACTCCTTCTGAAGGCCCAGTCTGGGCAGGGTGTCCTGGCTGTCACACATAGCCATGTCCCAGGACACAGACCTCCTGAGCTCAACTTTTCCAGAGACCCAGCTGAGACAGCCTCTCCTACCATCATGCAACAGGCAGCCAGGGCAGGGCCCCAGAATAGAGGTGACCACTCTCAGAAAGTGAGGTTGCGCGGGTCCTGCTGCCATGGCAACCGCCACAGGCCAGCACCAGGCTGTCTCTGCTCCCCAAGGAGGCCTCCTAGGGCAGCCCTGTGGACAGGCTCCAGCAGGCCCATACCATTACCAAAGCCACGGTTCTCCCTGGCCCTCCCTGATGGGGTTGGGATGGAAGTGATTGTTTTCATCAAGATTTCTCAGTTTGCATAAAAATGAGTACTAACCCTTTGCTCCAAAAATTCCATCCAGAAGCCCAGTAAGGAGTGCTCTCCCAGCCTTCTAGCCATAAGGCCTTATCTTGCCAAGCACATCCCAGGGGCTTAGGCGGGTGTAAACAGCTACAGTGGGAAAGTCAGTGGCTGAAACCAGAGGCCCCACTCACCTGCCCAGCCTCATCTCCCATCACGATCTTCCTTGCACGCCACTTTCTAGCCATGTTTCCCAAACTCACTCTGTTCCTTGAACCTCCAGCCTTACATATGCCTTCTCTCTGTTTGAAGTACATTCCTCTGTCTCCAACTGGTTGGCTCCTACTCTTCTTTCCTGTCTCCCATGAGACACCCCTTCCTCCAGGAAGCCCTCCTGACTCCTGTAAGCCAAGTTAAGGTCCAGTGGATGTTCCCACAGGTCTCCATGCAGCTAGGTAGACTGCATTGTTTCTCCACCTCCAGTCATTGCCCTGTTCTTTTACATGTAATGTTTTTCTGGTTGTGAAAGAAACAGTGCATTTTTATAATGACCCCCTCACCACCACAAGGCTATGGTTTATCTAGACTGCCACATGCCCACACTGCCAGGTGTTTATACAGGTGATGGAGTCCTGGCAGTGCCCCTCACTCCTCTGAGATAGTGTAACTGGGCCACTATACAGATGAAGAGAATGGGGCTCCTAGTAGGAAAGAAGTTGCCCAAGGTTATACAACAAGCAGGTTAGTAGGCCCACAACTCACGGCCAGCATACATGTGCTTCTCTTTCTGGGGTGCTTCTCACCTGGGGACCAGGTGTCACCACCCTGGGCAATGGCTAAGATACTGAAAAGGAACAGAGGTGACACTGGATCTAATCCTTGCACTCAAGCACAGGTAAACCCTGCAACCTGCTGGCAGTTTCCAGAGTATTTTTCTATGCAGACACTGTTTCTCCTGAGAGCCTACTAAATGTATAATCTGGCATCCTGCTTTCTTCACTTAACAGCTTCCAATGTTCCTAAAATCTTCTTTTTTTCTTTTTTTTTTTTTTTTTTGAGACGGAGTTTTGCTCCTGTTTCCCAGGATGGAGTGCAGTGGCACGATCTCGGCTCACCACAACCTCCGCCTCCCAGCTTCAAGTGATTCTCCTGCCTCAGCCTCCGGAGAAGCTGGGATTACAGGCAAGTGCCAACACGCCTGGCTAATTTTTTGTATTTTCAGTACAGACGGGGTTTCTCCATGTTGGTCAGGCTGGTCTCGAACTCCCGACCTCAGGTGATTCGCCCGCCTCAGCCTCCCCAAGTGCTGGGATTACAGGCGTGAGCCACCGCACCCAGCCCGTTTTTTTTTTTTTTTTTTTTTTTTTTTTTTTTTTAAGTGCAGTTACTCATCAATTCCCAAAGAAAAGAGCACAGATTTGGCAGAGGCCTTGAACTTGACCATTTTTCCCTGGTGCCAATAGCTCTGTGCACACAGCAAGAGGATTTAACAGCCTGATTCAGCACGGTGGGAAGGAGTAAATTGCTTAAGTCTGGGAAATACATTACCTCAATCTCGCAAATGGTTTTTGAAAATCATTAGGCCACAGAAGTGTCATTCTGCAGGCCTGGCTTTTGCTGCCTCCCCCATCTGCTCAGTACCACCTACCTCACCACGTCTGGTGCCACCAAACAGAGCACTCAAGTCTGGGTGACAGCTGGCTGAGCCCCTTGGCCCAGATTACCCCAACATCCCTCCTGAAACACAAGTAAAATGTGACCTCAGGCTCCCCAGTTTGTTCAAGTCAGAGATCGGAAAAGAGCTGCAGACACTTGGCAAAGAGCAGTCCCTCCTCCGCCGCAAGGCTGGCACCCCCATGCCTCTGCACCCCCACACCTCAGCACCCCCCTACTACCCAGCACTGCTGCTAACTCGTGGGAAATGGTCTTTGTGGGCTCCAGGTTGGTGTCCAAAAATAAAATCGGAGTAGATTTATGGGTCTCCAGTCCATTTCTGAGAAACAATCCCCAAGTTTAATCGCTTCTAAAAAAGCCACCTAAGTCAGGACAAATGGAGCAGCTTCCAGTAGTCTCCAGTTCACTCAACACTGCTGGGCATCCAAGCTCATGCGCAAACCTGGGGTGCTTTTGGGTTGAATATGCAAGGTTCCCTAACAAACTGCACTTAGAATGCATTAGCTGTTATTATAAATGGAGCCCAAAAAAATTCTAATAGCATTGAATTAGTCTGTATAATTATATTACTTCAATGAGCACGAAATTATTTTACCGACAAAAGTTTAACAAGTGATTCTAAAGGATTAAGAAGAATCATGTGATGGGATAATAATGATGACTCTGTAGGACTTAGTCAAGGATTTCTGTGGCCACAGCCTATAATTTTCAGAAGCTGCCTGGCCATATAACTAACAGTCAGGAATCCCTGCATCTGTGCGGTGCTGACAGCAGCAAGAACTCACAGGGTTAGGGCATAACCACGCCCACAGAGCCAGGAGTGACCAGCAACACCCGCCCAGATCACAGAAACCCTCTATCTGTTGGCTGATCTGCCTGTCACTCCTCCTCATTCTTACAAGCTTTCAGATACAGTGTGTGGCTTCTGATATTTCTAAGAAATAGCACAACTGCTGATTAATTTCAAGCTGCTGCTTTTGAAGTGAATTATGCTTGATATTGTGTTGCTTACCATGTGTTGTGATTTATACATTTTTACTTTTTTTTTTTTTTTTTTTGAGATAGAGTCTTCTTCTGTCACCCACGCTAGAGTGCAGTGTTGTGATCTCAGCTCACTGCAACCTCTGCCTCCCAGGTTCAAGCAATTCTCCTGCCACAGCCTCCCGAGTAGCTGAGATTACAGGCGCACACCACCATGCCTGGCTAATTTTGGTATTTTTAGTAGACGGCCTAACCATGTGAGCCAGGCTGGTCTCAAACTCCTGACCTCAAGTGATCCACCTGCCTTGGTCTCCCAAAGTGCTAGGATTACAGGCTGGAGCCACCACGACCAGCCCATTTTTACTAATTCTGATCATTGACATCAACAAAGCTACTTGCCATGGCTCTGTGTCACTTGTGACCACCACCTCAGGACCCCAGAGGCAGGGGCTCACAAAGCCAGAAGGCTCCTTCTCTGTACTCCAACTGAGCTTCATGGCTACCCTTCCCCACCACGCCAGGAGCACAGCACTGAGACAGTCAGGGGGTACAATATCTGGGGCAAACACCAAACTCAGCAGTTAACCCGAAGGCTTGGGGTCATCCTGGGTTGAATCCTCTTGTCATTTACCAGGATGGCCAGCCTCAGATCCTTTACCTCAACATTGGTATCGCCAGGCCTCACCCCGTGTCTTCTTGGAGGGGCAGCGTGGGTTGGAATCGCAGGGTTCTAAACCCCAACTGCTTCTTCCAACTGTGGTGGAAATGGGCTCTGACAGGATGGCCCAATGCCTGAGTCAGGGTGGAACAAAGGTTCTTTCTAGCCTGGTCCTTATTCTCCCAGACGCTTCCAAACAGGTTCTGTGCCCACCTCCTCCTACAGGGAGGTCAGAAGCTAAATGAAGCAACCTGGGGGTTTCAGAACAAAGGCCGGGAAACTTCCCACTAAAATCCAAAGATAAGAAGCCTAGAAGCCATCTTGTCCCCCTCTCAGCCCGGCAACAAGGAGGCTTTGGTTCACCTCTCAGGCCCGTGAGTCACATGGCTGCAACAAGTCTTTCCTTCTCCACTCCCACCCTGCAGGCTATGTGGCTTCTCGGTCTTCTTTTCACCTTTAAAAAAGGATGTTTTGAAACCCTTGTCAGCCGGGCGCGGTGGCTCAAGCCTGTAATCCCAGCACTTTGGGAGGCCGAGACGGGCGGATCACAAGGTCAGGAAATCGAGACCATCCTGGCTAACACGGTGAAACCCCGTCTCTACTAAAAAACACAAAAAACTAGCCGGGCGAGGTGGCGGGCGCCTGTAGTCCCAGCTACTGGGGAGGCTGAGGCAGGAGAATGGCGTAAACCCGGGAGGCGGAGCTTGCAGTGAGCTGAGATCCGGCCACTGCACTCCAGCCGGGGCAGCAGAGCAAGACTCCGTCTAAAAAAAAAAAAAAAAAAAAAAGAAACCCTTGTCATGTGTGAGTTTTTATGATAACTAGTTTAAAATCTTTTTTGGTAAGTTGTGGCATAAGTTATAGAAAAATACCAACACAGCTAAGGCTCTGAGGCAAAATTTTATTACCACCTTGAGGTTCAGCATCATTTTTCTTCCAGTAAACATGTAAATCTGGTGTCCAAAACAACACAAGTTGCTTTATTCCATGGCTTATTTGCATGATTTTTAATGACAAATAGTAATAAAGTGTAACCAAATCCTCTAATTCTAAATTCATCCAGACTTTGCTGCAGAGAAATGCATTGATAATAAATTCTAAAGTTTTGTCTGAGAACTCATAGGTGAAACTCTGAGGTTGCTGGGAGACATGAAAAGAGTGAGTGAGAGGGGGCCTGGTGGGGATATGAGGTGACAGCAAGAACACGGAGGCCCAATTCCATGGGGGACTTGAGGGTCAGACACCCCTGAATCCTAACTCTGTTCTGCCCCTTCAATCCACGTGGCCTGGGTGAATGACCATTGTCTCTGAGCCTTCATTTCTACAGCTAGAAAATGGGGCTAATCCTCCTACTTTCCAGAGCGGTGGGGAAGCTTAAAGGGAATTAAAGTGATGAAGTAGAAGGTGCCACAGAAGGCACTATCAACTTTGGTTCTTCTCCTGTCCTTCACTGCCTGCTGCCAAGAGAGCACAGTGTTGGTACACCAGGCTCAAGTCCCTAGGGACGTGAGGAGAACGATGAGCTGTTTCGCTGCCTCCTTCTAGACACAGTCCTCCAGATGAGCCACTAGTACTGTGAATGCACCAACCATCCACCCTCTGTATAGTCCCAGGGGCCTGAAACCAAAGGCCCAGCCCAGGACTTCTGTAGGCCGCGGCAGGGCATCCGAGGCGCTTCATCTGCCAGGCATGGTGGGGCCTGGGGCCAGTGCAAGAAGGAAGTCACCTGGACCCAGATGTGTCCATGGAAAGGTAGCAGCTCTGGCATGGGCCTTAGCTAGGGTAAGGGGGGCAGCAAGCCTGACGGGGCCCCATACGCCTGGGTTCTACCCTTCACTACACGCTTTAGAGACACCCATGCTGCGGTTCTCTGCAGCAGCCTCCCTGACCCACAACTAAGTGGCATAGACATGCTTGCAGGCATGCCCCTCAGCGGCTGCAGGGCTCCCGGGAGGACAAACTGCTACCTTTGAAGCAGCAAAATTTCCAGCAGCACCAGTGAAGCTTCAGCTCCCTCTGACCGCCACTTTCCTTCCATTTTCACAGGTTCAAATGTTTCCTCTCAGCCCCAAATTCAGCCAGACACAACTTAGTGCTTCTCAGGCATCCCCCCTGGTGTGCCCATCTTCCTGTGGGCTACCCCTTGCAGAATCCTGTGGCCACAGCTGCTGGTCTCAAGGCCAAGTAGGGCTATGGACAGGACAGGGCTCTGGGGCTGGGCTCCTGGTGTCCAGGCCTGGCTCTCCCTCCGGCTGACAGGTAGCTGTTGGTTCACCTCTCTGAGCCTCAAGATCCTAAGCCACAAAACAGAGAAGGTGGTATCTCCTCCTCAAGGTTGTGGGGACCATAACAGAGAATACGCATGAGGACCATCTAGCCAGTGCCCGGCACTAAACGACAGTGATTATTATTACTCATGCTCCAATCACTCAGCGCATATTCCTCATGCCTTCCAAATGCGCTCATTTCACATCAGCCCGGAGCGCTCCCAATTAATGAAAGAACAAATTAAACTGTCATTACTTTGGTTTAATTCTGTAATTAAAGAACTTCAAGAGGCGACAGGCTCTAAATAATGCATGCTTTTGTCAGAGATATGTTGAGTTCTGGGCAGAGAGAGAAAATAAAGGGGGAAAAGCTTTGAGGAAAAGGAGAGAGAGGAGACATGAGGCCGCAGCAATGATATTTATCCCCCAAAATCGGAGGGAACAATCGAGTGACAGCTGAAGGACTCAATTCGTTTTTGAATTACGGCTTCGGCTAGTGCAGAAAGCAGAGAATGGAGGGCCCCACCCCCCACTCCCACCCTACATCTGCCATAAACAGAAATGGTGTCAGGAGGAATTCAATCGGTGGCTCTTCCAGTAGAGGGGGTGAAGCAAGACAGTCATTCTGACATCTGCTTGTGTGTGACTCTCCTTTTTATCTCAGTTCAGGGGAAAGAGAAATAAAGAAAGGAAAAGCATGTGGCACGTAAATTTTTCTAAATGTGTGTCTCTTACCCAGCAGGTCACGCAGCTGCCACATATTACAGACCTAACAAGATTGTTACATGCAGTGGTGGAGAAAGACAGGCTTGAAGTCAGAAGGGCAAAATTCAAACCCAGCTCCACCTTGCCATTGCCCAAGGTGTGAACACACCCCACAGAGCACGCCCAGGCCCCCACCTGCAGCCGGGTCAGGACTCACAGAGACAGGGAGCAGTGGGCACCTGTGTGTGAGTGGGGCCTGCCGAGCAGTGTGGTAGGTCTGAGTGGGGAACCAGCCAGCAGGCCTGTGACTCCAAATTAAATAACTTACTGAGCTGTTTTCTTCTTGTTAGGCATGAATGTTACCATAAATCCCATACACTGTGTAATTGCTATGTCCTGATTCTCTGAATCACATAAAGAAATGGCTTTCAGACATGGCCTCCATTTATGCTTCTATTAGCCACAGAACCCAAAGGATGAAATGTTATTAAATAGAACGTTTTTTTTTTTTCCTGCAATATCGCTAAGTTCCAAGAACAGCTTAGAGGTTTCCCTGAAAAGGTTGGCAAATGTGCTTAGTACACAGAAAAGCAGCTGCTTTACAAACTGCATACTTTTATTAAATTACTGCCCCTGCAACATCCTGCCAGCCACAGGATTAAAAGGAAAAAGAAATTAAACTGATGGGAATGGTTCCTGAGCAACAGGTCTAGATACAAGGGGACAGATCACCTTTGAAATCTATGCAGTTCAAGGGCAAGAGAGAGAGTTCTGGTCTGGTTTTGTGTGGCAGGGAGAGCCTAGCATATAAAATGTTGATAACATAGACCCACTATTTCAACGCTGAAATGTTGCTCATCCACAATGCTAGATGTGTGATCTTTTTCCTTCCTTCTTTCCCTGCCAGCCTGGGAGCTCCACCAGGGTGAAAACACCAACTCTGGTACATCACCATCTACCCAAGACCTGGTGGACCACATGGCATACAGTAGGTGCTTACTAAATACCAGCTTTGTGGCTGAGGGAATGTGTGTACCCCCAGCAGAGGGCTGGCCACAAAACAGGTGCTCAGGAAGTGTTCAATTTATCAGTCCATCCAGGAGCAGTGTGACAAGCACACTGTCCCTGTAAGACCCTCTGCAACTCAAGCCCATCCCTCCAAAAGAAGAGCTCAAGCATGGCTCTGGCCACAGTCAGAGCTGGCCCTCCCCATGGCCCTGCTCCTCCTGGCACCTCCCAGCCCCTGCACTGCTGAAAGGAAGCCCCTGGGAGCAACAGCCTGGTGTCAGATCTTCTCTCTGCCTCTCTCTATGTGTGACCCTGAGCAACTGCTTTACCCTCTAAGAAGTTTCTCGGCTATAAAATGGGAATAAAAATACCTAACAGAGAGTCAGTGCAAGGCCTTCAGCCCAGCGCTTGGCATGCAGTAGGTGCTCACTACCTAGCCACTGCTACTGAGACTGCATCTAGGAAGGAACCTCCCTCTGCCTCCTCCATCTCATCACCACGGCAGATGCTTGTTGACTAGGCTCTGTATGCCAAGCACCAATCAGGGGCTTTCCTCCTACTGTCATTTCATCCTGCAGCAGCCTTATGACAGAAGCGAAAGTAGGATTGTCCCATTTCACAGATAAGGAAACCAAGACCAAGAGCTGCAGTAATTCAGCAGGCAGGCTAGGAAGCAGCAAAGTCCATACTGCGCTCCATGTGGACCCCAGCCCGTCTGCAGGGCCCAACCAAGCTCTCCTGTGTGCCTTCCACCCTCCCCTGCTGCCCCACTGTGTGAACGCAATCTGACCCACACTCTCTGGGCACTGCCACTTCCAGCCTCTGCCTGGAGAGCTCCAGAGGTAAGACCTGTCTGGAGAGGAGACCCCCTTCCTGTAAGACGCAAACCACCCCCTGCACTGCCTTCCCTGTCCCACCCCACCCCCTGGGCAGTGAGGGCGGCCCGGTCTTCCCCTAAAGTGCTCAGTTCTCACAATCATCCCCATAAACATCTTTCTGGCCCCCATTCTACAGTGACCACCCTTCAAGGAGACAGCGCCCAATATCATACACAGGACCTAGCACACAGAAGGAGCTCAACAGATGTTTGATGACTACGTGGTAAATGAACAGGGTGCCTCCTACGTGTCCCTCATGATGTCCATATCAGAGTGTTCTGGAAACCTAAGCCAGGAAGCAGAGTCTTATCTCCCTGGCCCAGTTTCAAGACCAAACCAGGAAGGGCTCTGTATGTCTTGGTTGATTAAAGTGATGAACAGGAAGAAAACACAGGCTGTTTATTGGCTCCACACAGAATCCCTTTCTCAAAATGCCAGGGACCGGGTACTTTGACACAAATTCAGCAGCAGCATCTTTAATCATTTCAGGGTTAATAAAAAATGTCAATTACATTTGTCATCAGGACTATCCTGGGGGAACAATCCCAGTGCAGACAATCTCTGGCCAAATGACAGCCTGGTCTGTTTGTCACACATCCCTCCAGCTGCCTCGCTGACGAATTTATCGAGTTGGTTACCTCCCCCGGCCAGTCCCTTCGTAAATAATCAGAAGTAATATGGATCTCCTAAATAATCCTGACCTGAGAATTGCTGCTCTGGCTCTCCCTAAATAAAATAAGGGAATAAAAACAGGGAATGAGACTAAATAGACCAGAAGGTGAAGGTTGCCTGGAAGGGTGAGTATAGCAGCCAGGGCAGCCTGGGCTCCTTCCACATGGACAAAGCAGGGGCCTGTGTTTTTCTCCCAGTGTCCCTCAGTGCTCAGCACAGCCCCCAGAGAGCTAGCATGCTGAATCATGACAGTCAGCCCCTCCCACGCCCCAAAACCTTGAGGGTCCCATCCTACAGCCCATTCTATCCGCCTGTAAACAGCCGCTCAGAACAGACTAAGAGGCATGCCTCCACGGGACTCAAAGCCAGGTGTCTGGCGCCACCCTGCTGCCGTGGCCGAAGGGCTCCCTGAGTGTGGCTGCCTGTCTACATTTTGAGAGTAGCTATTTTGCAATCAAGGAATTCCTGCACATTCATTTGCCAGGTGCAAATGCATCCAAGAGGAAAACACTCCCCTGCTATGACTGACACACATAAAGAGAGGAATGGAGTCAGGTTGAAACTGAAAAAGGAAAACGCTGTTTTCCACCCCAGGACTACTCCAAATGTTCTGAAATCCTGAAATGTGCCTAAATGAAGTGTTCTATCTTTATCAGAGAGTGACTCGAAAATGACTATGCTGCTTTTAGGGACTCTCACATGACAGTTTCCCACATTTGTTTCTTAACAATGGATCCTTTCCCTGACAAGTGGACCTGAACATGCACTGGAAGTCAGGGCCCAGGCTTCCTCCTACTGGAAGTGGGGTTTGGGCAACTCCCTCAGCCTCTGCCACAGCGCATGAGAGCGCTGCCAGCTAGTTCACTCCCATGCACTACAGCATGCTTTACAAATGGGAGGAATTTTTGCTATAAAACCCTATAAAAACCAAGATAATGTGTATTATCTTGAATGAAGAAAATATGGAGAGTGTGAAAAATATATAACTGTTTCTAGTATTCATTTTAAAGCTATGGCAATTCAAAGAGTTAAGCTGAGCACAATGCCTTGAAGACCACTGTGAGTTTCTCCAACTCACTGTCACATAAAAAGCATCCACCCCCACCCACATGGCAACCAGGGGCTGCCCAGCTGTCCTTCCAGAGAGTTCTGTCTCCAAGAAGAAATCCAGGTGACGCTTTTTCAGCAGCCCCACAGGCATTAGGTTTGTAAGTTAACTTTCTCGAGACAGGCAAAGGCTCTTATTTTGACGGCTTCCCTCCATCTCGGCAATTTTATCACCTTCATAAACACTAATGGCTCTTGAATACCTGCTGTGGGCGGGGCGTGCTGTGCCAGACTGAACTGCACAACGCCACACAAAATGCCATCAGATGAGTCACCTGTCTGCACTGAATCAGCTCTGTGATGCACAGGAGTCCGGGGGCTGAAGTAACAGCAGCTTCTTCACCGAGGCCAGAGCCATCCACACATTCTGACAAGCAACAGACCCCAAAGGGCAGGGTCCTTCACTTCCTGAGTGCCCACCAAGTGCCAGGTGCCTCACACATGTTGTCTGTGATCCTAACAATAACCCAGGAGGGTATTCTGCCACCAATCACAAGTGGGTGCAGTGAAGGTCAGAAAGGAGGACTTCACTTGCCCAGGGCATAGAGCTAGGAAGTACCTGGGAAACCGATGCCCAGCCTCACTCCCCACTGCTCCTCACCTCCAACTGTAGGAGGGTGCTCTAACCACCAGGGCCAGGCCATTTTTGTGGGCAGGTCAATTGGCCATGTGCTAAAGGAAGTGCAGACCCCTAGAGGGGTTCTAGAAGGAACTCTGGCCTTGCAGCCAGGCAGTTCTGAGTTCAAATCCCAGCTCTGCCTCTTACCAGCTGTGTGACCCTGAGCATATCACTGTACCTCTCTGAGCCTTACTTTCCTCAGATATAAAATAAGGAAAATGTAATGAACCTCACAGGGCGGCTGAGAAGACTAAACAATATTCAATGAAATAACATGAAAGTCACTCAACCTCTCCCTTCTCCTTAATCAAGTCTGCCTATAATTAGCTTTGGATTGAAAAAGCCCAGAGAATCAAACCTAACTTCAAATCCCACCTCCCAGGTTTGCCAGCTGAATGACCATGAGCATGGGGCACAACCTCCTCTGGCTCAGCTCCCCACAGCCACCTACAGGGCAGTGAAAGGGTTAAGGAGCCGGTGTCTGGCACAGAGTGGGCGTTCGATAAAAGCTCATTCAATTCAATTTGACTTAATTAGAAAACCTTACTCATAGCCTCGAGAATGGCAGGAGCACAGAGGGCTAAAACTACAAACAGAAATCCATTTGAAGCCCATAAATTTTATATCCTGCCAATGAACGCATTTTCTTATTAAGCGACAATATTATAAACCTCTTCTGAATTCCTGGCAATGCCTAAGAGTCATATCTTCATTGGGCTAAAAGTTGTTGTCAAATCACAAAGAACTTGAAGGGGTTCTAAAACAACTCATGAAAAGGAATAACTGAAACCAAGTTTACCGAACAAATCAAATTATTTCACTGCGTGCCTGTCTTTGCAAAGCTTCTCCAAATTACACTTCATTACAAGACTCAGAAATTAGACACTAGCAACAAAATAAGAAAGCCAGAACACATAAATATGTACATAATCATCAGAATAATAATATTCTCCTGTGCAAATCTACCTACTACTTTGTTTATTCTTATTAACTCAAGTTTAGAAATGGGACAATCATCTGAAACAGGGCCCTGGGGATTTCTTTCCCAGACTCCAACTATTTCTTTCTTTTGCAAAAACAATGGTGTGTAAGGAGAGAAAAGGATGAGAAGGCAAGGACAGAGGGAGGCGCAGTGCTCCTTGAGCCCCTTAGCATCCTTGATGGTCAGCTCAGGGCTCAGAGCAGCTGGGCAGATAAATGCTCTGAGCTGGCTCCTCTCTTCTCTTCTTCACTAAGGGGGTGTATAACACCAGTGCTGTGTGTGAAAGTAGGGGTGGAGAGGTAGAGGGAGAGAAAGGGAGTTAACAGTGGTGGTGACAGTAACATCAGTAGTAGTAACAGTAATACTACTAATAATGATACTAATAATACTAGTAATAATACTACTAATAATAATGGCAACCAATGCCCAAGTGTCTGGGTGCTGGGTGCATGTCATCCCAAATCCCTACAACCACTCTCTGCTTAGCAGTATGTCTCTGCTTTACAGTAAGGAAATCAAGGCTGCCAGAAGTTAAGCAACCCACCTTGCCCAAGGCCACACAACTAGTAAGTAAGTGCCAAAGCTAAGGTATGAGCCCAGGTTCGGGTGGCTTTTTTATGCCGCTATAATACCACTTCTTGGGCACTGAAACCCAAGAACTGAAACAGTGAGACTCAATACTCAGCGGGCTCAGACTGGAATCTCAGATATGGGTCTGGGTCTTGCTAAAGTCAAGCTGTGGGGTCTCTTGAGGAGAGAATGGGGCTAAGGCTGGGCTGTGGGGGACTAGGCAGAAGGGACGGGCTCTCTACAGCCAGGTGCTCTTCCAGGAGCAAGACGAACGTATGGGCTGGGCCCTGGAAAGAAGTCCCTGCTCTGGGCTCCACCTCCTCCTTTCCTGCCACTCTCCTGAGCCCTCAGCCACAATAATCAAACATGCACACAAGCATTCAACACACAAGTACCAGGCCCTTACTCCAGTTCCAGCCTCTCACCAAGCACTGAAGGGACCCAAATGGCTAAGGCACAGCCCCAGTGCTAAAAGGCCTTCAGTGCTCTTGTAGGCAAGACTCTAACTGTTGTGCCACATTTTCCAAAACAAAAAGGCAGAACAGATGGCTCACCATATGGTGTGGCACAAGGACAGCAACTGAAAGCAGGGCCAACCTAGCAAATGGAGGCCCTCTGGGAGCCAGAGCTTTTGCTTCCGGGGTGTGCATGTACCCTCCACAGCTCAGGGGGCTGGAGGGAAGAGACCCTCTCTTCTGTACATATGATGCCCAGCCAGACGTTCCTAGGTGAAACACAACCCCAGGAAGGACCCAATGACATGGCAAAGTAAAACCAAGCTACACAGGATACTGACACACAGCAAACTTGTCCCCGGTGTGCAGAGTCCTCCACAACCCAAGAGACACCAAACACCTAACTCAGAGAATGCCTGGCCGGCCTAAAGGGAAATCCAGGCCATAGTTCATGGCCACTCTGCGATATAGTGCTATTATATAGGGAAGTTAGAATGACAAAAGTATCTGGCTGCAAATCCACGGAGACAACATTAAGATGCCATTAAAATATGTAAGCTCAATGTAAAACTATTTCATTGCAAATTATACCGCTGTAAAATAAACAAAGGAAATGAATTCTAAAAAGCATTAAAATGGGTCGGGCGTGGTGGCTCAAGCCTGTAATCCCAGCACTTTGGGAGGCCGAGACGGGCAGATCACGAGGTCAGGAGATCGAGACCATCCTGGCTAACCCGGTGAAACCCCGTCTCTACTAAAAAATACAAAAAAAAAAAAAAAAAAAAACTAGCCGGGCGAGGTGGCAGGCGCCTGTAGTCCCAGCTACTCGGGAGGCTGAGGCAGGGGAATGGCGTAAACCCGGGAGGCGGAGCTTGCAGAGAGCTGAGATCCAGGGCCACTGCACTCCAGCCTGGGCGACAGAGCGAGACTCTGTCTCAAAAAAAAAAAAACAAAAAAAAAAGCATTAAAGTGACATTAAAGCAAACTGAACTCCTTTCTCAAGTACAAACAAAATCTAAGTATGACAAGCACATACAGTCTGTGGTGAAAAGGCAGGCCCAGGTGTAGCAATCATCCCTGCGTCCCGGCTCCCACTGGTTGTGGGGCCTTCCATAAGTGCTTGACCTCTCTGAACCTCAAAGCACTCTTATGAAAAACGCTGGATGGGAGGGTTCAATCAGATAAGGTGAGAAAGAGAAAGCTAGTAAGGCTCAGACATAACACATCCCAAGGACACATGGCTAGTCAACAGAAGAGCTGAGAATTTGATACCTGAATCTGGCCTCGGCAGATGCAAAGAACTTGCTGGAGAGGCCAACAGCACTATCCTTCCCCATTACAGAGAAGACAACTAAGGCCCAAAAAGATAAATGATTTGCTCAGAGTCAACTCTTCCACGGTGCTGACCAGCAGCTATACTCCCTCCCCTCCAAGCCTCACACCAGAGGACTCACATGTATACTTAGGCATCACTCTTCTCCCTGGAAGTCACATCTAACCCCAGACCTCACTTACAAGCCCTTCCTAGGTGGTCCACGGCACCGTGTCCTTCCCTGATAGGCCTCACTGTCCTTCCAGCCATGAAGATCCCTGTCTGGACTTGCAGATGCTCTCTGAGGTCAGGGCAGCACCCTCCTGCTCACTGTGTTAACCTCACTGCTCAGTCATACTGAATGAATGAATGAATGAATGAATGAATGAATGAATGAATGAATGAATGTCTTGTTGCCCCCATAGTAGGAGCAGGTGGGATCACAAGCCCTCATCTCTGGATGTTAAGGCCAGGCCAGGGCTCTCTCCACTTCAAAACAGCTGAGTGAGCTTCTCTTTCTGTGATCTCCAAACTTTTTTGATCACATATCACTATTATTTTTTAAAATTTGTTCTGAGCACAGAACTTTGAGTACATAAACCCTATTCTACTGATACATTATTCTCATTACAAAACATGTACACACAACAAATTTTAAAAGAATGATGAGGAAAGCAGTTATAAGGGGAATAGCTCCTCCTTTCTCCTGGGTTATCCTTCCCTCCCTGGGGCCTTTATCCTTAGCACCCAGGATGATGCGAGCCCTGCTCTTGGCATCTCAGGCATGCAGTGAACCCCAGCAGGAGGAGCAAGTAGACCTGTCAGCCACAAGCTTCAGCTCTGGCACCAGACAGTCTGGCCTCAACCTCTAGGACCAGCTCACATCTGTGTGACATGTGGTCACGGGACTACTTTGAGCCTCAGTTTCCTCCTCTGCCCATGTCTTCCAGAGTCAGGTGGAAAACGCACAACGCTGGGTAAGGGCTGTGCTGTCATTAGCACCTAGGCACACACTGCACAGTTCTCATGCATCTACATAACAGCCAAAAAGGAGACCATAACAGACCCCTCAGGAGCAGAAGGAAGGATCAGAGACCCCTCGGGACTAATGGAGCCTGCTCGGGCACACTGTTAAATGAGAAACAGCAAACTGTGAAAGAGGATTGAGAATATTCTATTTTTTATGAAGAAAAAGAGGGGAATAAGAAACTACCCATTAGAGCAAAAAGAAACATAGAAGGAAAAAGCACAGACTAATAAGACTGGTTCCCTACAGGGCAGGGTCGGAGCTGGGTAGAGGGCACAAAGGAATTGGAGTGGGAAGGAGGGGGAGCAACTCTCTGAATAGAACTTTTTGTACAGACCTGCCTTTTGGAAATGTCCATGGTTCACACAAAAGCGAGGGAAGAGAAAATCCCTGAAATTGGGGAAATCTCTCAAATAGAATACAAAGAAACAAAGGAACCAAATTGTATTTCAAATGAATAACACAACCACACTGAAAGGGGGAAGCCGGGAACAAACCTAAGAAACACCTGAAAAGTAGACTATATGCTCTCAGTCTAAAGCCGAAAAGAGCTCTAATACTGAATTCTAATCACTAGACCTCTTTTTGCAGAGGTTAGCAATTTTGAAACTACTTTTTGACATTCTAGAATTAAGCAAATACATAAATATATTGTGAAAACCAGGAAGCCAGGTTTCACTGTTGGAGAGGGGAGTGACAAATATGGAAATGGAAAAGGGTAGAAAGAATCCCGCAGCACTGCATCAGGATTAGAGATATCAGTGTAAACTCACGGGTTCTCCTGGAAAGAAGTGAGTAGAGGCATGTGTGCATGTATAAGCAGACATCTATTGCCAAGATCTGTCTTCTGAGAAGCAATGACCCCTGGTAGCAATGAAGCAATGAGCATATCTAATACCCAAATCCCAAATCTTGGTTTCTCTCTCTGTATCTCTCTTTTTGTTTTGTTTTTGGTTTTTTTTTTTTTTTTTTTTTTTTTTTTTGGTAGAAACGGCTTTTCACTATGTTGTCCAGACTGGTCTCAAACTCCTGGCCTCACGTGACCCTCCTGCCTGAGCCTCCCAAAACACTGGGATTATAGGCATGAACCACTACGCCTGGCCAAAATCTTGGTTTCTAAATGCCTTTCTCCACTAAAAGGAACCAGAGCTCCTTGGAGATGGCTGATTCTAGGACTGGGGCAGGAAAAGAATAAGTGAGCCCAGAACATCTTGCTGTGCCAAAAAGTCAAGTCATGTTCAAAGAATATGGAGACAGGAGCTGGCGTGAAGAGACTTCTCTTATCAAATGATAAAAATGTATTATTATAACTTACTGTTAAACTAAGAAACTAGGAGTCCATGAGTCCACATGGATACAAAATAAACAGACTAATGGGGGGAAATGAAAACTTTTCTTTCTAGTTAGGATGAGAAATCCCCACGTGATAAGCAGTATCATAGGGACTGACTCAGGTAAGAATCATGGATGGATGCTAAAAGGAGCTGATGAGAGGTTGAGGAATAACAGTATATTTACATTGTCTCAAAGTGTCTCTCCATATGACACTTTTTAATTGCAAAAGGTAAAATATTAACTACACTGAAGAAACCCAGCATCTCAGCCAAGTGATCAAAGTTAACACTGCCAGCAATAGGACAAACCAACAACACGTGCCTCCTGGTAGGAAGCACTGAGAGACACAGCATCACCCAGAATGCTCCTGAACCTAATCACAAGGAAACACTAGACAGACCTACATTGAAAGTCAAAAAATAACTGGTTTGTACTCTAAATGTGAGTGTTGTGAAACTGAGGAACTGTTTCAAACTAAAGGAGACTAAAGAGATAGAATGATGAAGGGAACACATGACCATGAATTCTCTTTTGCTATAAAGGATATTTTTGGACAGTTGACAAAATATCAGTGAGCTGTGTGCAGTGGATAAGATCATACAGTTATGTGCTGCATAACAACATTTCAGTCAATGACGAACTTCTTGCACTACGGTGGTCCCATAAGATTAGACTGTATTTTTACTGCACCTCTTCTAAGTTCAGTTATGTGTAGATACACAAATGCCCTACAGTATTCAGCACAGCCACATGCTGTACAGCTGTGTAGCCTAGGAGCAATGGGTTATACCATATAGCCTGGGCGTGTAGTAGGCTGTACCATCAGGTTCATGTAGGTACACTACATGGTGTTCCCACGACAACACTGTCTAACAATGCATTTCTCAGAACATAGCTCCAATGTTAAGTAACACATGACTAGCGCTTCAATGTTATTTTCCTGATGCTGATGATGACACTGTGACTACATAAGAGAATTTCTTGTTTTAGGAAATACACACTGAAATATTTGGGAGTAAAGGACTATCAGTCTTATTCTTATATGGTACCAAAAAATATGTATATATGCATGCTTATACATGTGGGATGGGGCATTAAATGATGTTAACATTTGGAGAAACTGGGTAAAGAGTGTCTGGGGATACTTGGTATTGCTCCTGCAGTATCTGTAAGTCTGAAATTACGTCAACATTTTTAAAAAGGGGAAGAAAGGTGAGAAAATGGATTTTTTTGTAGGCTAGTAAACTTGATGGAGTTATTTGCAAGGTCTCTTTCAGCAGGCTACACTTTTGGAAGACTGAGGCATCGTGACAGTAAGCTTTCTAAAAACAACGAATGAAAGCAATTGACTCTCTTATAAGTGGGATAATACCCATTGACTTACTATATTTTTATAGTGAGTGTTTCTACAAGATATTTTCCTTTCCTTTCTTTTCATGTTGTTTATTTTCTTTCTTTTCAAATTGATAGCTTTGGCAGACTTCCTAACCCAAGTAAGATGAGAATGAAACACCTGAATTCTCCTTGGTGCTCCTATTTCAACCAGTCATAATTCACAACTTGCTGTTGCTGAAACTGGGATGTACAAGTGTAACACATCAACTGCACAGACGAAACTCCAGGAAGAAAAGCACTCATCTTTGAGGAAGAATGGCAAAAGAAATTACCAACAAGGCTGGGCGCAGTGGCTCACGCCTATAATCCCAGCACTTTGGGAGGCCGAGGCGGGTAGATAAGCTGAGGTCAGGAGTTCGGGACTAGCCTGATCAATATGGTGAAACCCCATCTCTACTAAAAATACAAAAATCAGCCAGGCTTGGTGGCAGGCACCTGTAATCCCAGCTACTTGGGAGGCTGAGGCAAGAGAATCACTTGAACTTGGGAGGCAGAGGTTGCAGTGAGCCGAGATTATGCCACTGCACTCCAGCCTGGACAACAGAGAGAGACTCCATCTCAAAAAAAAAAATTAGCTGGGCATGGTGGCAGGCACCTGTAATCCCAGCTACTCAGGAGGCTGAGGCAGGAGAACCACTTGAACCCCAGAGTCGGAGGTTGCAATGAACCAAGATTGCCCACTGCACTCCAGCCTGGGCAACAGAGTAAGACTCTGTCTCGGAAAAAAAAAAAAAAGAAATTACCAACAGAAATGCACGCCTATGTCTCTAGGCCAGATAGGCTTTCCAACTATTATATTCTCTGCATATCATCCTCAATATTAATTCAGCTCTTATGGATTATTTCCCAATACATAAAGAAGGAGGCTTTTATAAATAATCCTTCAACTGCTTTTATCAAATGTATATTACTTTTAATTTGTATTTAGCAAAACCAAACGAAAAACCAATTTCTTTTGGTTAACTAGGGAATTAAAGTACCTTGCCAGGCAGTTATATGATTCTAGAGAAATCCTTTAGAAAATATAATTAAGTCGGCCGGGCGCGGTGGCTCAAGCCTGTAATCCCAGCACTTTGGGAGGCCGAGACGGGCGGATCACGAGGTCAGGAGATTGAGACCATCCTGGCTAACACGGTGAAACCCCGTCTCTACTAAAAAATACAAAAAAAAAACTAGCCGGGCGAGGTGGCGGGTGCCTGTAGTCCCAGCTACTCGGGAGGCTGAGGCAGGAGAATGGCGTAAACCCGGGAGGCGGAGCTTGCAGTGAGCTGAGATCCGGCCACTGCACTCCAGCCTGGGCAGCAGAGCGAGACTCCGTCTCAAAAAAAAAAAAAAAAAAAAAAAAGAAAGAAAATATAATTAAGTCTAAATGTTCTAAAACCACTAGTCTTATCAAAAGTTATTTTATTAAGTGAAGTTCCAAGGATACAGGTACTCAAATCAATTCATGTCAATATTTTAATGTCATCCATTAATTAGCCATCCTAATAAAATAAGAACGCACTTAATTATAAATGTCAGGGGCCAAAGAGAATGACAGGTTAGCTAGCTGAGCAGAAAGGGCATTGATTTCAATCTGTAAGTGTGGTTAATGTGTCCTTCCATCGACTCACTCAGGAAACACCTACTGAAGGCGGGCCACATAGAAGCCAACGATGAGGCCAGAAGGAAGCCCTTTACCAGCTATTTATTCCTGCAGGCTAAGGCCAGAGGACACCTCTGGCACTACAGGAGTTAGTGGATGAAATGACCCACAAGGAGGGGAGTGGGCACCTCTTAGGCCTCTCCTTCACAGCCAGAAAGGTCCAGGATGCCAGGTTGGGGAGTACACAGCAAGCCTCATCTATGCAGGCCCACTCGGCATGTCAGCATGGGCCTCCTGCGTCTCCACTGTCCCTTCCCCAGAGCCTATCGAGATGCAGCCTCCCTCACTGGGTCACCTATAACAGCCGCTGGTTCCCTCTGTGCCTCAGTGTGCTCATCTGCAAACAGGGACCATAGTCCTGCCTGGCATAAGGTACAAGGTTATCAGTATATGAAGCCATTTTGCACATCAAGACTAGCTGTTATTTTAATTAAATCAACACCCAATGAGTGAGCACTTACTTTGTGCAGATGCCATCTGACGTGCTGATGATAAAACACACTCCCTGCTCTCATGCAGCTTTCATTACTCAGCTGTAAGGTATTATTATGAATAAACAGACTAGGAATTTCAGCTTCTTGGTATATGGCACCAGTAGTAGCACCCCATCACCTAGGGCAAATGTCACAATTCCTCCATTTCCCCAAAGAGCCAAGGAGATCAGGGAGCAGGAGGTCTGGAGGTGGCTCTGACTGGCTAGGAAGAGGTGGAGCTCATCTCCAGCCTATACCCAACACACCAGCCAGAGCCAGCAGGCCAAGCTTAGGATGTGCCTTCCTGGGAACACACACACACACCTACACACCAGGCCCCCTCGGTCTGCAAGATTTGCCTAAAGCCTCTGGGGCCAAGTCCATCTCATCTTTCTGGAACCTTTCAGATTCAAATATAACAAACATTCACTGAGCACTTGCCATGTGCCAGGCAGCATACTAGGGGTGTCATGGATGTGTCTTCCCCAAAATTCATATGTAGAAGCCCTAACCCCCCAGGGTGGCTGCATTTGGAGATGGGACTTCTAAGG
The DNA here is from genome assembly GCF_001698545.2 of Rhinopithecus bieti. NCBI lineage: Eukaryota > Metazoa > Chordata > Mammalia > Primates > Cercopithecidae > Rhinopithecus > Rhinopithecus bieti. The sequence goes on from NW_016810565.1 coordinate 4,790,937, forward strand.
AAAGAAGGCTAAATGAGGTCATATAAGTTGGGCCCTGATTCAATAGGATTAGTATCCTTATAGGAAGAGACATAAGAGCCCTCTCTCTCCCTGCCCCAATTCCCTCCCACCGCCACCACTCCACCTCAGGAGCACACACACACCAAGGAAAGGCCATGTGTGCACACAGTAGAGAAGGTGGCTGTGTGCAACCCACGGGGAAAGCCCACACCTGACACTAACGCTGCTGGCTGATCCTGGACCTTGGACTTCCAATCTACAGAACTGACAGAATATAAACTTTCTGTTGTATGGGCCACCCAGTCTAGGGTATTTTGTTATGGCAGTCCAAGTAGACTAAGACAAGCAGTGCCACCTGTATTATGGGGTTGAATCTTTGATTTTCTGAAGTTCTCAGAAGGTGTATGTATGTATAGGACTGCCTAGGCCTCCCCCCAGCCACTGGGATCTTGTTTATTAAAGGCCTCAGGACAGATGAACAGTGGACTCTGATATAAGATGAAGAGACATATCCTGAACCACTTCAACCCCTTGGCCCGAGGAAGCAGTTCCTTCTCCTCTTTCTTTCACACAGGTCCTGCACGCCTGCTTATAGGTAAGTCTCCTGTTAGCCCCATAGGGATGGAAGCACACACAGCCCACCTCCCCATGACAGGCTGGCCTCTGCTGCACCACCCCGTCTCCCAAGGAAAGGAGGAGGTGGTGACAAGCTGGGGTCAGAGTTCTAGAAGGTGGTTGGAGCACCTTCAGTGGAGCTCAGGGCCACTCAGCACTGTGAGTCAGGACAGGTCCTGTTCTGCAGCCTAGATCAAAATCCGGGGACAAAACACAAAGTGCCAAATGGAAGAAAATGTTCTAAAATGTTACAATCGAGTATCCATGGCACAGTGGAAACTTCCCAATGACAGCAGTATGCACTGATTCAATAAGTGCAGGGTCTGAAATGACTTATGTGAAGTGAAGCTGACACGCTCGGGAAACCATATTAGATGACTCAGAGTGGCTCGGGGGATGACGCCTCTGGTGCCAAAGACGCAAGAGGAGCGTGAGTGATATTGCTTCATGAAAGGGAAGAAGAAAAACAAACCAATATCATGAAATTAATTCATATGAGATTTTAAATATGAATGTGCAACTAAATTAAAGTTACATTCAAAGTAGAATAAAAGCGAAGGTACAGCACTTTTGAAAGAAGGTATCAAATGTTTAAAAATACATCCACTTGATGAAAGAAGTGAAATGGCTCCTCACAGGGGCAGCTCTCAGCAGGGCACCTCTGAGGGATAAGACCAGGGAAGAGGGGGCTCCGCTGATGAGGCCCCAGTACTCTCCTGGACAGCACAGGGCAGGCCAGCAGGGCGGCATCAACAGGGACCACCACAGGGGCCACCACCACTAAGAATGCAGGGAGACAGGCACTGTATGCAGCCCCCAGCGCTCAGGCACTGTCCCCCCTCCACAGAGGAGGACGCTGAGGCCGAGAAAGGCTAAAATGGCTGCCCACACCAGGCTGGTGAGTGGCACAGCCAGGACCCATAGCCAGGCCATCTAACTCCTGACGCCATGCTCTGACCAGGCTCGCTACACACACCAGGAAGAGGAAAGGACGATGCCCCAGCTCAGTCACCCCACAGGGCCACCTGCCTCCCAGGTCACACTCACTGCCTGTAGGCAGAGGGGGACCCAAGACAGGCTGAGGCACAGCCTCAGCATCTCACCTCCACTCCACATGCAGAATTCTAGACGCATCACTGCCTACACTTTGGTCAGAGCACACGACAAACGTTTCCTCAGATGGGAAAAGTGACCTTGCGTGAGTGCTCCAAGGGAAATTGTGATGAGGCCCTGCTGCAGGGAACCCGGCTCCCCTCAAAAAGGAAAGGAAAGGGAGTGTGTTGGGGTCTCAGGAGGAAAAGGCCTGTAGCCCCATAGAAGGAGCCTCAGCCTGAGGGCACAGCAGTCGCTGCAAGGCCTCTACTGGCTGTTCTGGGCAGATAAACCCACTCCAGCACCACATCACCAGGAGAAACAGCAGGGGTACGGAGGGAGCACAACACTGAGAGTCAGGAGGCCAGGGCTGCAGGCCCTCCCTGGCTCTGGCCTCATGTCTGGGCAATGGGTGGGGTGGTGGCAAAGATGCCCATCAACTCAGTACTCCTGCCAGAAGCTATTTCTCTCACAGCCCAGACACCCCTGAATTTGTGCCTTAAAACAAGCTATTTTTCCTTCAGTGGTGAAAGATGTCAAGTGACATGACCAGTTTAACAAAGCAAGTGATGACGGGATCCCATAGCACATCCTTCACCCACACGTCACCCCCGGCTCCTGCCTGGACACCTGCCATTAGCATGCTGATGGCCTCCAAGGCCAGTACCTACTTGGCACTGGGACTCTTGCCTCACGGAGATGGCACCTTCCTCCAAGGCACCGTGCGTCACTTCGCAAATGTTTCAAAGTGCCTACTGCGCCCTGCTGACTGTGATCAAGCTGGGGATACAATGCAGTGAGCAAGACACACAGGCCCCACGGTGAATGGGACACAGTTGGAGCAGGACAGATAAGTGCTACAAGAGAGGAGATCGAGAGGCAGTGGGAACACACTGGTGGGCGCATCTAATGCAGCTGGGGGGCATGGAGGGCTTCGTGGGAAAACGGCTCTCACAAAGTCAGGAAGGATGGAGCTGAAGAAGACAGTAGGAGGAAGGAATGTCTCAGGCAGAGGACAGGCACAGGTGAAGGCCGGCCAGGCAGGGTGGAGGACAGCACGGCTCCACATAGCCAGAGCAGCAGAGAGAAGGACGAGGGCCCTAAGGTGGCAGGGACAGGTTCCAGAAGGCCTTGGAAGACACAGTGATGGACCTGGCTTTTATCTGGAGACCAAGGGGGAGTTGCTGAAGGGTTTTAAGCAAGCCTCCGAGTGATAAGCTCATGTATGAAACCCTCTGCCTGAGATTTCACCAGCTGCCACTAGAGAAACCACCACACAAGTAATAGACACTGGGCCCTAGCTGGCAGTTTCCTAGGGCTGGGACAGCCAATGTCAGGGCAGCACCCACACCAGGCAGCATTGCTAGGGCAGGGACATATCTTTTGTTTCTGTGTGCCTGGTTGCCTTGCACAATGCCTGGTACCTAGCAGGCCCTCAGTAAATGGGGTGGGGGTGGGGGGCGGCAGTCTTCCTCATCTGGGAAAGATGGACAGCTGGACTCTGGGACCAGGGCACTTGCTCCAGAGGCTCCGACAGATCCCATTCTAGCTGTGGAGCCCAGGGAAGGGGCAGAGTGAAGAGCTCTGGAGAACTCGGCTCTAATCCGCCTTCCAATCCTGCGCAAAGTACGCGGAGAACACTTGACAAATGCGGGCTGGGCGCAAGCAGGCGTCTGAGGACTTTATTGACTTTTGACAGCTCTACACGCCTGCCTGAAATACAGTGTCACAGTGCCATTGTCGAAGATTCATGCTTTCTTCAGAGAACTTGGGGCACAAATTTATAACTTGTTGTCAAATAGATGCCCACTGTTCTTTGGAAGGGCAATCCCATTTGGGAAAAGTAGCCAATAACTCTTCCGAGTTGGAAGCCCATTCTCAGGTTGATTTCCCAAAGCACAAAAAAAGAAAAACAAAGAAAAGTGTAATTGCAGAAAACAATAACCCTATAGACATAACCCAATATAGAGCCCATTATCTTCCCTACACTGACTTTTCAATAATTTTGTGATGGATTCTCCCGGAAAGCTTAATTTGTACTTTTAACCACAAGAGTTAGTGGGCCAGAAAAAATTAATTCTAAGCTTTGGCTTGTAGAGAGAGAAATAAAGGACATATCTATTAATTTTTTAAACTACCCCATGTGAAGCTGTGGAACGCATATTCACAATGACGGCGTGCAGAGAATAACCCTGCACTCATTTGGGCTTATGCAAACCCCATTTGGGGTGTAAATGTCAGGACGGTGCCCTTGCAAGGCCCAGGGTCTCACCCTGGCCCCACTGAGTACCCCTTGCCTCGTGTTGAGGGTCAGCTTGACCCAGGTGATTTCCCTGGCTGCCTATCTGTGCCTGAAACCAAGCTGAAATTGCTTTAATTCTGTCCCTAGGTCATCACATGCCAGAGCTTGGATAAACAGTCCACAAATTTCAGCCAGGGAACACTATTAGATTAACAAAGACCCTTGAAATAAAACCTGTCATTTTCAAGAACTCCTTCAAAACGAAAGCTTGCCAGGACCTCATCAACGGCCTGCTGAGCCTGTGTCAGCACAGGGCCCGGCCCCATCGTCAGTGTCTCACAGTGCTGCCTGATGAGCTTCGTGTTTAGGAGAGCTGGGCTTCGTGTTTAGAGAGTGTTTAGGAAACCAGGGACCTCTACTGTAACGTGCACAAGTAGGGTTCTGTCCTGGGTATATTTCTCCATCAAACATATTTCACAATCCAGGGGAAGGAGTAAAAAGAGCAGGGGCTTTGGAATACAGCAAATGTAGTTCCAAATCCTAGCCTCCCTAATTTTTAGCTGTGCAACCTATGGCAACATTTGTATATCCACCCAACAGCTACTCCTGGGCGTGTGCCAACCGTGTGCTAGGCACTGGAATGGGTCAGGGCAAGTAACAGCCCTGCCCCGTCATAGCCTAGGCCCATGGGGTGACAGGATGTGCACATTAAGGGAGGTAAGATGGAGAAGGGCTGACACAACCAGCCTCCAAGGACCCAGGACCCACATCAAGGAAGAGGGACTTGATCCTGAGCCCTGCAGACCATGGGGCCAGCAAGGGACACACCCAGGTGTACAGCTTTTAGAAAACTCCTGGCTGCCTGGGGGCATGAAGGGGAGGCAGGGGAGAACATTTCTGAGGCTGCTGCACTTGTCTTGGCAAGATATGATGGTAGCCTGGGCCAAGAAGGTGTGGATGAACAGAGAAACACACAGACCCAAGAGATGCTTCATGGGGAAGCCACGGGCTGTGTGACTGACAGGCCTAAGCTACCAAGCAGGAAATGGGATATTATGCCAGGACGGGCAGGGCAAGAGGAGCATGTGTCCTGGGAAAGGCATCGTCTTGTTGAGCCTGAGTTTCCTTGTCAGTAGAATGGAATGATCAAACTCTTACTCTGCTAGACTACAGGGTGCCTGGCAGAGGCTGCTCCATAGTAGATGGTCACCAGGTGGTCACGGCTGCCACCGCTGCTGAAAGGAACCCTGAGATCAGCCTAACTACCAAATCACACCAAGATTCTAGGAAACCAAGACACCAGGGCAGGAAGGGCTGGTCCCAGAACCTGGGCTCCAGATCCCCAGGCCCAAGACATTCCCACCCAAACACTGGACAGGCAGCAGGGTCCGGGGCCCCAGACCCCACAGGCAGTTAAACCCCTTGGCTGAGCACAGGCATGTCACACCTGGTGCGGGGTCTGCTCCCAGGTCCCAACCTCATGCCATTTTGTTCCTCTTGATACAAGAAAGCCCTGGGGTCAGTGGCGGGTCCCCAGTAGCAAAGGATTGTCCTGGTAACTCTTAACATGCAAACAAGGTCTGAGGTTTAATTAGGATAACAGGCGCTGATGTTTATTTACACAGGATGCAAACTGTGAGGTGTGAACAGTCTGTCACGGGAACAGAGGCTAATGCCCTGCCCCTTGTTAGACTTCTGCTGGCACCTAGACTGTGGTGTGAAAACAACACAGGCTCTGAAACTCAGCTCCCTGGAAGTGGTGTGGGCATCGAAGTGCCTGGGCTCAGGAACACTCACTCACCCAGCCAGCCTGGGAGGCCTCACCCGAGGTGCCTTCCTCCCCTTAAAACAACAGGTAATGAATGCCTTGTTTATACCCAATCTGGTTGGTACAGGGAGGCCCTGTGAGATAGCCTGTGGCACACCTGGCTGTCCCCACTGTTCCAAAGGGTAACATGTGTCATCTGCCTCCCTGGGACCAGCACCAAGCCCATCCTGGGCAGCTGCTCCACCTGGGACTCCTGGAGTGACCCATGCCCCATCACAAGGTGTGGACAGCAGTGTCAGTGATGTTTTGAGGACACACTGCACCCACATAATCCAGAACAGTAGCCCCTCAAGATGCAGATGCTGCTTCCTAAGTGCCTGCAAAAGACCTAGGCTGACTCTCAGTGCATAGACAAGGTCTCATTTCTGCAGCACAGGCTCTGGTTCTCAACACAGATAAGAAGCAGAACGCCCCTTAGGAGGGAAGCAGAGAAGATAAATATCCTCCAGCGTGCTGCAAATAGTGTTCAGAGTGTTCAGACGGAACCAGATTAAATTAAAAGTAGTCAAAAGTTCCATTTTCAAGGAAATTCATCATAAAATTCTTGATTCGACATGGCTATTTTCCAGATGTTTCTGAGAGAACTCAGCAGGTTATCTTGATAATTATAATAACTGAACATTTTGAATTATTTGGTTCAACACGTTTCCTAAACACTCCCCAGTGCCAGCCTTTGTGCCAGGATCTGAAGGGACTTTCCTCTACAGCCTCACAGTATGATCTGAATAAGGTGTGTCTGACTAAGTGGGTGCTATGTGGCCCAAGGAGGAAGCCCACAGCCAGGGTTCACATCCATACCCATGCCACAGCCCATACCCGTGGGTCCAGGTATGCCCACACTGGGGCCTGCCAACCACCGACAGCTTCCATCCTCAGTGGCATTCTCCACAGAAGCTTGGTGCACATGCTATTATAACAGGAGAGATCAGGCTGGGGGAAATCAGTACCAGAAGTAATTAAATGACCAAGAAGACAGCAAGAGCTGGAAGAGAGACACATATTGGCACCATTTCTTATTACTATTATTGTAATAACACATACTAAGAACAGGGCTCCCAGACAAAGAGAAAGCAAGCTTCAGGGCATTTTTAAATTGGGCAAATTATAGAGAGGTGAGAGATTAAATGAAAATCTATCACATTACAAATACAGCCTGCAGTTACTGAAATCATATTTTTTTCATAAATGAGTCATATCAACAGTAACTCCAAGACCTTCATAATAGTTTGCAATAAACTCTGTGGGATGCTCGCCACCTCAATCCTGAAAAATTGACATCATAAGCCAAAAAATAGCACTTTGACGTTTCTGTCTTCTTTAGGGCACCCAGCTGGAAGGGGAATAAAACACCACCCCCAGGAGGGAGCATAGGGCCTGGCCTCGCCAGTGGGCAGGCAAATTAAAACAATAAGATCCTACTTCACACCCACCAGAGGGGCAAAAAATCAAAATCCCTAACAGCAAATGATGGAGAGGGTGTGAAGAAATGGGAACACTCAGTAAGCTGGTGGGCGTCTACGGAACAAATACGCAGGAGGGGAAGCTGGCAACACGTGGTTGCATCAAAGAGGGCCATCACGAAGGCCCGTCAAGTCACCATGAGGAGTCCCAGCCCCAGAAGCTCTCATGGGGGCGTACAAGGAAGTACGTCTATAAATGCTGGAATGAAAACAGGTCTACCAACTCTGTGAGGCTCGTCCCGTTGAAGATGGAGTCCAATCTCCCATGCCCTGAATGGGAGGCAGCCTCCATGACTTGCTTCCAAAGAACAGCATGAAGACAACAGACGCTGCCTGGCCTCTGAGGCTGGGTCACAGAGCAATCTGGTTTCAATATAGGGGCCTCTCAGGGCACTAGACCCTCTCAGGGCACTAGACCCTAGCTGCCATGGGATGAGGAAGCCCAGGCCACAAGGAGAGACCGCGTGCAATACTCCAGCAAACAGCACAGCCAGGGTCCCAGCAGACAGCCAGAATCACTCATTGGATTCTGAGCGAACAGGCCTGCAGATGCTTCCATTTCTAGCCTTTGAGTTGCTCCACATGATACCAAGTGGAGCAGAGATGAGCTGCCCACACCAAGCCCTGCCCAAACTGCAGATTCAGAAGCAAAATAAACATTATTGTTTTAAGCTACTAAGTTTAGAGGTGGCTTATTAAACAGCAATAAATAACTGAAACACATGTTCACTACAATATTGTTTGCAAGAGACAAGAAGTAAAAACAACTCCTTCCAAGAGTAGGAAAATGAATAAACAAACTTCAGCTTATTTATACAGTGGAATCCCACACACCAGTGAAAATTGAATGAACCAGACGGATAGATGGATGGATGGATAGACAGATAACAGAAAACATAATGTTGACTACTTTGCAAATTGCAAAAGGACACAGAGTGTAATAACATGTACATAAACCTTTAAAATACAAAAGTATTGCATATGTTTATGTCATTCATAACATATGCAGGAAACATTTAAAAGCATGCCGACCAACGTCAGGAGAGTGGCCACTAATGGAAAGGGAATGAAGTAGGGTTTTAGTTCTATCTGCCATATTTCATTCCTTACAAAACAAAAAAGAGGGACCCAGTATAAATATGGAAAAATGCTAATAACTAAAACCTGGTGGTGCGTCTATGGAAGTTTATTTTATTTTTTTGTTCTTTTCTGTAGGATTAACATAGGTCACAAATCACTCACTTCTACTCAGCCAAGGTTCAGCTTGGTTGACACAAGGGTAACAGTGTGATAGGGCAGGGATAAGTCAGCCTGCTTCCTCCCCTCTTCTGTGAGCTTCTGGAAGGCCATGACTGTGGCTCACAACCCCCTGCTGCATATGGTAGGTGCTCAATAAACCTCCCTTTGTAAGACTGACTGGGGGACCAATAAGCCCAGGACGATTCTGTCCCCTTCTCTGGTTCATAGGAACCAAGCAGAGAGCAAAGGATATTTTCTAACCCAAGGGACTCTGCAAACTTGAAACACAGGGATGAAAGATTATTCCATTAATAAGAAAGAGGAGCTCTTGGTCGGGCGCGGTGGCTCACAACCGTAATTCCAGCACTTTGGGAGGCTGAGGCGGGCGGATCATGAGGTCAGGAGATCAAGACCCCATCCTGGCCAACATGGTGAAACCCCGTCTCTACTAAAAATACAAAAAATTAGCTGGGCATGGTGGCGGGCGCCTGTAGTCCCAGCTACTCAGGAGGCTGAGGCAGGAGAATGGCATGAACCTGGGAGGCGGAGCTTGCAGTGAGCCGAGATCGCGCCACTGCACTCCAGCCTGGGCGAGAGCGAGACTCCGTCTCTAAAAAAAAAAAAAAGAAAGAAAGAGGAGCTCTTTCCTAGTCCCGATGCATACTCTTCCTCTTCTCTGTCTGGACACTGTTAAAATTCCAGCTTTAGCCAAATGGAATGTCACAAACACAAGCAGTTGTAGATGAGGGACATGCAGGAAAAATAATCATATCTCTCCTTATAATGACCCAAAATGCAGGAGATACACTGTTTCAGCAGACAGAAATAAAAAGACTCATCCAGCCAGAGGTAAGAAAGAAAGACTGAGAGGAGGAAGGCATGGTGTAGACAAAGGCCAACAATATCCAGGACAGTGGGACAGGAAGATGCAAACAGCCAGGGTCGCTCACAGCATGGCTTCACCTGGGTCCAGCCCTGGACTCTCCCTCAAGCCTCCTGTTCTCTGAGACAAATGAGCCTCTCTCCACCTGTTGAAGCCACTCGAGTTGGGTTTCCTGTTATCTGCAGCCTCATACACTCCTAGCTAATACAGTGGTGAACACTGCATGATGGGACAGCTGGGCATCTTTATTTTCCTTTTCTACCTTTTCTGTTCTTCAAATATTATTACTATATGAAGATTTTAATATGTTTTTAAAAATTGTTCTTAGTCTTGGCTAGCAATTCCAACCCTAGCACTAGAGCCTAAGAAAATAACTGCACAGAAGCTAAATATTATGTACATAAAGATGATCACTGCAGCACTGCCTATAACACAACAATAAAAAACCTGCTGGAATAAAAAGCTCAATGTTCAGCAACAGGGATACAACTTAGCAAATTGTGGTACAACCACATGATAGAAGATGACTATCCTGAAGGCTGTAAAAAGAGGGATACTGAGCTTTAAAAACAGTATCCAAAATGATATATGAAAAATCCCTATAGAACGAATAAAAAAAAAAAAAAGTGTTCACAAGTGAAAGGTAAAACACAAAACAGAAGTTACTTGCTGTGGGCCTGGATGCCCGAGCCAGTGGAGGGAAGTGGGGAAAGGGGTTGCCAGGGCCTGAGGCCCATGTGCAGATGGGGGCTGTGGAGGCAGTGAAAGCCTCCTTGCCCAGGAAATAGCAGCTTCCAGGCTTCCAGATGCCCCTGGAGATCTAGGCAACTAGGCCTTGTGAGGGGCCTACAGGGTGGGAGGCTGCTCATGGCCACAGTTACAGACTGACCACCAGGTGGGCCCCGCGGGCGCCTGTTCGCTCCCAGGTCCACTCTCACATAAGCCCAAGGCAGTGGGGCAACCTGATACAAAGAACCCAGGAGAAATTCCAGAGCATGTGCTCCTGTGTACCAAATTCTTCAGAAAAGACAATTTCCCATTAATTTCAAATGTGTGTGTTCTCTGAGGATTTAATACAGGGAGAGTTTCCAAGCATTTGCATCTCTGTCCCACAATATAAAGCATGGGCCAGAGGCACGAACTGCCTGTGTTCACAACGTCATCCTATTTGTGACAGATTAGATAGATTAGATGTGAGGTTCCACCTCCCTACCTGTGATCCTTCTCCGCTATAAAAACAACTCTTGATGTCAGTGTCTGAAATTACTTGCTCAAAATTATAATTATTATATTAATGTGACTAACTGTAAAACTATACCTCGGCTTTCTAAATGAGAACACCAGGCTGCCAAACCTTCTAGAAGAATTTAAACTAGTAATGTGATAAAGACTATTACATCTCCAAAGACATTACCATAGAATTTTCCCCCCATTTCAACAAGAAAAGATGCTGGACTATATTGGAAGCCTCTGTGAATTGCCTAATTATAGTTAATAAGGTCATCATCTTCTCATGAAATAGCCTTTTCTGTTTTCCAACAGAGCATTCAACAATTCTAAACACTGTTCATCTGAACACTCCCCAAGAAGGCCATCACATCACAGGGTAGACAGCAGGAGAAGGAAGAAAGAGGTAGGCGGAAGGAGCGAGGCCCTAGGAAGCCACAGAGAGATCCCTGTGGAGAAAGGAAATAGAACTTTTTTTTCTTTTCTTTTTTTGAGATGGAGTCTTGTTCTGTCTCCCAGGCTGGAGTGCAGTGGCACGATCTCGGCTCACTACAACCTCCGCCTCCAGAGTTCAAGCGATTCTCCCGCCTCAGCCTCCCAAGTAGCTGTGACTACAGGTGCACAGCACCACACCCAGCTAATTTTTTTGTACTTTTAGTAGAGATGGGGATTGGCCGGGCGCGGTGGCTCAAGCCTGTAATCCCAGCACTTTGGGAGGCCGAGGCGGGTGGATCACGAGGTCAGGAGGATCGAGACCCTCCTGGCTAACACGGTGAAACCCCGTCTGCTACTAAAAACAAAAAACTAGCCCGGCGGGCCAGGTTGGCGGGCGCCTGTAAGTCCCAGGCTACTCGGAGGCTGAGGCGGGAGAATGGCGGGAACCCGGGAGGCGGAGCTTTGCAGTGAGCCGAGATTTGGGGCGCCACTTGACCTCCAAGCCCTGGGCGACAGTTTGGGCGGAACTCCGTCTTCAAAAAAAAAAAGTAGAAGATGGGGAATTTCCCGCGTGTTGGCCAGACTGGTGCTCAAAACTTCCCTGACCTCAGTGATTTGCCTGGTTCTTGGACTCCTAAAGTGCTAAGGAAATTAGCAGGCCGTTGAGCGACCACGCCAGCCTAGGAATAGAAACTTTCTCAGAGCCCTCATTTCAAGGGGCCAGGGTTCCGCAGGTGAGGCAATGGGAGTCACAGGAATTGTTGGGTGTAGGGAAGACTCCCACACCCCTGCCCTGGCAAACCTGGATCGCAATGCCAGGTTCCCGCCTCCCAGTAGTGGGTTTGTTTCGGCCCGAGTGGGAACCCGCCCCCCCCCACCGCCACCCAAACTCCCAGGGAATGTCCGCGCATAAACTCACCTCGCAGTAGAAAATCCTGACCTTTTGTGGCTGAGACTGGCAGGCTGGCCACTACTATGCGCATTTGTGGCAAATTTATATACATTATATATATATAAATATATTATATTATATATATAGAGGACAGAGACACACTCCAGATACAACAGGCTAGAGTTGCAGATAGAGCACAATCTTGGCTCACTGTAACCTCTACCACACAGAGAGATATCAGCAGATATCACTGCTTCAAGTCTCCACAGATTACTTTCAGAGAGACATATAGATACAGAGATAGATAGACACCCCACGCCCAGCTAATTTTTGATTATTTTTAGTAGAGAAGGGGTTTTCAACCCATGTTTGGCAGAGATGGTCTCCCGTCATCTTAGACGCTTGATAGAACACAAGCACACACACTTGGACACCGCAAGAGTGAGGCTGGGGATTAAGGTGGTGAGCGCACCGCGCTGGGCATTTTTCAGCTTTTAATAGTTTTGGGCAATGAAAGTCAGAAAGGCCAGTTGCTAAGATAAGAATGATATATGATGATACAAGATACAAATACACGAGAGCAATGATAGAGATATAATAGACATAAGGATTTAGAGACGCAGGTGGCTCATGCCTGTAATTCCAGCACTTTTGGAGAGAGGCTGAAGGGGGGGGCGGTGGGATACACAGAGAGATACAGAGAGTTCGAGAACCAGTCTGATCACATGGTGAAACCACATCTCTTACTTAAAAAATTAGCAAAATTGAGCCGGTTGGTGGTGGCGGGCCGCCTGTAATCCCAGCTTTACTCAGGAGGCTTGAAGCAAGAGAAATTGCCTTTGAAGCGCCGGGAGGCAGAGGGTTTGGGCAGTGAGCCCGAGATGGTGCCACTGCACTCGCAGCCCTGGGCAAAGCAGAGGCGAGACTCTGTTCTCAAAAAAAAAAACATGAGAACCTACAAGCACATGCACAAGAGCCTAAGTGGCCTGTCCACAACAGAAGTGATGGAAGGCTAGGAACTGCTCAGGGTCACTGCAGCCAGGAAGAAGTCGGGCAGAAAATGCAATGTCAGCCCTGTATCTGTCTTGCAGACCAATCACACAGTATCAAAGTAAGGGCGATCTGTGCAGTCGTGCTCCTGACTCACTCTCCAGAGCCTCACTGGCAGAGACAACAAGGAAAAGGCTCGGTCTCTAGCACCCCCGTCCGCAAGCAGAGGTAACGCTCAGGCAGCTCTCTCCCTCCCTGGAGGAGGAAGGTGACTTTCAATAGCCTCAGAGCGGGAAGGGGGAGTCACCAGGGAAGAGTGGCTGGAGCAACCAGTGTGGCTGCTCAGGGTCTTAACAGGGTGGTGGGGGTGGGAGGGGGCACCTGGGTCATGGGAAAGAGCCTAGCCCCACACCTCGCTCCATCTCTAGCCCTTCACCCTCGCCTGACCACCATGAACCTAAGATACTCCGTCCCACAAATCCCTGAGTGACTGGGAGACTGAGAAGTCTGCAAAGCATGTGGCATGTGCCGAGTGTCCTGCTAAGCAGCTCCTCCAGGTACGGCTGCCTCTCTCCCTGAGCTAGTGTCAGCACCAGGCCTGGCATAGGAGACACGCACAGGTAACAGGTGGTGAGGAAATGAGCAGAGGACTCCGGCCATGCCTCACACCAGCACAGCAATCCTAGGCCCACGGAGAAGGGAGGCGCAGGGCTCAGGCTTGGCTCACCAAGGCTTGGCCCCTGGCCTGCAGTAGCTGGATTGTCCCTGGAGGGACTCTTTCTCCCAAAGTCAAATAATTCTGTTGAGTCACCAGTTTTCAGGAATACTGTGACTTCTAAATCATCTACCCAAGATCTCATCTCTGGGCTAAGATGGGCCTTCCAGACCAAGGTTTGTGAGAGTGACTCTCCCTGGGAAAGGTATTGACACATTTCTCCTCGGTTCAAATCAAGTACCTCATGACTGTGAAGTTACTGGGTCCCACAAGTGAGCCCCAAGTACCTGCTAGAGAAAAGTACCCTACAGTCAGTAACGAGCACCAGGCTTCTCCCTGGACATCTGGGGATGATGGTCCAGTGCTCCCTTCCCAGTGAGCCCAAAGACAGAACACTGCTGGGTCACAGCCCAGGTACACGTGATGCTACAGCAACACAGGCCACACTGCCATTTATGTAGTCTGGAGACCAGGGAGAAAGGCAACCTCAAGGAATGGGTACAGAGAGAAGGAGACCCTCAAGCCAAGCCCAAGGGGATAAGGAAGCCTTTGCCTGAAAAGAAGGAAGGAAAGGGCAAAGGCCTGAAAGGGTGTGTCATGTTTGGGAAAGAGCTGGAAAGAATTCAAGGCACACAGCAGGCAGCTTGTGATAAGAAGAGAAATCAGGGCAGGGTGAATGGGCCAGTGACACAGGTTGGTTTGCATCCTGTACTGTTTGGGCTGCAACCTGTATTGTAGTATGAGGGCAAACAGCAAAGGTTTTACATCAAGGAATGACAATCAGAGTTGAGAATAAGTAATAATAGAAATTACAACAGCAGTAGTCACAATTTGGGCATCTACTATTTACCAGGAACTATACCAGGCACTTCCCTTGTACTGCCTCTTACTCTTACAACAACCATGAAAACGAATACCCTTCACAGGGAGAAACTAAACGGCAGCGAGGAATGAGATGAATTCGATAAAGATGAGCTAAGTAGAGAAGTCACAACTGAGTGGCTGATTGGACACAGAGACTGAATGACATGTGCTCTGTGAGGGCTAGAACCATATCTGGCTTCCCACTCTATCTGCTGCCCCTGGACCTGACACCTACTAGGTGCTCAGTAAAGATTCCGGTGGCAGTGCACTGACAGAGATGCAGAAGAAAAGAAGGACAGCGGCAGAGCAGGGAGGACACCAGCTGTGCCAATTATGCTTGGCAACCAGAGGCACTGTCATGAACTGTGTGGGCTTTGAGACAGTACTCTGCTAGCAAACTACCAAGTTAGCCTGCCACAGCTTCATACATACTAGCAGAAAGCATGAGATCCCTGGGTCAGAGACTGAAAACAGTTTATTACTCACAGCAGTAGTAGCAGCCTGGGTAACACTGCTGCACCAGTTCCTGAAGCCCCAGTTCCCATAGTGATCCCATGAAAGCAAGGTGTTACCTATACACACAGTGGGATGCATTACAGAGAGGAGTCCTGAGGTTAGGATGCCCCAATCTTATATAAGCAGCTGCTGATAAACCTGCCCAACCTCTGCTCCTAAGGGAGACATTGTCTTTGTTATCCTGGAATATAAATAAATCTGCTCCAGATAGAGATGCTATCTCCACTCTCCAAGGCTGCATGCTATTCAAACATCCTTGAAAAGACAGGCCAGAGCAAATCAGCTGTTCGTGCCTTGCTCAGAAGACTGTGCAGAAATATGACAGATCCATGGAGAACTGTGTCCCAGCAGGTACTGTGCACATACGACCAGCATGCCTACGTACCTCCCATACATATACGACTTTAGACTGCCTGTTGCCCATCTGAGCCATTTCCTCCCCTTCTCTGGTTAGTTTATAAACAAAACTAATATTTCTTTGCCTGTCTTGCTAGACAGAATAGAAGTAAGCCCCAGAGAAATTAAGTTAACATGCTCAAAGCTTCCAGGGTCCTCTCTTTTCTGTGAGTAGCACCATCTCATCCTTAGTAGCTTAAGCCAAAACCTGAAATCATCTTTGACTCCTAGCATCACATCCAGTTCATCACCAACCTTCAGCTATTCTGTCCCCAAACCACCCGTGAGAGCTAGCGCCTTCCACTATCCCCATTATCCTCAGCAAGCACTGGCCTTGCTCACCTGACAGCTGTCTCTGCCCCCTTGCTGCTCTCCCTGCCACCCCAGTCCCTCGTGACCCATTCTCCATCTAGAAATAAAGGGACCTTTTAAAGATGTAAATAAGATGGTGTCACCCCCTTGCTCAAAGCAGGTGGTTTCTTACAAAGCTGAACACACAATTACCATATGAGCCTGCAGTTCCACGCCCGAATATGTACCTAAGAGAGATGAAAACATGTCCACACTAATGTTCATTTAAGAACTACCTCTAGGCGGCCGGGGGCAGTGGCTCAAGCCTGTAATCCCAACACTTTGGGAGGCCAAGGCGGGTGGATTACCTGAGGTCACGAGTTCGAGACCAGCCTGGCTGACATGGTGAAACCCCTGTCTCTACTAAAAATACAAAAATTAGCTGGGCGTGGTGGCACACACCTGTAATCCCAGTTACTCGGGAGGCTGAGGCAGGAGAATTACTTGAGCCCGGGAGGCAGAAGTTGCAGTGAGCCAAGATCGCGCCACTGCACTCCAGCCTGGCTGACAGAGCGAGACTGTCTCAAAAAAAAAAAAAAAAAAAAAAACTACCTCTAGGCTGGGCGTGGTGGCTCATGCCTGTAATTCCAGCACTTTGGGAGACCAAGGAAGGCAGATCATGAGGTCAGGAGTTCAAGACCAGCCTGGCCAACATAGTGACACCTCGTCTCTACTAAAAATACAAAAATATTAGCCAGGCGTGGTGGTGCATGCCTGTAGTCCCAGCTACTAGGGAGGCTGAGGCAGGAGAATCACTTGAACCTGGGAGGCAGAGGTTGCAGTGAGCCAAGACTGCACCACTGCACTCCAGTCTGAGTGACAGAGTGAGACTCTGTCTCAAAAAAAGAAAAAAAAAAGAACTACCTCTAACAGCCCACTAGAAACAAACCAAATGTGTCCATCAACGGAAGAATGGATAAACAAATTCTGGTATTTTCATACAATGGAATACTACTCAGCAATGAAAAGGGATGAATGGCTGAACATGGATGAATNCAGTTACTCGGGAGGCTGAGGCAGGAGAATTACTTGAGCCCGGGAGGCAGAAGTTGCAGTGAGCCAAGATCGCGCCACTGCACTCCAGCCTGGCTGACAGAGCGAGACTGTCTCAAAAAAAAAAAAAAAAAAAAACTACCTCTAGGCTGGGCGTGGTGGCTCATGCCTGTAATTCCAGCACTTTGGGAGACCAAGGAAGGCAGATCATGAGGTCAGGAGTTCAAGACCAGCCTGGCCAACATAGTGACACCTCGTCTCTACTAAAATACAAAATATTAGCCAGGCGTGGTGGTGCATGCCTGTAGTCCCAGCTACTAGGGAGGCTGAGGCAGGAGAATCACTTGAACCTGGGAGGCAGAGGTTGCAGTGAGCCAAGACTGCACCACTGCACTCCAGTCTGAGTGACAGAGTGAGACTCTGTCTCAAAAAAAGAAAAAAAAAAGAACTACCTCTAACAGCCCACTAGAAACAAACCAAATGTGTCCATCAACGGAAGAATGGATAAACAAATTCTGGTATTTTCATACAATGGAATACTACTCAGCAATGAAAAGGGATGAATGGCTGAACATGGATGAATCTCAAAAATATTCTGTTAGGTGAAAGAAGTCAGACACAAAAGACTACACCCTGCATGATTCCATTTATATATTTCATTCTAGAATAGGAAAAACTATTGGGTTGGTACAAAAGTAATTGCAGTTTTTGCCATCCAAAGTAATGGCAAGGTTGGGCGCAGTAGCTCACGCCTGTAATCCCAACACTTTGGGAGGCCAAGGTGGGCGGATCATGAGGTCAGGAGATTCGAGACCATCCTGGCTAACACAGTGAAACCCTGTCTCTACTAAAAATACAAAAAATTAGCCAGGCGTGGTGGCAGGCGCCTGTAGTCCCAGCTACTCGGGAGGCTGAGGCAGGAGAATGGCGTAAACCCGGGAGGCGGAGCTTGCAGTGAGGTGAGATTGTGACACTGCACTCCAGCCTGGGCGACAGAGTAAGACTGCATCTCAAAAAAAAAAGTAATGGCAAAAACCGCAGTTACTTTTGTACCAACCTACAATGACAGAAAGCAGATCTGTGGTTTCCTGGGGCTGAGGTTGGGGGTGGAACTAAATGATGGGCTGATAAAGGATACCCAGAACACTGTGGGCCAGGGGAAAGGTTCTGTGCCCTGATTGGAGCGATGGTTGCATAAGTGTACAGCTTTGTCAAAACTCATCTGACAGAGCACTTAAAAGGCTGCATTTTATTGTAAGTTATATCTCCATAGAGTTAATTTACCTTTTCAAAAATTAAAAACATTCAGGCCAGGTGTGGTGGCTCACGCCTGTAATCCCAGAACTTTTGGAGGCCAAGGCGGGCAGATCACTTGAGGTTAGGAGTCCGAGGCCAGCCTAGCCAAAATAGTGAAACTCCGTCTCTACCAAAAATACAAAAATTAGCCAGGCCTGGTGGTGGGCGCCTGTAATCCCAGCTACTTGGGAAGCTGAGGCAGGAAGTTCACTTGAACCCAGGAGGTGGAGGTTGCAGTGAGCCGAGATCGCGCCACTGTCCTCCAGCCTGGGTGACAGAGCAAGACTCTGTCTCAAAACAACAACAACAACAACAACAACAACACCACCACATTCAGCAGCTTTCCATTTCATTCTGAACAAAACCTTAAGGCTCACTGTGTCCTACAAGGGTCTTTCGTGATCTGGCCTGCCTGTAGCATCAACCCATCTCAAAACACTCTTCCCTTTGCTAACATCCCAAATATAAGGCAAACCACAGAGACTTTACCCATTTTCCCAACAAGAAGATTAAAAACACAACAGAAAGGTTAGAGACAAACACTTAAATACAAATACATGTGGAGATGTTGAAGAAATAACTGAATGTCTGTATTTATGTTTAATTTATTAACTTAGATGCACACTCATACTTAAAATCACTTAGTATAAAACGCAGAAATACTGTATTTTTCCGCTTTCCTCTCATGAAGAAATTAAATGCACCTCTCCCTAGACATCTTCAAGAGCAGTGTTTTCACCACTCCTAGACACGTTTCTAGGTCTACTAAAGGGAACCCTGGAGATTGAGGGCAACAGTGATTCCTGAGCACCTAATACCGAGCACCGCCCTGAGCACTTTCCATGCACCATTTCCTTTCATCTTCACTAAACCAAACAGGTCAATACCATCACCACGGTTCCCAAATAATGCACCAAGGGATAGTTTACCTTTTTTTTTTTTTTCTTGAGACAGCATCTCACTCTGTCACCCAGGCTGGAGTGCAATGGCACAATCACGGCTCACTGCATCCTTGAACCCCTGGACTCAAGCAATCCTCCCACCTCAGCCTCCTGAGTAACTGAGACTACAACGACACTCACAACCACACCCGGCAAATTTTTTCTATTTTTGGTAGAGATGGGGTTTCACCATGTTGCCCAGGCTGGGATATTTTACCCTTCTAAGGGCAACAGCAATATCTGCTAGACAACATGCAGACTCTAGCTGAGGTTTCAACATTACATTCAACATTGGATCCTTTGCATTGCTTTAGATGACATCGTATCTCTGCAAAGCTGGGTTTTCAATAGTTGCTGTGATAAAAAGCAAAAATCAGGCAGGGCACAGTGGCTCATGCCTACAATCCCAACACTCTGGGAGGCCAAGGCGGGCGGATCACCTGAGGTCAGGAATTTGAGACCAGCCTGGCCAACATGGTGAAACCCTGTCTCTACACAAAAATTCGCACCTGTAGTCCCAGCTACTCCGGAGGCTGAGGTAGGAGAATGGCTTGAACCTGGGAGGTAGCAGTTGCGGGGAGCGAAGACTGCACCATTGCATTCCAGCCTGAGCGACAGAGCAAGACTCTATCTCAAGGGGAAGAAAAGCAAAAATCAAGTGAAAATCAATGTGGAACAGGCCATGAGAGTGGCAGCATCCAACCTACTTCCAATGTTTGCGAACCAACAGGTGTTGTTACAACGGAAGTATTTAAGCTGTTTGGTCCTCACTCCTTAGTAAACAGGACTGTTAATTAAGTTGTTTGATTTGGCCTAGGAGTACTGTGAAAAACGTTACAGTGTCAC
The DNA here is from genome assembly GCF_001698545.2 of Rhinopithecus bieti. Taxonomy (NCBI): domain Eukaryota; kingdom Metazoa; phylum Chordata; class Mammalia; order Primates; family Cercopithecidae; genus Rhinopithecus; species Rhinopithecus bieti. The sequence continues at coordinate 4,810,758 of NW_016810565.1, forward strand.
TGAGGGAATTGCGACCCAAGAGCATGAGACCCTCTGTGCTATTTTCTCTATTTCACACATGGGGAAACAGAGGCACCTTGGGGTTGCTTGCCCAGCCGCACAGAGCTAGGAAGCTGGGGTCTGAGCCTAGCCCAAAGCGACATGGCCTTCAGGAATGGATCTACCATTAAATGGCTTACCAGAGACTATTTAAACGTGTGATGGGTAAATATTTGAAACAAATTACTTTCTGGACAAAGTATCAAAAGATCTGCTTTGCCAGACAAGGTGGCTCACACCTATAATCCCAGTACTTTGGGAGGCTGAGGCGAGCAGATTGCTTGAGCTCAGGAGTTCCACACCAGCCTGGGCAACATGGCAAGACTCCATTGCTACCAAAAATTGAAACATTAGTCAGGCATGGTGGTGCACACCTGTAGTCCCAGCTACTCAGGAGGCTAAGGTAGGAGGATCGCTTGAGCCCAGGAGGTAGCGACTGCAGTGAGCCACGATTGCACCACTGCACTCCAGTGTGGGCGACAGCGTGAGACTGTGTCTCAAAAAACAAAACAAAAAAAATCTGCTTAAACTTCACATCCAAAAGTAAGCGTCCTGTAGTTTAAGAAAATTCTTAAAGGCCCAAGTATAAAGCGAACACTCTCTTTATAAGGAATAATCTGAAGACAAATCTTGCCTTGCATTCTATCTCCTGCCACACCAAGCTCTTCTCAGCCTCTGCACTGGCTGTTCCCTGAGGAAGGACAAACCCATGTCTTCCTCAGGCTTCCAACCTCAGCTTGCATGCTGTCTTCTCCCCTACCCACCCAGCCATGTTTCTCTATTTCCCAGGAAATACCACTTTGCAACTTGTAATTACCCTGTTAATTAACTGATTTATTAGACTGTGAGCTAGGTATTGCTGGCCCCTCACATGGTTTCTAGTGGTGGGTACAATTCTCAATGTTCTTTCCGACCCCTGAGCCCACAGGGTCAAGAACCAAACACCAGCAGCATAGGGAGGCCGGTCCTCTGTGTCCTCCACCATCTCCCTGGGAGGCCCTTGCCGCATACACCTTCACTCCAGATTCCAGAGCATATGTAAACTTAAGGAAGCCAGTTCCCAGAGAGCTCCCTAGGCCAGGGACCAGCACTGACGTGTTTTGACGAAGGGAACTCCGGCTTCCTCCTAATCTCAGTGGCCACTGCCCCAGAATCACTTTAGCAATAGAGCTTTGACTATCTCCCTCTGGAAACTCAGATAGGTTTTGGCCAGAGTATTCTTATTTTAAAACACTTATTTTCTGAAATGGTAAACTTTTGTGGCTACTGAAAACAATTAAAACCAAGAGAAATCCGTGGAGACATGGAAGGGGGTGAGTAATTATTATCAACAAAACCAATGAGAGGGAACAAATGTATTGGGCCAAAAATCTAATAAACTAAGTATGAGAATTCTGGAGCAGCTCCGCAGGAAGCAAATTACTCTTCTGCATCTTCACAGACAATACACGCGAGAGGCAATTTATTAACTTGAGCCACATTGGCCTCAACATTAACCCATATCCCTAAAGTACTTAACTCTTACCCAGGAAACTGCTTACTTAACTTGCATTAGGACACACAGGGCCAAATGCAGGTTTGCTATTCACAGCTTCAAATTCAATTTAAAGGGATCCCTGTTCCAATTTCCTGTAGAAAGTTACTCCATGTTCTAATACATCAGTGTCAGGAAACACAGCCTTTACTTAATTTCTTCTCATTATTCATACAACCAGGGATCACCCAGAGCAATTTCTCCTCCTTTGTGCACCTAACAGCAATGATGGGGCTTTTACTTTTCATCTTTTCAAGAGCCAGTCGCTCTGCAATGTCCCCTTCCCTCAAAAGAGAGCCCTTTAGAGACCCTTGATCAGCTTCCTGGGGTGGGTGGGGGGGTCCTCTGCATGGTGACATAGCTTGTGACAATGGCATTGAAGTTAAAATGCCAATATTTCTAACTGATTCATACACTAAAAGGCAATGCAGGCCTAGAAAGCATGAAGACTAGCCCTAAGTTACCACATCACCTTGCACCAGACACACGTAACCAGTGGCCTCCAACTCCTCACTTGTAAAATGAGAGGCTGGAGCCAGATTACTGGTCTCCAATTTGATAAGCTATGGAGTCATTCGCTCAGAGGCAGCCATGCGAAAAAGCCCAGCCGTGAGGCAGAAAACGGCAGAGCTATTTGGAGGGAGGAACCTGGGGGTGGGTCCTAAGCTCCCCAAATCCCCCACCCTGGAGGCAGCCTCTAGAAATTTCCATGAAGCCCTTGGAGTCCCCAAAGCACAGGCTGCAACCCACTGATCTCAGTTATCTCGACAAGCACCTCAAATAAAATAAGTCTAGCGCTCCAAATCTCCTTTGCACAAGCAAAACATTCCTAATAAGATTGTAATAGAAAAATAATTCATGCATTTTATTTCCCATTTAATGCATTTATGTATTTTCTACAATGAGCATACATTATTTTAATAATCAGAATAAAAGAAACATTACAAAAGGGAAAATAATTCACATAAGTTTTTTAAAAAACAAAACAGCCAAAAGGCACAGAAAAGATGAGCCGGAAGGTTTGCGTACTCTTCTGGCGTCATACACTATCGTTAAGTGCTAATTGCTTTCGGCCCTTCAGAGGAGAAAAATATCACAAGTGTTTGGAGAAGGTCTGATGAGTCACCAAACACTTGCGTGGCTCTCAGCTGCGTCACTGAGCCCTATGCTGGCCTGCGTAAATATTCACAACCCCACAGTTTGCCTTGGCCTTCAGCTATAGAGACTGGGGGGAGCAAGGATTGGAGGGGGGAACGGAGGGGGCGCTGGAGGGAAAAGAGACAGCACTGAGGGCTGCAGACCACCCCTAGAGAACATGGCCTTCTGTCATCTCAGGTCTCCTCCCCCCTTACCCCTCTACACAGAGCTGTGCAATGTTGAAACTCAGTACATGTAAATTAAGTAGGTTCTCAATAAATTCAGGAGTTTCTAAGCCCCTAAATCGTAATTACATTGATACTCAAATCGTGGGAATCTACAGTGATGGAGGGGAGTAGTGGCAGAGCAATCTAAAGTTAGGGGTAACACAAGCATCCCAATCTGCCAATCCCAAGGCCTAGATTATCACAGGAGTGTCAGATGAGGTCTCCCTAGGGGTTTTCTCTTCAATTTTACACACCAGTTCACGAACGTTCCATGGCTCCCCATTCCTATAGGAAAAACTCCAGATTTACCCACATCCCTCAGAAGGCCCCAAGCCCCATGACTATAGGTTGTTACCATCACCACACTCTCTACCCCAACCCCCACCCCCAGTGCCTGGTATGCAGGCACCTGTGCTCTGGCTCTCACAAACCCTCCCCTGTCCCCAGAACCAGCTCTTGCACCCTCTCTCATTCCCATCAGGATCGGAGTCAAGGGTCATTCCCACAGCTCACCGTGACATATGTGTCTGGGAGCCCAGCATACTCAGCACCACCAGCTCCTGAGTGGGGACGGGCCACGTCTCCAATCCCAGCTCTCATCTCTGGCACCCAGATTCAACCTAGCCAAACTGGGTGTCAGGGCCTGTTTGGGCACTGAAGTGTGAAACTGTGGTCCTTGCTCTTAATAATTGTATGCTTTGGGGGACAGCTGCTTCCAAAACCTGCAGACACAACATACCCAGAGCGCCCAGGGTGCATGTGGTCCTCAGGTCTTCCTTGATCTGCATGCCGTAAGCAGCCTCCAGCAGCTCCCCTGGAAATGCACTGGCTTCCCACAAGGGCACACTGAAGAAGGGGGCAGAAGAGCCTAAAACCATCCATGAGCCCCATCCATGACTGCCAGCCCCATCCAGAACCTGACACCCAGCACCCAGAAGGCTGGCCTTGCTTAGCTTCAGCTAGACCAACTTTCTAGTCCCCGTCTCACCTGAGTTGGGAAGACAGATAGGGCTTTGAATTAAAAGCTTTCCCTCACTGTCTCCTGGACTCTGAGAGGTATGTGAGCCTGAGAGTAAACAGGGGGGTTATTAATGTCAAAGGAGGACAATTACCCCAAAAAATGTGAGCACATCAATAAGAATCTGAAAGCAACTTTTCAGGAATATAGGACACAATGCAAATTAACTGTCTGAGCTCTGAGTATATATCATCACCTAATCTCTCAGAAACTCTCCTGTTACTATTAAGATGTTAACTGCAGGCTCAGCCCAGGCATTGATCTTCTTCTCCTGGAAGGACTTCAGTGACCTTTGTCTTCGGGGCTCAACTCGCTCCATCCCAAAACTGCTGCCACCCTCTTGCTGACTCCATGCAAACCAGCTCCTTGAAGCTGCCCTGGCATGGCAGGGTCCTTCTCACACCTGCAGCTTTGCTCCTGCTCCATAGCCCTCTGCCCAGAGAGCAATTCTGAATCTCAAGAAGGAAGGAAGAAGTGAATGAAAGGAGAAGGGGGGCCTAGCCACAGATTTACTGCCAAGTCTTTAAACCACATTTCACATCTGCCAACTGCCCTGGGGCCTGCCCCTTATTTTTCTATCCCCATGGTGTACCTTTCATTCACTCACTCGTTCTTTCACGACACAAATGTCTCTCCAGCACCTACTCTGTGTAAGGTGGGAAGTGCAAGGTGTGGCCCTGACCTTGACCAACTCACAATCTGGGCTCCCACAGCTGCACACATGTGACAGGCCAAAGCTCTGAAGAGGCACAGGGAGTAAAATGTGTGAGGCTGAGTAGCGCTGATTCCAGCTCTGCTACTTGGTAGCAATGTGGCCTTAGACTCTGATCCTTGGACAAGCCACCTAGGAGGGACCTGGTGCCATTGTCCTGCTGCCATAAGGGCATTCCCCACTCAATTCCTGGCTCTTCACACTAACCAAAGACACCACCATCTTAAGTATCAACTGCTTCAACTGCAAAATGGAGATAAAATGCCTAAAAGTGACTCCTATGAAAACTGACGCTGTCCATGTGAAGATCCTGGCACACAGCAAATGCTCGGGTAACAGCAGCACTTTGACTGCTCGAATTGTGCCACTGACTTGCCCTTCATACCCATCCTGAGTACAGAAGAATGGCAAACACATCTGCCTGTGCTCCTCAGCCAAACCCACACCCTCAATATTCAACAGTCCAACGGGCCTGTGAAGCCAACTGCTCCAGGTCCCAGTGCTGGGACACACATATCAATGTCAGAAGGAAGGCTTTAACCCTCCCTTCTCCATCCCCTGCTTTGAACCTGGGCCCCACATGCCTGACATGGGCTTCTGAAGCCTCTAAGCCTTGGGGAGCCTGTACCTCTGTCCACCACACATTCCTTCCCACAACCCTGCTAACCATCTTCTCTGAAGGCAAGTCCATGGAGCACATCTCCATTCTGAGCTGGACCCAGGCCCACAAGCAAGAAGCAGATTGATTGCACCATCATTTTGAGACCCATGTAAGTACGTGAGAAACTCAAAAGCCTACACACAGCCTGGCCCTGCCTCCAAATGGCCAGTTACAGAGAAAAACATCCAGGTGGGTTTCCTTGGGAGTGGCGTTTCTTAAGCACTAATATCCACCCTTCCCCAAAGAAAACCTAAAGCCAAGGCTCCTCCAAGCCTAACCACTAAGAGCTGCTGCCAGAAAGGGCAACTGCCACACCAATCCACATACCACAGAGCTAGGCCCTGCAGGCCACCCCCCCTCCCGATGGCCAGCTCTGCTTCTACCCTTGCATGTTTCTGTTAGTGCTGGCCTCCAAGCAGGGCTCCCAAATGAAAACAAAAGCAGAATGCAGCCCAAAATGAGATTATAGTGAAGACATATAACAGAGTGACTGATCGATCCTCCAGGGGGCACAGCCTCCCTCCCCATCCCCTGCACCCCAGCCCCATCCTTAGGCCCCAGGGTGCCTAGAAGATGGGGCAGAGAGGCCGGGCGCGGTGGCTCATGCCTGTAATCCCAGCACTTTGGGAGGCCGAAGCGGGCAGATCACCTGAGGTCAGGAGTTGGAGACCAGCCTGGCCTATATGGAGAAACCCCATCTCTACTAAAAATACAAAATTAGCTAGGCATGGTGGTGCATGCCTGTAATCCCAGGTACTCGGGAGGCTGAGGCAGGAGAATCCTTTGAACCCGGGAGGCAGAGGCTGCAGTGAGCCGAGATCGTACCATTACACTCCAGCCTGGGCAACAAGAGCAAAACTCCGTATCAAAAAAAAAAAAAAGAGACAGAGAGAGGATTCCTAGGCCCCTGAGCTCAGCGTCCTTGTTGAAGCTTTGCCCAAGACTTAGGCTCCTCGTTTGGCTGCCAGCTGCCACCTTCCACAGATAAAAAAATTCATTTCTGAGAATGAGGGGGTGAGACTGGAAGAAGCCTCTGAGGTGGAGGCAAGAGGACAGACAGATTCTGTGAGCACAGGAAAGACAGAACTAGCATGGGGACACAAGGTAGGAGGGTTAAGAGGAGGGGCCCAAACACACCAGGGCCAAGTGCAGACAATGATACAAGGAAGGAATAACCATGTCAATCACAGGAGGGATGGGGCCAGCAGAGGCCACAGCTGCAGGGGAGAGGGGTGGGTGGCCCCATGTAACAGAAGGGGAATGCAGGCAGGAGGAGCGAGGGGTGTACACTTGGCTTTTCAGAGTCAGGATCATGGCCCTAGAGAAACAGAGTCAGGTCAACATCTCCCAGTCAGCAGACTGAACTGGGACAGAACATTTGCACACGAAGTGAGCCCCATGGGAACGCCAGGCCTCCAGCGGACCCTATGCCTGAGAGGAAGCACTACAGAGATAAGGATGCATTTGCACTTCCCCCAAGGGCCTTGCTGACCCTCCTGGCCCACGCAGCCCACAGGTAGGGGCCCCTGTTTCCCAGCCAGGAACACCAGAGGGGTGTGCGCTCTGCCTCCCATGGTGGTAAGGCCCAGATGAAAACCACATGAGAAAGGTCACTGTCAGTGGTAAGCCCAGCTTTTGGGACCAGGCCCTCACTGCCGTGAGTGACACTGATTCTACGGGAAAATGAGAGCCCAGGTTGCAAACATCTGCTTTACACTTACAGGCTGGCATGGGAAAGTGGAATGAATGTAGACGTAGGGAGCAAACAGCCCTGGACTCCATTCCCAACTCTGCCACCTTGCAGCACCGTGCCCTGAGGCCCTCTCAGCCCCAGGTCCTCGGACGCAGGTTGGGGCATGCCATTGGCATCTCAGAGGTTTCAAGGGACCAATCATGTGTGTATGGGGCCCAGCACTGGGCTGGACACATGGCAGAATCTCAGCAAATGGGAGTTCTAATTGCTACCAAAAGTGAATGTCAGGGAGCAGCCACCTTGAGTTCCTGTGATACTGGGTAGAGCCCATGATAAAGTCCGCATCAACATTGCCTCATTCTACTCAAGGCACTTCATCAGGCAGGCCAGAACCCAGGCAAACAGGAATTAACTTAATGCTCTGTTTGGCAGTACTTTCCCTGGGTCCACCATCCATTCTTATTCCCCGGAAGCTGCCAGCCAAGCAAACTGGAATATTGATCACTGCAATCATCTCGATGGAAGTCTGAGGGCCAAGCACTTCATGTGCGTTTCAATTAGAAGAGTGGGCCTGCCATTCTAATTCTGCCTCAATCCAGCCGGCTTCACTCTAAGTAACAAACGGGCTCCTAAAAAGTTGAGATGGAGATCGAGACCATCCTGGCTAACACGGTGAAATCCCGTCCCTACTAAAAACTACAAAAAACTAGCCGGGCGAGGTGGTGGCGCCTGTAGTCCCAGGTACCCGGGAGGCTGAGGCAGGAGAATGGCGTGAACCCGGGAGGCGGAGCTTGCAGTGAGCTGAGATCCGGCCACAGCACTCCAGCCTGGGTGACAGAGCGAGACTCCGTCTCCAAAAAAAAAAAAAAAAAAAGTTGAGTTCATCAGCAATCTATTAATGGAATCACACCTCCACATTGATTTCACATTATCATTGCAAAATGATACATATTCATTTTCCATCTTCAAAGGAACCAGAACTGCTGTCTCTGTGCTAAGCTCTGGGCACCACTCAAGGCCGCTATCTCACTGACCATGCACAACAGCCCTGCAGGCTAAGCATGCCAGCCCCACTTTACAAGAAACAGTGGGGGAGAAGCGGAGGACCTTCCCCAGACCTAGGGTAGAAAGAGCCACGGCTCAAACACAAGTCTGCCCAGTTCCTTCCCAGGAGTCCCAACAATCCCAATAATTCCAAAGGCTTTTGCCTCCAATTCACTCCCCCAACATTTGGCCATATGTGCATTGGTTGGAAAGGCAGCCAGGTCATTCTAATTCAATGCAGCCCCGGCCCACTTTGCTTCCCGCAGCAAGGCTGATGCTCCCTCAGATCCAGAGACGAGCCACATATGGCCTCTCCAGATCCAGAGCATGGGAAAACAACTCATTTTTCTCTGTACATCAAATACCAATTTGTATTACTATTCTTAAAAAAATCAGTTTTGAAAGAAATAAAAAAGACTGGTCTCTTCCCCGAGAGGAAGCCTACTTGGTAGAAAGGATAGGACACTATCCGTAAGAGAAAATTTAATTCACCCCAACAACCATTTGTTGGGCACTGCTGATACAGAAGCCCTGAGGTCGGCAAGACAGGGTCAAGAATGTAATGAAGCTCAGCTGTCAACCCCTCAGAGAGGGCTGGACCCTTCACAACCTCAGGGTGTCCTCCTAGCAGATCTCCTTCAGTGCTGGCTGGCTGCACGGGTCTCATCCCTATGGCATTTTATTTCATGCCCCTGGCTCTGCTCCATGGTGGTCACGAGGTGTTAGTAACTTCTTCTCTGCTTAATGACTTCCTCTGGAGCTCACAGAGAGAGAAAACCGATTCAGAATCATGAATGCTCATTTCAACTACTCTGCAGGAAGAGTTCGGGGGACACCTGTAATTCTCTCATCACCTCATTTAGCTACAGTTAGTTTGGAGATCACAAAACTACTCAGCTTAAAAGGGCCTCAGAGAACACAGTTGAGCCTCTATGTTTGCCAAAAGAGGAAACCAACACCCAGAGATTGCCTGGCCTGCCGAGGGCTCAGCTGGTAAACGGCAGAACCCCATGTGGACCCCTGGCCCCTGGCTGACAGCACATCACTCTGTCCACCCCCGTGTCCCACCTGTCTTGTCCCTGCTTACGTCAATAACCTTGCAAAGGAATGAGTCACTCCCAGCCCAGATCATGCTTTTAAAGCCAAGGGGATTTTTTGGTTTTTTTTGGTTTTGTTTTTTGTTTTTTGTTTTTAGGAGGAAGTAATAACAAAGAAAAGTAGGGGAGGGTGTCTTAAATAAAGATTGTGCCTCTGACGTGCTGGATGGAAAGCTTTCAGGTGTGAGACGGAATGGTGCATGATTATAGCCAGGTAATAATGGCTGTCACATATCAGGAGAGAAGATGTCACTACCTTTTGACAGAGGACACTTGGGAAGAAAAAGTTACAAATAGAAAGCTTTCCCTTTACCTTCTGAGGGGTAGAATAATAATTCACCTGAATTGTCAAGATCTGTTCCAGGAGCATTTGTGCAATAAAGAAAGATTCAGAAAACCTCCTGTGCCATTATGGGCATTCACGGGAGTAGCAGTAATAACTGGGTTTTAAAAGCCTCGCACGATTGAGCAAAAGTGCTTTTCAGCACTTCCTACTCCTTCATCAGCACCTACTAACGCCTGTTGTACCCCAGGAGGTGCACCAAGGAGAATGTAACTGAGCCCCTCCAAGGTGTCCATGCTAAAAATGACATCCAAGCCCTCGAATTCCACAGAGAAAATGGCAAGTGCCTGCATACAGAGAATGAGCAGAACTAAGACACGTGCAGAGCCACCGAGGAGGAGAGAAGCCAGGTGCAAGTTCCAGGGGATGAATTGTCCTCCCTACTGCCTCTCAGACTCTCTGGTACTTTTCCATTCCTCTGTATGAACATGTTTTTCTTCCTTTAGGATCAGAAACAAACTAAAAGAAGCCCAAAAAAGAAAATGTCAACCAACAAATTCTCTCTGTAATTCTCTTACTACCACCAGAACCTGCTGGTACAAAGCGCTGGGAAGGAAGAAATGACCAATCCCCAGGCCGGGGAGCCTCCTGGAGGGGACCCAACCTGAAGCAGCCCTGAACGGCAAGGACTTGCCTCCTGGGCACATGGGCAAGGTGCTCAGGGCCACCCTGCCAGGGAAGTCTAAGACACAGGGGAAGAGGCAGGGGACCAGCCCCCCCAACACTCAGATCTCAGTGGACAGAACTGGTCTGAGATGCCTGAATCAACCAGAGAAGGTGATAAGCAAGGAAATGCCTGATAAGGCAATGCAAGGAGGATCAATGTGGACTGAGGCCACAAGGAGGCTGGTGGAAGCAGAAACTGGGCCTCTCTGGCTCTGGCTCGGTGGAGCAGAGGCTGCAACCACGGGGAGGGGGAGGTCTCTCCCGCCCCAGGAACAGCGAGCAGCCGCCGACGCGCCCCGGAGGCCCACAGGAAATATTATTGTGAGACAAAAACTGAATTATGAAATCCGCAAGCAATAATTAGTTTAAATTACTACTTCTACTTGAATAATTAAACACGCTTATTTTCACTCACTGATGTTTTATTCATTACCATACATCTTTCTTGAAAGTTGTTTTTAACGTGAACATTCTTTTATTTGCAAAGATCCCACAGAGATTTACTATGCTAATTTCAAACCTTTCCTCTAAAATAAAACAATAACAAAACACTCCTAGATTATCATACATTAGTGACTACTGTGTGGGGTCCATTATCAACTTAAGTCATAGCAACTGGAGAGAAATACTGTGGGTAGCTGTAAAGTTATTCACACACCAAAGCTTCCTCCCTTTAAAATTCACTACTGAAAGGGCAATATTTAAATCAGTGCAAAGTGATTATGAAAATAAAAAGACCCGAGTGGAGAAAGACCACTTAGCCACAGATGGAAAGTGCCTTTTGCTTTTATCACACCCTGTATTAATGAAAATGTTTTTGCATTTTCACAAATAATGTTTGAATTTTATAAGTCTTATTTTTACACACTGGAGCCAGGATACCCAGAAGCACAGTAATAAGGGCTTAAGGTTTTTATTAAACAAAGTTACCTTTGGGAATAAGTACTAACTTAAATATAATCCATGAACTAACTCTTCCTTGCTGGGCTATTAGCTGGTGCTGGCTGAATGGCAAAACTCCAAATCCTAGCTAATGCCAACAAGCTGGGCCTGAGTCAAACCCGGAAAGGAGCAGCAAGGCTGCCACCATCAATTAAGTATCTTTTTTAAGGCCTCAACTGTACTTTTCTTTCCCCCAAGTCCTTTAAAAGCAGTCATTCAGCCCAGTAATTCAACAAATGCATCTAACCCTCTCCCATGTGTAACTTAAGTTACTCCTGGAACCTGCAGCACCCGCACCCCCTTCATCTGGTATTTTTCCCTCAGTTAATATAAGTAAATTCAAGTAAGTCTTTTTCACATGGTTGCAACCAGTCTTCTGGAGCCACAGGGAAGCAGAGTACTCAAAATTTTGAAGTTTCAATTTTGAAATCAAAAATGACCATCTACTGAACAGAGTGATGAGCTGTGGCATCAGCTCGGCCTTTGGAAAATGAAGGGACTCCAGAGGCCACAGGCCAGGGCTTAATTGATTCTAGAAATCAACATTATCTGCGTCATCATCGTTAGAAGCATCCGGAAAGCAGAACAGAGCTTCTGCTGGGCTTCTGTTTCCGTGGCAACAGCTTCACTGGCCTGTTGCAGGGAAAGGCATAGAAGATGGGAATTGGCAAGAGAGAGGGAGAGGGGCACAGGGGGATGGAAAGGAGGAAATGCAAAGGAGAAAAAGGAAGCCAGAGGCAGGACCAGGTGGAAGGCCAAAGGAGAGCAGAGTGAAAAAAGTACCGAAAAAGACATGAGAGAAAGAATGAGAGAGAAAGGAAAAGAGGAGAAATGCAAGAGAAGGAAGGGAAAGGAATGGAAAGAAACGTCCCAAGCTGGGACTTTTGTCGGAAAAATCACCTACAGATGTGCATCTATCAGTATGCAAAGAATGCTCTAGTTTCACTCATTAAATGCAACACATTTCAACTCAGTTACTGCCTCAAGACACACTCAATTATCCGATAAACCACAGGAAGGTTGTGTAAAAACGTCAATGTGGTAAGCAGTCTAAATCCAAATTCTAGCTAATGTCAACATTAGCCCAAAAGGCTGGCTGGGTTAAATCCAGAAGGAGAAAAAAAAGAAGAAAAAAAAAAAGAAAAAAGGAATGAGAAACCTGTTATCACTAAACAGCTACCATTAAGGACAAGTCACTATTGGCACTTTATAAGTGAGTGCTCTTTAAGTCTCATTAAGGTGCAAACCTTCTGCTTGTCTTGTTCATGATTGAACTAGGAAGCAAGTCTTGAAAACCAAAAGACATCCAGTCTGAGTTTGACTATAGCTTCAAGGCTCTGGTCTCCTGATACGGGACATCAGCCAGGATGTGCGGGCTTTGCTCAGAACAGGGAACTCAAAATTAGTGGCCAGGACAAGCTCCAGTCCATTCCTTACTGCCCAGTCCACTCCCCAAAAAACAAATTATTTATTAAATAGCAAGAGCTCTCTAAATGCAATATGGCATCCTATATTGGATCCTGAAACAGAAAAAGGACATTAGTGAAAAAACTGGTGAAATGCAAAAAAAGTCCATAGTTTAATTAACAGAGTTGTACCAATGTTCATTTCTTAGTTTAATAAATGCACCAGGTTATGCAAGATGTTACCACGCAAAGAAGTTGGGTGAAGGGTACATAGGAACTCTCTGTATTATTATTATTATTATTTATTTTTTTTTTTTTTTTTTTTTTTTTTT
>NW_016810565.1:4823733-4865726 GCF_001698545.2 Rhinopithecus bieti
TACAGGCGCCCGCCACCTCACCCAGCTAGTTTTTTGTATTTTTTAGTAGAGACGGGGTTTCACCGTGTTCGCCAGGATGGTCTCGGTCTCCTGACCTCATGATCCGCCCGTCTCGGCCTCCCAAAGTGCTGGGATTACAGGCTTGAGCCACCGCGCCCGGCCCTCTGTATTATTTTTATACCTCTTCCATAAATCTGAAATTATTTTTTAAAGTTTTACAAGAAAAATAACAAGGGGTGTTTAAAAGTTAAGACTCCTGTTTTTCTAACAATGATTTATCTTTTTCATATAAAACCAATGCTCCGATAGGGCTTAACTATCATAAAATTTTACTGGAATGCTGGCTGGAACATTACAGTGAAGGCCATACTCCTGCAGCAAAAGTAAATTGTTAAACTCCAGTGTGTTAGCAGCGTCCCTTCCCTCTGAAGCGAGAACAAAAGGAGTGACATGCCTCTGCACATCAAGAAACAAGGCTCTATTGGGCAGAAATGGAATGCACTTTGAAGAGTGTGCATTGCAACCTCTTCACACTCCCCACTCCTGATCAGAAGTCCTCTCCGGGCCGGGCGTGGCAGTTCACGGCTGTAATCCCAGCACTTTGGGAGGCCGAAGTGGGTGGATCACTTGAGGTCAGGAGTTTAAGACCAGCCTGGCCAACATGCTGAAACTCCGTCTCTACCAAAAATACAAAAATTTGCCGGGTGTGGTGGCGTACACCTGTAATCCCAGCTACTCGGGAGGCTGAGGCAGGAGAATTGCTTGAGTCTGGGAGGCGGAGGTTGCAGTGAGCCGAGATCACACCACTGCACTCCAGCCTAGGTGTCAGAGCAAGACTCCATCTCAAAAACAAAAAAAAGTCTTCTCTAGCCTGTCTTGCTCCTCACGCTTTATGCATCCGATGCCCAGTCTCATCCAGCTACCTTGCAGTTTGCTGACGGCAGCATGCTCTTGTACACCTCCCTGCCTTTGCACACTCTGTTCCCTCTGCTGGAATGCTCTTCCATCGCTTTGCTGCTGAGCAATGGCTACCCATCCTCTACGACTCCTGTGACTCGCTGACACTCCCCGTCCCAGGCTGTTCTTTATGCCCCAGAGCACCTTACCCACCACCCTTCAGAGCAGTCATGACGCTGTGCTATAATGATCTGTCCACCTGCTTCTTTCAATGAGCCAGGAGCCTTTCCAGAAAGGCTATATTCATCTCTGTATCACACTCCCATTCCTAGCACCCAAGTCTCACAACAGATGTTGAATGAATGAAATACTATGTCAAGAATGCAGGCAATTCTTTAAAGAGAAAATACCAGTAACAACTTTCCATCTTCTGTTAAAAGGCCGAAAAAAGTCTATTTGTAAGAAGTGAAGGAAGTAAGCCCTTTTAAAAGAAACAGATTTTGTTACAGAACGACAGGTCCATTTCCACCAACAATATAAGCACTGTACAAGTATCCTCTTCCGACCGAGAAGCTGAAAACCTTTTCAAAGGTTTTGGTTTCCTTGACAACAGCATTGCTGGAGACAAGCAGGGAAATAATTAAAAAGTGTGTTCCCTTTGCTTTGAACTCGTTAAGTGTTTTTAGGCAATAACAAACAGGTCACACTTGACATCAGTGTGGACAGAGCCAAGGGCATGAGGGGAGACCCCATCTTGCCACCCCTCCAGCGGCACCTCCTCTGAACTCGGGGACCTGAGTGAAGGACTTGAGCCATTTGAGAAATACAACATTCACCATGAGAAACACAGACCATACAGTTCAGGTTAACAAAAGCACTTTGCAAGGTCCAGGTCCCTGGCCAAAACCACAACACTTATCCTCACAACAGTTCTGTGAGCTAAGTATTGTTACAGCCACTTGGCAGGAGAGAAACCGAGGCACAGAAAAGAGCAAAACAACTCTGGCAGTCTGGCCCAGGGACCTGTGGCCCTGCCACAGCCCACCCTAGAAAGAACATGTGACCTCTCCTTAACTTGACTCGGACAGAGATTTCCCCTGGCCTCTCCTATGATCTTCATCTCCTCCCTGGACAGCTGAGACAAGAAGCTAACTGCCTTTCCTCTGAGTACCACTGTCCTGCCATCCCACATGCCTATGTGAGGCCACTTGTGTTGGCTTCTCTTGGACAGCAAGAACTGGGCAACCTTGTGCCACCTGCCTTGGGTCTGCGAGAACACAGCATGCAGAACAAGACGTGAGGCACCAGCTGGGAAGAGCGGTCAGTTCTGTGTTTGACTGACAGGCTTCCTTCTCCTTTTGGGGTGGCTTTCCATGGTCTGTCTTGCTTTAATAGCTTCACTTTGTTTGTATCTTTTATTGTAGGCTTCCTCAAGTCCTTTCTGGATTTATGATTTATAAATAAATAATAAACAAACGTGCAAGCTGCAAGCCCATGACCATTACCTGACAGTGTAAATACAAACATTTCAACAGATGTGGAACAATCATAACTTTGATTTAGCTCCCAGCAAAATTTCCAAAGCCCTTTCGCAAACCTGGCCACATTTAACCAATCCCCAGTCCCCCACAGGGATGCCTCCTGCACAGACTGGAGGTGAGGGCTGGGTGGGGGAATGCAGTTGGACCCCTCCAAGATTCTCCACATCCCAAGATTCAAGGAGACCCACAAAGAGCATGGTCGACTGAGCAGGTGCTACGCATTCAAACTGGAGAAAACAAGGGAAGAAAACAAATTCCCTGCCCTCACAGAACTTATATCAGAGCTCCTGCCATTTTACAGATGAGCTCATTAAGACACAAAAAGATTAAAGGCCTTGGCACAGTTACACGACTACCCTTTTGGAGCTCCCAAGCAGGGAGGTGACTAGAACAATCCCAGAAAGCAGAGGCAGCAAAGGTGAGTTCAAATACCAGCCCCGTGGTTAGGAGCTACATGTCCTTCAATACCTCTCTCTGGTCCTCAGTTTTGTCATTTGTAAACGGGGCATATGGATGCTGACGCTGCCCCCAGCTTGCATTACGGAGTGCCTGCCGTACGCCTGGCATTCTCCTGAGAGTCTGCCATGGGTTCTCTTGTTCAATCCTCAGAAGACTGAGGTGGATGCTGTTATTATCCTTGACTTATGATGGGGAAACTAAGGTACAGAGAGTTAAGTAACTTACCCTAAGCCACACAGAAAGCACAGGGGCTGGGGCTGAACCCCAAAGTAAGACTCCCAGAGCTCTGCTGATTACCCAGCTGAGGGCAAATTAGACGTAAACCCCGTGTGGTGCCTGACCCAGCACAAGTACAGGAAGCGCCAGCTGGCCTTGGCCACTGACCATCCAGTGCTAAAGCTGACCACAAGCCCAAGCGCTTCACCTGGCCATCCTCACTGTCCCCTCCCCACAGCATGCACAGCACAGGGCTGTCCTCCCCACCCACCTGGCTGCTCTTCATCAATGTCATTGTTGTTGTTGTTTTTTGAGATACAGGCTTGAGTGCAGTGGCACAATCATGGCACAATCATGGTTCACTGCGGCCTCAAACTCCTGGGCTCAAGCAGTCCTCCTGCCTCAGCCTCCCAAATAGCTGGGACTACAGGCATGTGCCACCACACCCAGCTAATTTTTTAATTTTTTGTGGAGATGGGTATCACCATTTTGTCCAGGCAGGTCCCGAAATCCTGGCTCCTCATTTTCTAAAACCCAACTCATCCTTCCCCTTCCCTGAGGCTCTTCCTGTCCTCTGCCTCCAGCACTGACAGACCTAGCCCACTCTCCTGTATATTCCTGTTCCCAGCACAGATAGCCCTGGAGGGCCTTTCTCATCATCCCTCTCAAATCTGCTTTGATGTCTGTGCCTCATTCACCTTTTGCCAGCAAGAGTGGGTCTGGTCCCCTCTGATCCTGGGGCCTGGCAAAGAGCCAGAATTTAACTGATAGCTGGACAGCCATGCAAATGACCAAATGAAGAAAAAAGTGAGGAACCGGCCCTGCTGCCACTGCCACTGAGCGCCCTCTCTGTTCACAGCAGAGACAGCATAAAGCAAGGCCCAAGGAATTCACAGGCCACACAGCAGCAAGTCCAGAAGCCTGGCTCATGGAGATGTCCCAAGGCTTATCAGCTGAGCCGTCCCCCAAGTCCACCACCTCAACCACCGCCAGCCAAGTCACACTGCTGGGCCGGAAGACAGGAAGCCACACCGAGAGGGACCTGAGCTCCTCAAGAGTCTGCTGGGGTCACTGGGTGCACACCAGATTATTTGATCAACGAATCAAGGCAACTGGAGGCAAATTGGATTGCAAGCCTCACACGCTTAGGAACTCGGCTTAGGAGGCAATCACAGAAGAAACCCCGGCTTGGAGTGCTTGATAATACCTTCCATTTGTAAGAGCGTTACCGTTTACAGAGTGGTTTCACACATCTAACCTCCTCTGATCCTCACAGCCCTGTGAGATAATTATATCACAGATGAGAATGCTGAAGCTCAGAGAAATTAGAGGAATGTGCCTGACTCTCTTTTGAATATGCAGTGTGTGGAGCGCTGTGCTCCGCTTGGGCGAGGCCCTAAGTGCAGTATTTCAGGGCAGAGCAGCTCACAGCCACTATCTTGGCCCTGACCACAGGACACTCAAGCCATTAAGGGCCTTGGAGCCCGAGGCCTGAGTGGCTGACCCAATGCCAGCATCTACTTCCCAGCCCTCCAGCAACATGGGCTCCAACCTGCACTACACCCCTCCATGCAAAACGGCCCTCACTCCCTTTCCAAGTAGTCTACTGCCCGAGTTGCCCAGCTCTGAGCACCGGAAAGTTCTTCTTCACCACGTGCTGACCTCTCCCCCCGACACACACACTTTCCACCATCTGTCCTACTCCTGCCCTGGGAGCAAACCTGAATATACCCCGTTCTCCTCCCACAGCAGCCCTGCCAGCACCTGATGACAGCCACCATTTCCCTGTCCCTGGGCTAACAGCAACGCGCCAGGACACCCAGGTACCAGAAGCATATCAGAACACACTTGAATGAGAGAAAAGAACATGAAAAGAAGCCAGGACGAAAACAAACAACTTTTCTAAGCAAAGGTTACAATGAAAATCTGTTTTAATTTGTGTTTTTGTGCCTTTCAAAATAACACTTCAACTAGTTCAGAAAGAGACCACTTCTGTTTATAAAACGCTCTTTCATTTTCCCTACAGTTGTCAGGCTGTGTAAACACACTGTGAGTAGGGAGAGAGAAATTGCTACTTGTGAAACTTTTAATGCTAGCATGTATGTGCATTAGAATTCTAAACTCAGCAGGTTAAGAATGTTCTGAAAGCAATTTTGGTGTTAGTCTAAATAATTATAGATCACATTCACTTAGATAAGGGCCTTTGCCCCCTTGGGGCTTCAAGGGAAAATTCTAGGCACGATAGTTAAGCAAAATGGTTGGTTATTACGCAAGCTTGGCGGTGGCAGTGCAAATTGGTATAATCCTTTTGGAAAGCAATCTGACAGGAGATGTATCTGGACCCATGAAAATGTACAACCCTTTGACCCAGCAGTCCCACTTCTGGGAATCAATCCGAAAGAAATAATCCAACAGAAAACGGTTTCATGCATGAAGATAACCACTTCAGCATTATCTCTAATAGCAAAAATTAGAAACCACCTAAGTGTCCAAGGGCGGCTAAGTAAATTACAGTTAATCAACTCGATAGAGCGTCATGGAACCAGTGAAAATTGACAGCCCTCCAAAGACGCGGAGGCGGCTGGTGGCATGGTGTGGCGCAGGCAGGGCTGGGGGAGAATGTTAAATGGAAAGACAGGCTGCAGAGCTGCACGCACACTCTTGACAAACACAGCTCGTATGGACCAGAAATGGATGGCAGGGTGTTCAAAGGATAATCATAATTTCAGTGTATGGTCGAGTTGGGGGATTTTGCCTATGGTTCTGAAATGCTGCTGAGTCATCTCCACAAAGGGCAAAAGGAAGGGCAGAGGAGAGGGGGCGGGGGGTGACAGAGGCTTGGACCCCTGGGATCACATTTTCATCACACAGTTTGGAGAGCTAACCAAGCAGAATAAGACAGAGACATGGCTGGAAAAGAACCCACTCACTTAACCCAGGGCTGGGATGTGCTGCCGTTTTTACCAACACAATAGTGAGATTCCCCCAAAATGCAATTACAGATGTAAGGAAAACAGTGGTCCCCAATTACACTGTCTAAAATGATTGAGGACCCCAAAGAGCTGTTGTTTTTTCAGATTATAGCTATGGGTACTTAGCATATTAGAAGTGAAAACTGAGGACATTTTAAAATATTTATTAATTTATGTAAAAGTAACAACAAACCCACCACATGTTAACAGAAATAACATATTCTTATAAAAATAACTCTATTTTCCAAGACCAAAAAAAATTAGTGAGAAGGCATTGTTTACATTTTTGCAGATCTCGTTAATGTCTGGCTTAATACAAGACAGCTGGGTTCTCAAAGCTGTGTCTGTATTTAATCTACTGCAAAAGCACATGCCCCATAGCCTCTGGAAAACTCCATGTACACTCAGGAGAGAATGAGAATGAAAAAGGCAAATAACTCCTAGGTATTATTATGAAAATAGTTTTGACCCCCTGAAAGGATCTTGAGGCCCCCCAGGGATTTGGAGACCACAGTAAAAACCACAGCAATAAATTACAGCATTAAAAACTGCTACTGCAGGATGTGGAGGGAAAGAAGGCTTTAGATTAGATGTATAGTTGGAGCTCAACTATGTTGAATCTTTTTTTTTAAGGTTGGATGAAAATATACCAAAAAGTCTGCAGTCATTGCCTCTGGGCGGAGAGAAAATGGGCAATTTGTTTCTTCTTTATACCTTTCTGTTCTTTCCAGATTGCATTTCTTTTATGGTCAAAAACAACATTTCTTTTTTGAGGAAAGGTTTGGGAAGCTGTGGCGTACCCATGCCCTGCGGAATAAGCCGGATGAGAAGAAGGTCATTTTAAATCATGAATCGCCAGCATCAGTGTGGGGGAGCATCATGAAGCCGGCTGCTGGGGACCGCAGCGCTGCTCCTTAATATGCCCATCGATCCCTGGCACCACGCACACATTCATCATGTGGCACAAGGCCTGCCTGGAACCCACTGACGAGAATTGAAACTGGCTCAAGCTAATCACTACTAGATGAAGGTCAAATATAGGTGACGATTTATCAGATCTCAGGGTGGGGGAAGACATGCCATGCTCTAGAGCCACGGACAATTACAAAGGGAAAGGGCCAGAGACTTGACAACGAAAAATGTCAGGTTTTCTCTGTTAAAAAAATAAATGAAATATGAACACTCAACATCACACAACACCCTGGTGGGGGAAGAGGGTAAAATATGATGAAAGGTCAATATTGTTAGTATGTAAATTGCCCAGATAAGAAAAACGCTAGGACTACAGGAGACGAATGGACAAGAACCAGGATAACAAATGCTTGTTTAGAATGAACGAAGTGCCAGGCCCGTTCGAAAAGAGTTGGACGTAAATGAGCTCACTTGGTTCTCAAACAAGACACCATTAAATTAGCAGACATTTTCAAAAGGTAGTAACTCCGCCGCTGTGGAGGGTGAGAAGACGCAGCCACTTTTACACAGAAATGATGGTGTGTGTCAGACACTGAGCACTACAGAGTCCCCAAAAGAGCGGCACAGATCTGCACACTGGTGGGAAAAGATGTGCTGGACAGTGAGAAAACCAAGCTGGAGGACAGGATGGAGAGTACAGTCTGCACACTAAACACGGAGACCTTGACCCTCTTCCCCAGCTCAGATGCCGGAAGGCTGGCAGCAGGCCAAGAGCCCACCCAGAGAAGACGCCTCCCTGAGAAGCTGACCAGGCTCAAGGAAATACATAAAAATAATCACAAGTGGGTTCCTATGATGAGCGCCAGCCTGCCGCCTCATAATCCCACATCCGGCCCGCTGCAAACAAAGTCCCTTTGCCCCCACACCAGTGCGTGTGCGTGCACACACACAGCTTTCGGTCAGGTCAGCTTTTTAGGGCCTCCCTCCCTAATTGGAATGAGCAGCAGGAAATCTCTTAACATGGAATGCAGACACCAAAACAAAAAAAGACCAAAGGAGATAAGAAAGAGACAAACATTTCAGAAAACAGGAAAACTTTCAAAGAACTCAAAGAGCTAAGAAAAGACCTTGTAAATATACAATAAAAAACAATATGTTATATTTTAAAAAAAGGAACATTCAGAAAATAAGAAACAGCTCTTGGAATGTAAAAATATGACAGAACAGAACACTTCCCTGAATATATATTACGCTTCAATTTAAAAGTTTATGACAGCAGAAATACAAATTCAAAAAAAGCATTGAAAGATAGATAAAGTGGAAGAAATTCCCCAGAAAAATAAAACAGAAAGGCCAAGAAATAAAGAAGAGAAACCCAGAAGCTCAATCCAGGGACATTCAGTGTGCCCAAGCAATCAGAGTCGCAAAGTCAACGACCTTCACCAGCAGCAGCCCCCCCAGGGTGCCGCTCAACTCTGTATGGCCCTCGTTCTATGGGGGGCCGAGGTCCCCAATGCCTCACTCCCAGCAAGGAAAGGCAGCCCTGGCAAAGCAGAGTTCTAGCGCCGCTTTGGTTGTAGGTTTCTAAAGCCCTTCTGGTCCTCCCTGCATTTCAGCCAGTATCACAGTATTCCATGTGGAAGATCAAGATACACTATCCTCTGCCAAGTTCAGGAAACTTCAGGAAGCTTGCCAGAGTGGAGGCCAGGTGAAGGCAGGCTGTATCCTGGGCTGACACAGTTGGTCTCACTCACATGTAGCTTCTGACTGCCCCTCAGTGCTTCTGTCCCCCAACTTGCTCCACTCCCCCCAATATATGATGGGTCTGCATGAGAGCTGTGTCCATCTGGGAGACTAGACAAAAGAAAACACCTGATGAGAAACAGCAGAAGCTAGAAGAAAAGCTTAAAAGGTTGGAATGACTTACCTAACCCTTCTCTTACAAGGGAAAAGTACTAACAATCTGGGGGAGAAATGACCATCCTGTGATTTTAAATGCAGGCTACAAAAACAACGTACCTACGGTATGATTAAAACTAGTTGATATATGTAGGGAAAAAAGACTAGAAGGAAACGCTGCTTGCAAAATGTTCACAGTCATTAGGCTTGAATGAAGGGTCTATGGTTTATCTTTTAATTTCTGCCATCTTCTTGCATTTTTCTCCAAAATTTTACCACTTTTATGATAAAACAAATTAAATCTAAAACAACTCATTTGGACACAGACCATCACTGGGCATTAGACAGGCACCTTTAAGAGTCTACTGTCTCCAAGTTTTAAAAGCAACAAGAAATAATTTACTAGACCGTCTCGACCCCTAAGTGCGCCAATTTTGCAATCTGCATTTTTCAATTACATTAAAAGCATTTTTCCAAATTGCCCTATCCTTCCCTTAATGACATGGGATGAGAGTGAATGAGGCTTGCTTGCCGAGGACAGAACCTGTACCTTCACACGGCTGTTTTCTTCCTGTCAACATCTGGTGAGCACAAGGCCCTGCCCTTGGTACACTGAACTGTTTAAGTTAAACGGAATGAACTTATTAAAAAGCAGAAAACACAGCTTGGGTTCTGCTACACTTTAGTTTTCTTATTCCTCTCCAACCCAAGGTTTTTTCTGTAAGACACAAGATTGTAAGGCAATTGGAACTGGGAAATGTCTCATTTGTTGGCCTCAGAAACGTCGCGGCTTTCACATGGGGGAGGAGGAGTGTCAAAAACACTTCACTTCCCACGAAAAGAAGCTTCCAGCTCTGAATCTCATGGCTCTTCCCAGAGGCTCCACAGCCCTGCTGCCAACCAGTCTAAAGCCCCTCACTCCCAATCCTGGGGTAATTCAGGTGATTCTGAACTTTCTCTGGAAGGTGGGAAAGAAGAAAAGCAGATATAGTGTCCAGTCCAGGAAGCATCCAAACACCTACTGCGTGTCCTCAGGCAAGTGTCTTCCCCTCTCTGGGCCTCTATCAAATGAACCAGATGAACGCTATGCATGCACGCACATGTGCACACACACATCACCCATTCTCTCCTTACTTTCATCTAATTACCCTGGATGCACTGTTAATCATTCACTCCCCAAATATCAAAGGACCACTACCACCACCCAAACCTCCTTCCCAGCTGCGCCTCTCATTTCCAATAGATTTGCCTTGTGCTTAGAATAAATTGCCAGTCATCTGCATAATACTCCACGACTCCTCACTCCACACATCAAATCATTTCTCAGTCTCATTTTGTAAAATCCATCAAGAATAATTCTTTCAAAACTGAAATAAACCCTCACTCTGGCACTTGGAGCCATAAATTCCTTGTCTTTGAATGTGAAATACATCACTTTCTACAAAGCACATCTAAGATACCTTAATATAATCAGATTCACTAACAATGATAAATCAACAGGATCCTGTAATACATAAAAATGCAAATCCAAACACCCCAGAAATCATCTCTTCTCCATACGTCCCTTAACAGAGCCATAAAATTTGGAAGCTGGGATGGAGCTGGGACACCACTTGGGTGAAGGGGATACGCTTTTCCATCCCTTATTCTCAGAGGCAGGAGGGCAGCGTGGGGGTGGTGGCTCTTTCTGCTCAGGCTCTGAGTCTGAAGCTTCCCTGCTTGCCCCTGTCATTTACTTGTCCGTGTGACCACGGATAAGTCCCTTGACCTCTTTGTGCCTCAATTTCCTCATCTGTAAAATGGGAATGAGGACAGAAGTGGCCTCTCAGGCCTGTAATGAAGAGGAGACGGAGCATTTAGAACATGCCTAGTACATGGTAAGCGCTCAGCAATGGCTCAGCAATGGCTAGCACTCTCCATTCTCTCAGATGAGAGAGAGATGCTTTAAATGTGACCAGTTTGGGGACAGGGACTCAGGTCTCCAACATGGACCTGCCAAGTGTTCCGTACATGAAAAGGGAGTGCATGAATGGCTTGGCACACACAATCCTCAAACTCTTTAGATTCTAAAAGTATTTATCTCAAGAACACTGAGATTGAAATGCTTTAAAAATGTATGCATAGAGACAATGAAAAGATTCACAAAAAACAAGAGTTACAGTAAGTTGGAGGATTCTGGGTGATTTGTCTTTTCTACACTTTGTTTTATAACTAATCAATACAGGTACAGGGGAGTTAGAAACATGCTTCCTCAGCCTCTCCCTTGTCAGGCACTAGGCTGGATCTTCTCATTACAGCTCTACAGCAACAACCTTAATTCGTGGCTATTTGCCAATTATCCCCATTTTACCAATGAGGAACTAGGGGATCAGAGAGTCTAAGCGATCTTCCCAAAGTCACACAGCTACCAAGCAGAAGATTTGGCATGGGAGCCAAGGAGTACAACAGTGGCACTGAAGGTTTGCCTGTCTACTCAGGTCCCACTCACCACACACAAGGGCTTTAGCTAATGCCTGGGTGTAAATCAAAGCCCATCTTAACTGCATTAAGGCAGCAAAAAAAGACAACATTTATGTACAGCCATATTCACTGCAATACTGATTATTTTTTAAACAAAAGCAGGAAATTATAGGAAGCAACATGGAAATGACGAAGCAAAGTGTGAAATTTGAGACAGTTATAAAAATATATTTGGGGAGAAGTTTTTAATAAGGTAGAAAAATTCCCCTTACACATTACAAAAGATTGGGCAGCAGAGGAAGAATTCAAAACCGCACATACTATGCAATAAGCCCAATTATGTAAACAGATAGGAATGTAGGGCTGCAGACCAGGGAGGCCCCTCATGTTAGCGAGGCACTGACTTGGGGTTGGGAGTTATCAATGATTTCTGTTTCTCCTTCATACTTCATATTTCCGCATCATCGGAGTTTTTCACAATAAGCATCTATTACATTCATGATCAAAAATTAAAAGGTTTTTTTAAAAAAGTATTTTAAGGAAGCTTGTTACTGAAAGAATTTCTAGAGCAAATTATTCTGTAAAGCAAATAAACAACATCTAACTCATATATTTTCTTTAGAAACCTTCTGTGTTTAGAACTGCAGGTTTTCATACAGGTACAGAAGGTCCCTGGAAGCAGAAAACACATCTTATTCCTTTGGGACTCCCTCTCGGTGCCTGGCAGAGGGTTCTGTACACGGGAGCATTCAATAAAGGCTGGTTGTGTTTGGTTAAAGCAGGCCATATACACGTTTTCCTTCAAAAACAGGCATCAAAGTCTGAATTTCTACCTTTACGTGCAGTGGTGTTCAAACACGTTAAGCCGAACGAGTTCACTGGGAGATGAAAAGAGTATATAAAAGGGTATCCGTGCTGGGATCACAGCTATGAAAAAAACATGCACGTTCACAGACAGGGGCAAGAAGGGATCGTCAGGAAAGAAAGAGCAGTGGTGCAGAATTATGAGTCATTGTTTTATTTTACTTAATTTATCTAGCTGTAAATTTTTCAAAACTAATAAAAGCATATTTTACAGCTCACAGAACATTTAGAACATATTAAAATAAGTATCTTTCCACTGTAATATGCCCAATTGAAATTTATGAATTCCAAAGCTACATTTTAAGAAGATGAAGGAACTGGCACTCCATGTTCTTTAGATTAATAAGTTGGGCTGTGTTGTTTTTCTCCTGATCAGAAAGAAATCATTTTTCAGTAAATGTTACCTTGAATCAAGGATTCTTCCACATTCTAGAAGCTTGGATGAGCTGCTTATATTAAGTCTTACTGTGCCCCCTAGTGGTGAATAGGATTGATCCACTCAAAAGACAATCCCTTCCCAAAGGCTTGCGATAAAATCCAAAAAATTTGTTTTAATCTTTATCGATCACTTAACATGTACACAATTTTGTGCCAGATGCTGGAGAATATAAAAATGGGTTCTGGCTCAGGAAGCTTAAAGTCTAGCTAGGTGAAGCTGATATGCTTCCATGGCTACATATGTAAAATAAGACATCAGCACAAGTCAAGGAAAGAAAATTCTTGGGGAAAAGCAGGAACTCGAGCACACACTAAGTGCTGCTATGTGCCAGGCACTGCGTGATTCACAACTAATATCGTTTACTCTTCACAAAAACCCAGCAAGGCATGTTTAATTCTCTCCACTTTACAGATACTCAAATGAAGTATACTCAGAAGTGAGGTAACTTGCCAGAGACCATACAACCAAGAGGCTGGCCGCAAAGGAAGGACCCCAGCAGGTCTTGTCATCCAGCCCTAAGCTCTTCCCTCCTTCCTGATCCAGCAGGGGCCCAGAAGACACCGGCAGATTTTAACCAAAAGGCAGGGGGAAAGCACCCTGGAAAAGGTACACTGCTGCACCCACCTCTTTGAGCTCATTCCCCGCTGTGCCCACCATTTCCTCTCCTCCAGGGACTGGGCTGCAGCCAGCCAGGACTCCTGCCTGCACTTGAGGCCCCATCCCCACTCCAGATCCACGCCCCACACCCACACACTGCCTTCCCCAGATCACCAGGTCCCCAAGATCTGCCATGCTGCCCCACCTCTGACACCAAGGAGGGAAAAGAACACCATGTGCTGCCCAGCCAGGCCACGCACAAACCTGGTGGCCCAGCAAGCCTGAGGCCTCAGCCAGGACTTCTGGTCACAGCTCCTGCCTGGCTCCCCGTCGGTTCCCAATTCATCTTCCCATCCTGGCTCCTCCAGCCCCTGCCATACACTCTTCACACTGAAAAGTTGTTCAAAGTCAATTTGCCCAAAACCAGTTTGCCAAATAACCCCATCAATGAAAATTGTCAAATATCTTAAAACAGAGAGAGGGCCCTGGCTCACCATTTGTATCTATGGCTTATTAAAGCCCTAATGTTCACAACACCACAGTAAAAAGAGGGTCAGGAGACGTCGACCCTAGCAGCCATGCTGACCCTGGCCCAACCTCACAACAGCAGATGTGCTCTGCCCTGGGAAGGCACCCAGGGTGCACAGTGCAGTGCGTGGGGCTCCCAAGAAGCTGCCTGGCAGCCCAAGGGGCCTGTGCCAGTGTCATCACCTGCAGCACACACAGTCTCCTCAGGACAGGTGGGCACAGCAGCGGCGCCTGGCCCCACCCAGGGTAGCCCCACAGACCTGGACCCAGGTCTCTGAATTGCCCAGGAGCAGGGCATTCCTACCACAGTCCCTCAGTCTGAGCCACCCTCACTGCCATTCCAAGATGGGCCCGCTGCGCCCTCTTCTGGTCATGAGGTGTCACAGTTAGTTGGCTGCTCACAGTTTCCCCTCCATGGGGGCAGAAACATCTCTCCCCCACATCCCCAGTGGCACCGTGCCTGGCATATTCGTCTACTCCACAAGGACAGAAATCAATGCCTCCACTCAGGTGCTCTCTGCTCAAAAACTAACGTGGGGATGCTTCTGTTTAGGAAATCTAAATTTCCCAGGCAAAAGTGACCCAAGCTGCCACTCTGCCAGCAGGGCCCAGGGAGCGCTTCACACCACCAGGCGGAGGCCAGTCCCACAGGGCCCCAGGTCTGCCCCTCACCATCAGGAGAACTCCAGAGGTGAGCAGGCAGGTGGTCATCCACCAGGACACACCTGCTGTCCCCACATCTCTCCAGGAGGCAGTGCCCTGAGTGGAGGACACGCCGCCCATCTCTGCCCATAGCAACCCTGTCCTCCTCTAGCCTGTGCTGCCTTTGGCCAGGCTGCCCTCTCTCTCCCTCCGGGTCCCTCAGAGAGGATTGCCTGTGCCCCTCAAGTGGCTCACCCCACAGCCAGGGCTATCTTCCACAAAGCCCCTGCTGCGTGCCAGCCCCTAGACTGGGTGCCTTGGATGCCACTGTTCACCCTGATTCCAGCCCATCCACTGCACTGTGGCGCTGCCCCAGGAGGCGAGGCTGCAGTCACCCCTGCAACAAGAGACAAGGGCAGGAGGCCCCTGGCCCTGCTCCCAAGGCCCATGGGCAGCAGTGGGGAGCAGAACATTCAAACAGCAGACAGTCATGAGGGACGCCCAGAGGTGAGAGGCTGGACATCAAGATGCCCTGCCAACCTGCCGGCTTCTCAAGTGGGGGGATTTGTGTGTCTCGATCAACGCTATTTCTCTAGTGCCTAAAACAGGACGTTACACAAAGCTAGAGCCCACTAAACACGTATTCAGTGGACCCAACAGGGAGCTTTTCAGAGAAGATGACTTTCCAGGCTGAGCCTCGGCTGTTGAGCAGGAACCTAACAGGCGGGAAAGCAAAGGGAGGAGACCCTCGAGAGGGTGGGGCGCGAGAAAAGCATGGAGGAAAGAAGGCCTCAACAGGAGGGTGAGCGCGGGAAGGACAAGGGTCACCACTTGAACTACAGAGCCGGCCAGACACTGCACAGGCCCACCAACAACCCTCCGGACGGGCTTCCCACCCTCCAGCCCTTGCAGCGCAGACTTGGGAAGGAGAGCGGAGAAGCCCCAGGGCCACAAGATCAATCCCAGCAATGCTGTGATCCACACCAGAGATGCCAGAAGCCTCCATGCACACTTCACAGCCCCCGAGTGGCAGGAAAAGCACCAAAGACCTGAGTGAAAAATCCTGGAACTCCAGGCTGAAGAGAGAATATGACTTTCTCTCCCACAGGACTCTGAGTCTTGCTAGAAAAGAGCACAGACAAGCCACTTCAGGACTTCAGTTCACCACTTAAAAATGACACCCATCAATTCAGCTCATTTCAGACATCTCTATACTTGGAGCTTCCTTTCTTCACTTAAGAAAATGCTTCCGAGGGAGAAAAGCTCCAAATGTAATTTGCAAGTGAAAAGATCTAGGAAAGTTGGTTCCAGAACTCTGAGGTAACAAAGGCAAGGGAACCACCATTTACTGAGCGCCTATGAGGTACTTGGCTCTGTGCAAGGCACTTTTTCAGCATTTTTCTCACATGAGCACATGACCCAGGTATGATTTTGCTCTTTTACAAATGAGACACCAGACTCCACAGGAAGGCAGCTGGCCAGTGGTCGACCAGCTAGCTACTCTGCAGCAAAGCTGGATGTGAAGCCAGGTCCCTTGAAGTTATTTCCTTTCCAAGAGCTTTCTGTTCAGCTTGCATTTAGTTGGCACCCGCTACATATCAGGTGCTTTGCTAGCTGTGAGGAGAGAGAGGAGGGGCGCAGTACACAGCTTGAAGGGCTGGAGACAGGTCCCCGGTGGGCACAACAACCTATCACACTGTACTTGCATAGTGTGGGGACTGCATTACTATTACTCCAGTAGCCTGTAAAATAAATAAGACAATGCAAAAAGGAGTTTCCATGTAAAACCAGAAGTCCCCAGAAGGGCACGTGCAGCCCTCCCTGACCTTGCTTCCCCAGCCTCAAGTCCCTCATGCTTGAAGCCAGCTCCCAGGCCCTCATGCTTGGAGTCAACACATACACAGGGCTTCTGCAGTCAAACACACCCTTCCGCCCCCATCACCAAGTGAACCTTCCCCTTCCTCAGGAGGCCTTTGCCGAGCCCTCCCGGGCTGGGCTGGTACCCCTCCTGTTGGGCTCCCAGAGCACCTGTGTGTCCTACTGGGGGCCCGTCCTCACAGCCCAGGGTTGTGTCTACTTTTCCATGGCTCCTGCCTCACTGTGCAAGCCCTGACACCAGGCACTGGGTCAACCTACCTCTCCCAACAGCTCCTGAAACCAGCACAGCACCAGATACAGAGTTGGCATGGCTCAATGCTCCACAGGGTCACCGAGGACATCCCCAGTCCCCAGGGCTTGGTCCTGGGCCTGTTTTTCTTCTCCCACTAATCACTCTGACCTCCTCCCTCACGGCCTCTGAGAGGGATAAGGAACAGTATCCTCTGGTGACCTGAGCAAGGCAGCATCAGGGAAGGGTTGGGGCAGGAGGAACCTACAACCCAGGGCTGACCACAGATGACCCTTTCTCGAATGTGACAAAGAGAATCACAGAAATCTACACCAAAAAAAAGTTCAGCCTATAACCTCCCTCCACTTCACTGGCATTCCAGCAGTGTATTCCTAAGAGTATCTGAAAGCAGAAGTTTTCACTCAAGTCTTACCTTGAAAGTTTTATCCATAGAAGTGGAGAGAAGCATGTGGCTCTTAGAAAGGACTGGACACCACTGAATGGTGTTGACAGGGCCCCTGTGGCCTCTTAGGTGGAAAAGCACTTTCCTGGGAACCGTGGTTTCTTTATAATGGCTGTTCAAATATGGTTGAATAAACTCAGACACTCTGGGGCCCACATAGAGAGGGGCTGGGGCACGCCCTGCAGGGGGCCCCTGTGGCTCCATCTCTTTACTGTTGCCTGTTTCCGTGCTTAATGCCTGCAGCTGTCTTAGTCTTTTGGGGGTATAGGGTACCACACAGTCCTCACACTTTTTCTTCTGAAAAGAGCTGTCATTTTTACCTACAGTTTCAGATTCACTTTGAGCATAGAAAGATGACTTGGGAAAGTTCCTGGAGAGTTTTACTTGCTTAAAGCGTGTAGCTGCCAGGGGTATGTGGCTGGCTGGAACATGGCTCGTCCACAGGGAAGAACGAGAAGGCTCTTTGACGGGGAAGGTGACTTGAGGCTCCTTCCCGGGCCACTGTAGCCTCTGGCTGGGGCAAGAACCCCGATCGCTTCTCCCAAGCTGAGCCAGTGGAAGGCGATGGCCCCCTGGGTCTTCACAAGAGCCATGCTTTGTGGGCTGTACCCCTGCTTTGGGCACATCCAGTGCACCGGATGCAAAATCCTTCTCAGGTGGTCTGGCCACACCAGAAGTGTCTTTCATCTGGCCAGTGGCATTAAAACTTCCTGCAGGTTCTGTCTCAGCCTCTGAGTCCGAATCATCATACGCTACCAGCGAAGCCATTAAAGACAGAGTTCTTGCTGTCCTTCAAAGCCAAACCACCTAAGATCAAACAAAGTCAAGCATGAGAAAATGTGCATGGAAGAATATGTATGTAGTTATAAGAAAACATGTCACCTAGGAAATCCAACAACTCAACACTCATAAGAATAAACACAGGCCAGGCACAGTGGCTCATGCCTGTAATCCCAGCACTTCAGGAGGCTGAGGTGGGTGGATTACCTGAGATCAGGAGTTCGAGACCAGCCTGGCCAACATGGTGAAACCCTGTCACTACTAAAAATGCAAAAATTAGCAAGGCAGGGTGGTGGGTGCCTGTAATCCCAGCTACTCGGGAGGCTGAGGCAGGAGAATCATTTGAACCCGGGAGGCAGAGGTTGCAGTAAGCAGAGATTGTGCCACTGCACTCCAGCCTGGGCAACAAGAGGGAGACTCTGACTCAAAAAAAAAAAAAAAAAAAAAAAAAAGAATAAACACACACACACACACAAAAGCTTTTCTACACACCAGGCCTAATTAGTTAGAAGACAAAATTTTTGAAATGAAAACTATGGAATAGCTGGGGGTAAATCTATAAAAAATGATCAAGACCTACGTGGAGAAAACTAAGACTGGGTGCAGTGGCTCACACCTGTAATCCCAGCATTTTGGGAGGCTGAGGTGGGCAGATCATTTGAGGTGAGGAGTTCGAGACCAGCCTGGCCAACATAGTGAAACCCCATCTTTAGTAAAAATACAAAAATTGGCCAGGCCTGGTGGCACACAACTGTAATCCCAGCTACTTGGGAGGCTGAGGCAGGAGAATCTCTTGAACCCAGGAGGTGGAGATTGCAATGACCTGAGATTGCACCACTGCACTCCAGTCTGGGCGACAGAGGGAGACTCCATCTCAAAAAAAAAAAAGCGCTGGGTGCCGTGGCTCACGCCTGTAATCCCAGCACTTTGGGAGGCCAAGGCAGGCGGATCACAAGGTCAGGAGTTCGAGACCAGCCTGGCCAACATAGTGAAACTCTATCTCAACTAAAAATACAAAAATGAGCCAGGCGTGGTGGCACGCGCCTGTAGTCCCAGCTACTCGAGAGGCTGAGGCAGTAGAATCACTTGAACCCAGGAGGCGGAAGTTGCAGTGAACCGAGATTGTGCCACTGCATTCCAGCCTGGGTGACAGAGACTCCGTCTTAAAAAAGTAAAATTAAAAAAAGAAAAAAAAAGGAAAGAAAACTAAAACTTTTATTGAAGGACATAAAAGAAGACCTAGGCTGGGCATGGTGGCTCATGCCTGTAATCCCAGCACTTTGGGAGGCCGAGACCAGTGGATCACCTGAGGTCAGGAGTTCAAGACTAGCCTGACCAATATGGTGAACACAAAAATTAGCCGGATATGGTGGCAGGCACCTGTAGTCTCAGCTACTCGAGAGGCTAGACAGGAGAATCATTTGAACCCAGGAGGTGGAGGTTGCAGTGAGCTGAGATCATGCCACTGCACTCTAGCCTGAGTGACAGAGTAAGACTCTGTCTCAAAAAAAAAAAAACAAGAAGACCTGAAGAGACAATGCCTACAGAGACAGGACTTTAAAAATGCCTTTGGAAGGTCCATTTTGGTCATATGTGTTATAAGTTTAAACACATCATTTTCACCTCACCAACCCCACTATAGAACCCTATCCTACACAAATACTAGCATATATTTTGCTAGTTGTATAAATCCATGAAGATAAATGTATAAAGAAAACCTGCTGCACTGCTTATTAGCAACCAGTGAGAACATATGCTCATCAACATGAACGAGGTTAGGTCTGAAAATACTGAAATCAAAAGATGTCTAGGATCCACGGTGAGAAAGGCCTGCCACGCTCCTCTGCATCCTTTCCCTGTGCTCCAGCCCTTCCCTCTTTTCTCTCTGCCTGGAACATTCTTCCCCCAGATATCCCATCTCTGTAGCAGCCAGCTGGAGGCCTAAGGTGTTGGTCCACCCAAGTGTGCAGGCAGCAGTTCTGAGGGCATGATCCAAAGTCAACCGTTTCACTCCCAACACAGATTCACGCTGCAGTGAATTTCTACTTGTTAAAAAAAAAAATCTGGACAGGCGCGGTGGCTCAAGCCTGTAATCCCAGCACTTTGGGAGGCCGAGACGGGCGGATCACGAGGTCAGGAGATCGAGACCATCCTGGCTAACACAGTGAAACCTCGTATCTACTAAAATACAAAAAAAAACTAGCCGGGCGAGGTGGCGGGCGCCTGTAGTCCCAGCTACTTGGGAGGCTGAGGCAGGAGAATGGCGTAAATCCGGGAGGCGGAGCTTGCAGTGAGCTGAGATCCGGCCACTGCACTCCAGCCCGGGCGACAGAGCGAGACTCCGTCTCAAAAAAAAAAAAAAAAAAATCTTTCTGGGCAGGGCATAGTGGTTCACGCCTGTAATCCCAGCACTTTGGAAGGCCAACGTGGGCGGATCACCTGAGGTCATGTTCGAGACCAGCCTGGCCAACATGGTGAAACCCTGTCTCTACTAAAATATAAAAATTAGCCGGGCATGGTGGCACACGCCTGTAATCCCAGCTACTCAGGAAGCAGAGGCAGGAGAATCACTTAAATCCAGGAGGCAGAGGTTGCAGTGAGCCGAGATCGCACCGTTGCACCCCAGCCTAGGCGACAAGAGTGAAACTTAGTCTCAAAATAAAAATTCTTTCTGAAATTCTGAACCATCATGCACAACACATTGTTATCAATTAGTTCCCAGAAAGAAGTGCTTTGGTCTGGATCAATGTTTTACTTCTATGCTGTTAGCACCAAGTACAATCCAGAGAAAAAGAAGGGTGCTGGGCACACCCAGGACAGCAGAGGGCGCGGTGGAACAGCACAGAACGCTCAGGCAATAGACTAACTTCCAAGAAAATCCAGTGCACCCAAACTTAATCAAACAGGCCAAGGTCCGCCTCCATCTCCCAACAAGTGGAGTCAGATCATATTAAACAGATTCCCTCCAAGTCCTTTGCTAAGTCATTCCAGACAGCCTATTACCCATCTCTTCTGCTAGACAATGGGTTTCAATGTTCCCTGGAATCAACCATCCAACCCCTTCCACACCTTTCCCCCAAATGGCACCATTCGCCTGAAGGTTCCACTGGTCTACAAGTCAGGTCATCATTCCATAAATGTCTGTAGTCAGTCTCCTCTAGTAACGCCGCCCCTGTTCACAGCCCATTCCAGGCAGGTAACAACTTCCACACACAAAGCCAGAGTTCAAATAAAATGGCTGGGCACGGTGGCTCACGCCTGTAATCTTAGCATTTTGGGAGGCCGAGGCGGGTGGATTACCTGAGGTCGGGAGTTCAAGACCTGCTGGCCAACATGGTGAAACCCCGCCTCTACTAAAAATTTTTAAAAAATAAAAATAAATTAGCCGGGTGCAGTGGCACGTGCCTCTAATCCCAGCTACTCTGGAGGCTGAGGCCGCAGAATTGCTTGAGCCCAGGAGGCAGAGGTTGTGGTGAGTGGAGATCATGCCACTGCACTCCAGCCTGGGCTACAGAGCAAGACTTCGTCTCAAAAAAAAAAAAAAAAAAAAAACACTTCTAAAGCCAGCCAGCCAGCTCATCTCAGATGGAACTAATATGAAAGACTAATTATAAACTAATGGAACCGTGCACTGCAAATAATTTGGCATTTCTGTTCTCCAAATGCTAAACCTGGTCCCCAGGCCACTCTCAACTCCTCTGCCCAGGCACCACCCACCACGCACCCGACTCCTTGCTGTCAAAAGGATCCCACAGATTCCCATCACCAGAATGCCCATGCTCCCTCTGGAAGGAGGTGAGGGATTAAACTAAGAGGAACTGAGACAGATGGAAGGGAAGGCAGGGACACTGGAGAAGAGTCTAAGGAAGAAGCGAGTGACTCTGACAGTCACTATCAGCATGTCAGCCCCATGAGGACAGGACTTTCTGTGTTTTGTTCACTATTCAATGCCCAGCGTCCAAAAATATTTCTGGAATGCAAACAGGTGGGAGGGGGAGATGCTGAGGAAGTAAATGAAATAGGATATTGCCATTCAACAAACATTTCCTGATTACCTACTCTTTGTCAAGCCCTATGCTGGGTCTTGTGTGGGTGGAAATTAAACACAGAACACAGATCCCCCAGAGGCCCCAGACTGATGAAGGCAATAAACAAGATACGACCAGAGATGGGTTTTGAAAGATGAATAGGAGTTAGCTGAGCTGTCAATAGTAAGAAGTAAGGTTGGTCCAAGGCACAGCGCTTTCTGAAGGAACAGGAAGTGAAAGGAAGGCGAGCGGCTATGAGAGACCGCGTTAAGAGGCGCGGGGCGCTTATGGACGCTACCCAGTCCCGGCCCCTCCAGCCCGGGGCCCGCCACTCACCACACGCACCGGAAGCGCTCGGTTCTTCCGGAGGCAGACCGGCTAGCACACCACTGTCCAATCACGTTCCGACGCGGCTCCGGGGCCGCCAGCCAATCAGTGGAGGCCTCTGCCCCGCCCCCGCGTGAACAACCAATGATGGTGCCGTCGGGCCGGAAGTTGTTCCGTCCGGATGCCGTTTCCACGGACGCCCCGAAGACAACCCGTGGCTGAGCCGGGACTGCTGACGGGCCCGGCTGGGCCGGGTAAGCGAGGGGAGTGAGGCCGGGGCGGAGTGAGGGAACAAGGTAGGGAGTAATGGAGGGACGCCCGCGCGGCGCCCAGCGGCCTGGCCCTCCCGGCAGTATCCTGAGAGCCCGGCTTGCTGCTCGCCGCGTTCTGGCACCGTGAAGGGCGCGGAGCATGCCACCGACCTCTTGCTCCTTTCTTGTGAGCGCCGCCGACCCACCCCGTCCCCCTTTCCCACCGGCACCAACCCTTCATCATCTCCACCTCTTCCCTTTTCCCGAGAAGAGAGGCCCCCATTTTTATTTAGCGCTTGCTATGTGCCAGAGACTTTGCCTAGTGTTGCACTTAGTCCGCTCAATGGTAATGTTAGCAGGCTTCTCCATGCCCATTTCACAGATGAGGAAACCGAAGGGAAGCAGAAAAGTAATGTGACCCTTGCCCAAGATTTCGAATAAGTCCAAGCTGGGATTGAAACCCAGGCGTCTGTGACCTCAGAACTCCCAATCTTTCCACTACACTGCGCCGCCTGGGTGAACAGATGCGGGGAATTTACGGTTTCTTTTTCCAACGCCCACGACTACACAAAATCAGTCACACTGACACTGAGGGTGGGGAACGGGAAGAGGGTGGGGAGGTTATTTGGAGGCCAGCGGGGGGTGAGGGGTGGCTGATGCAATGCCCAGCTAATGGCTCTATTCTCAGGAGGGTTTCATTGGTCTCAGCCTGGCACCAGGCAGCCCACCTCTGATTGGACAGTCTCATCAAGAAGGTTGGTCAGGAGCTCAAGTGTTTCTGAGAATCAGGGCGATTTATGAGAAAAGCTTAGCTGAATGCAGGGTGGGGACTGGTAAACAAAAGAAAAAGAAAGAGAAAAGCCTCTTTTTTCAGAAGGGAAACTGAAAGAAAGAGGGGAAGAATATTAAAGACCATTTCTGGCTGGGCTGGGCATTCTCAACTGCTCAACTGCCCAGCGTGACCAGTGGCCACCTCTGCAGAGTCTTCCACAACGTGGGTATGTATTGCCATCTTTGCCAGGCTTAGAGCTTGTTAGTGTTTTTACCAAAGTGCTGAAAACCTTGGTTTAGGGGGTCAGGTCTTGTGTCTTTAAGATTAGGGTGTTATGCATTTTACTTCTTCCATTGACTGAAAGTTCAGGTAATTCACTGCTCCCATAGGGAACAGAGATCCTGACAGCAGTCGCGTGCTTGGATTCGTAGCTTGCCTCTCAGCACTCTCATGCTGTCTGTCATAGTTTTCACTGATGCAGCCTCCTTCTGTGCTCAACATCAGAACGTATTGTCATTCTTATTGTGACACCCCAAAGTGTCTAGTGCCCGGCTTCATATAAATTAATGTCTTTGCCTTTTAAGATAATGTTCGTTTGTTATTTGGAGGGGAAAGCAATCTTTCTTTTAGTGTTTTTTTTTTTTTTAAAAAAAGTGGAACATAATGGGTCCCAAAAGGTGTCAAGAAATCCTTGCTCTAAAGAAGTCATTTTCTTGTCCTCTGGGAACTTGCCAGTCCAAAGGCATAGTCACTTACACTCTGGGGCCAAGATGTAAAGGATGGTACTCCACCTCCTGGTGATATTCCAGGGATTCAGAAACACTCCTGGGCTACATTTTCTTCTCAGCTGCTCCAGAATTGGCTGTCTTGATGCCACCCTTCCCCAGATTGCAGAATCAGTGTGTTGTGATCTTCTCTGTGAGATGATTTTGATGCAACCCAAGTCTTTATCATGTTGTTCTGTTAAACAATTCTGTAATTCTTTCCACTCCTCATCCCAATACAATACCCAGTTTCTTTAAGTGCCTATTATGCTCCTCCACAACAGTGGAAAATTTCACAATGAGCACAAGACTCAAGTTCTTGAAAAGGGGGTTGGGGGTTAATTCTCAAGAGCCTTTTTAGCTTTCTCCTTGAAGGTCTGCTGTGATCTGCTTTGGAGTAGGCGGTTTTGCTCTTTACACGCCCAGTACTTTTGTTTAGGGAAGATAATAGAGTACTTCACTGGTTATAACTGCATTTCTTTGTTTCAGAGTGTAGTGTTTGTTAAACAGGTAAATCTAATTCTCTTAACAAACACTTAATATTCTATTTGCAATTTATTTGGTAAACACTGAAGACAATGGTCCTTAACCTTTTGGCATCTCAGCCTCCTTTGGAAAGGTAACGAAGCCAGGAGACTCTGCTCAAAACCATGCACATACCAATGTACTTGCAAGCATTAATGTAATTTCAGATGTTCATGAACTCCAAGTTGAAAAACCTCTGAAGTTCAACTCAATTCTGAAAGTCAACAAAGAAATAAAAGAGGATGTTGATAGGTAGGGGGAAGAAGAACATTTACACAATAAATGGAATAAACTGATAAATGCATGAAATGAGGAAGATGGTAGTTCCATTCTTCTTGTCCCTGACCACACAGAAAGTTGCATCATACACACACACACACACACACACACACACACACACAGACGATTTCAATAGTGTGGATGATTCCCACACAAAATATATGCCTTGTGATCATAATCATTTGCTGTTTCCTCAGTCTAATTTCATTCCCATGTGCTGCTTTTTTTTTTTTTTTTTGAGACAGAGTCTCTCTCAGTCACCCAGGCTGGAGTGCAGTGACACGATCTCGGCTCACTGCAAGTTCCGCCTCCCAGGTTCACGCCATTCTCCTGCCTCAGCCTCCCAAGTAGCTGGGACTACAGGCACCCGCCACCACGCCTGGCAAATTTTTTGTATTTTTAGTAGAGACGGGGTTTCACTGTGTTAGCCAGGATGGTCTCGATCTCCTGACCTCGTGATCCGCCCGCCTCAGTCCCACGTGCTTCTTAAATGGAGTTCTGATATTTATAGACACGTGTTTTTCCCTGCAACAGGGACCCTAAATGCAAGTCCAGTTTATCTAGCTGATCCTCTAGCAAAGACACAGTTATCTATTCTATTGCAATGGGAGATTGGCTCTCCTGGGATCACCCAGGCATTCTACCTGGCACTTTCTCCAGGAATTTTAAGAATAATTTTATACTTGATTAACTTCAAAACCTTACTGCTGCTGCTTTGTTGCCTTCCACGCAGGGCACTGCTTTTTTTGGAAGGACAGGGTAAACCAAAAGGAATTCCAAAAATAGTGACCAGGATGGTGGGCAGATGTTAACAGAGGGTGAAGAAACCAGACTAGGGATGGGAGACCTGGAGAAGACCCCAGGAGACCAGCCTGGCTCTCCACAGATCTGGGAAGGCTCAACTCAGTACCAGTACATTAAACAAGAGGCCATCTAAAGTCCAGCTGGGGGAATCAGACTTCAACTGGAACAAGTAAAGACATTCTACAGATAAACCTTAGAGGAAAAAGTTGAACTAGATGACTAAGGAGATTCATTCACTAGGTAAATATTTTTTGATAAGCTGTGTGCCAGGTACTAGAATTACACGGAAGAATAAACCCAGTGCTTACCTTTTCTGTCTGCTGGGGAAGACATGAATAACTAAACTGCAGTGTAAGTACTTTCATAAAGTTACTAAAGGAGTGTTTGGGGATCACAGAGGATGGAGCAACCAACTTGGTCCCAGAAGCACAGGTGTCAGGAGAGGCTGTGAAGAGCTGAGTTCCAATTGGAAAGAATCAGCAGAGTTCAGGCAGAGAAGGGTGTGAGACATTCAGGCAGGCAGGCAGCAGGGAGCTGCAGGGATTCTGAGAAAGCACATGAGCGAGGGGGCTTGGCAATCAGATTCTGCTTAGCTACTCCCTAGCAGTGGAGCCGTCAGCCTCTTGTCTGCTATTGCAGGGTGTATAGAGTAACACCCAACTTTGAGAGTTGGGAGAATTCAGGATAAGTATCTGGACATGATGTTTGATGATTTGTGGCTAGAAGTAATTTTCATGAGTTTGACTGTTATTTCATACGGGCAAAGACCTTAGAGAGAAATGGATGACGACTGATTTGCTCAGCTTGTTGCTGGGGAGGGAACGGGAGAGTCTGGGAGTTCTCCTGTCTAGCCCTAGGCAGAGGGTACTTCTGCATTCCTCCCTAAACTGGATGCTTTCTTGTCTGAGCCAGTTATCTCACCAAACCTCCCCTTCTGGGAATTGAGGTGGTTCTCATCAAGGAAGAGAAAGAAACTGGCTGCTGTCCTATCCTGGTGTTCAGTGTTATACTTTCATTGACTTAAATAAATTTTGATTTACATACTTTTTTTTCAATTTTTTTTTTTTTATAAAAAATTTTTGGAGAGACAAGGTCTCACTATCCATGTTACCTTTCACTCGTGTCACTCGTGTCCGTGTGAAGAGACCACCAAACAGGCTGTGTGAGCAACAAGGCTGTTTATTTCACCTGGATGCAGGTGGGCTGAGTCCGAAAAAAGAGTTAGCGAAGGGAGGTGGGGTGGATTTGGGTGGGTAAAGGAAAATTACAGTCGAAGGGGGTAATTCTCTGGCGGGAAGGGGCGGGGGTCACAACATGCTCATCCAGGGAGCTTTTGGGCCAAGATGAGCAAGGAGAAGGAATTTCACTAGGTAATGTCATCAGTTAAGGCAGGAACAGGCCATTTTCACTTCTTTTGTGGTGCAGTGTCATTGGTTAAGGCAGGAACTAGCCATCTGGATGTGTACGTGCAGGTCACAGGGGATATAATGGCTTAGCTTGGACTCAGAGGCCTAACATTACCCAAGCTACTGTTGAACTCCTGAGCTCAAGCAATCGCCTCGGCCTCCCAAAGCACTTGGATCGCAGGTGTGAGCCACCTCTTAGGGCACCCATGATTTACATACTGTTTGGGATTTTTTTTGGTTTTGAGACAGAGTCTCTCTCTCTCTCTGTTGCCCAGGTTGGAGTGCAGTGGCGTGGTCTCGGCTCACTGCAACCTCTGCCTCCCAGGTTCAAGTGATTCTCATACCTCAGCCCCCCAAGTAGCTGGTACATGCCACCATGCCCAGCTAATTTTTGTATTTTTAGTAAAGACAGGGTTTTACCATGTTGGCCAGGCTGGTCTCTAACTCCTGACCTCAAGTGATCCACCCTCCTTGGCCTCCCAAAGTGCTGGGATTACAGGCATGAGCCACCACACCTGGCCAATTTACATACTTTTTTTTTTATTATTGAGACAGAACCTCTCTGTCACCCAGGCTGGAGTGCAGTGGCATGATCTCAGCTCACTGAAACCTCCACCTCCCAGTTTCAAGCAATTATCCCACCTCAGCCTCCCAAGTATCTGGAACTACAGGTGTGTGCCACCATGCCCAGCTAATTTTTTTGTATTTTTATTGGAGATGGGGTTTCACCATGTTGGCCAGGCTGGTCTCAAACTCCTGACCTCAGGTGATCCACCCTCGACCTCCCAAAGTGCTGGGATTATAGGCGTGAGCCACCACGCCCGGCCAATTTACATACTTTTACAGCAAATATTTAACAAAGGATAGGATAGAGTAAAATCAATGACACCACAAATGTATGTGTTTGATTCATAGTGATAAGTCATTTGTAGGATAATGGTTGAAAGTGTAGGCTCTAGAGTCAAACTACTAGAGTTTATAGCACACCTCTGCCATTTCCTTGTTAACGTGGGCAAGCTTTTATTTTATTTTATTTTTATTTTTTACAGACAGGGTCTTACTCTGTCACCCAGGCTGGAGTAAAGTGGCACAAACATAGCTCACTGAAGGCTCAAACTCCCGGGCTCAAATGATCCTCCCACTACAGCCTCCCAAGTAGCTGGGATTACAGGCCCACCACCATGCCCAGCTAATGTTTTTTTTTTTCTCATTTTTTTGTAGAGTCTCACTATATTGCCCAAAGTGCCAGGATTGCAGGTATAAGCCACCATGCCCAGCCGTGGGCAAGTTTTTTTTTAACCCCTCTGTGCCTCATCTTTAAAATGGAGATAAGAAATCTATTTCACAGGACTGCCGCAAGGCCGAAGTGAATTGATACATACATATAAGGTGCTTAGAACAATAACAGGTACAGAGGTGTTC
The DNA here is from genome assembly GCF_001698545.2 of Rhinopithecus bieti. NCBI lineage: Eukaryota > Metazoa > Chordata > Mammalia > Primates > Cercopithecidae > Rhinopithecus > Rhinopithecus bieti. The sequence continues at coordinate 4,852,088 of NW_016810565.1, forward strand.
AAAGTTAGCAGCTCAGGCACTAGCTTTGTCATTTTCCTTCTCCTCCAAGGTTTTACAGCGAGCTAAAATGAAGCTGGAGTTCAGCCAGTCTTTGAAACCCCAAGAAACACAGAAATTTAATAACAGTACTCGTAACATAGTTACATCTTGCTTTACAGTTTACAAAGTGCTACCGTGCCTTTTTTCCTCATTTTGTTCTCATAAGAGCCTGGGGTAGAGGAAGAAGTTCCTGGCGGTGCCATTTTATAGGTGAGAAAACTTGACACTTAGAGGAAATGATTGAGCCAAGAAGGGTTTGATGGCAGCACAGTCTCTGTCTGCCCTGTCCTCACCTTCTGCAAGGGTAATAGTGAATCATAACTAATAAGAGGTACAGACACACCTTCTCCAAAGGTTTATAGTTAAATAAGGCAGCATGTGGAGACTGGAGACAGTCCTTACCCCATGTGGAACCTAGGACAGGTAAGGCCCTGTCCTCCACCCCAGAGCTCACTTTGAGAGCAGCTGGCCAGCAGTGGAAGACATTTGCTCAGCGATATATTAGTTATGGGTCCAAAAGCCCAAGAATTCATTCCCAAGGTAATTAAGATAAAGAGCAAATAGAGGATAGGTGCCTTGGCTCACACCTGTAATCCCAACATTTCCGGAGGCTGAAGCGGGAGGATCACCTGAGGTCAGGAGTTCAAGACCAGCCTGGCCAACATGGTGAAACCCTCCCTCTACTAAAAATACAAAAATTCGCTGGGCATGGTGACAGGCAGCCTTGGGAGGCTGAGGCAGAAGAATCGCTTGAACCCCAGAGGTAGAGGTTGCCGTGAGCCGAGATCGCGCCACTGCGCTCTAGCCTAGGTGGCAGAGCGAGACTACATCTCAAAAAAAAAAAAAAAAAAAAAAAACATAAAATAGTAATTTGCCAGAAGTTTTTGGCACTAGTGAACTTAGGTTTATTAAAACACATTGGTATTGGCCGGGCGTGGTGGCTCACGCCTATAATCCCAGCGCTTTGGGAGGCCGAGACAGGCGGATCACGAGGTCAGGAGATCGAGACCATCCTGGCTAACACGGTGAAACCCTGTCTCTACTAAAAATACAAAAAATTTGCCAGGCGTGGTGGCGGGCGCCTGTAGTCCCAGCTACGTGGGAGGCTGAGGCGGGAGAATGGCATGAACCCAGGAGGCAGAGCTTGCAGTGAGCCGAGTTGCCCACTCCAGCCTGGGCAACAGAGCAAGACTCCATCTCAAAAAAAAAAAAAACACATATTGGTATTTAGACCCTGAGCAAACAAGAGTCCTCCAGTGCTCTGGGCACTGGTTGGGACACAGGGGGCATCACCAGGTGCAAACTTGATCTTGACTAGGAGGCCCCTCTTTTGCAGACCTTAAGTTAGTAAATCCTAGCCACTCCTTTAGTCTTCAGCATTGGCATTTGATGGTTTTCCTCTTCTTCATGGCCCCAAATTTCTGCTTCTCTTTTTATTATATTATCCACGTCCTTTATTGTAACTCACCTCACAACCTTTTTGGAAAAAAGGACTCTACGGGAAAGGAAAAACAACTGCGATGTTTTGTTATTCTCTCATTTTTCTTCTCTCTCCTTCCCCATGCCCCCCGCCCCACCCCACCACCAGTCTTGACTGTCTGCTGAGCGAAGCCTCTGACCTCAGGCCGGCCGTGAACATAATTCCTGAGAGATGGCAAGCATGCCCAACAGCGAGCCCTGTGCCTCTCCGCTGGAGCTGTTCAACAGCATCGCCACACAAGGGGAGCTGGTGAGGTCCCTCAAAGCGGGAAATGCATCAAAGGTACATGATTTTGCTGGATTCTCCACGAAGGCAGCTGAGCTTCCCAAGTCTGTAGGGTTGTGTTACTCTAGAATAGGTGGTTTCCTCAATGACTGAGGTGTTTTGGTTATAATTTTTTTTTTTTTTTGAGAAGGAGTTTCACTCTTGTTTCCCAGGCTGGAGTGCAATGGCGCAATCTAAGCTTACTGCAACCTCTGTCTCCCGGGTTAAAGCGATTCTTCTGCCTCAGCCTCCCAAGTAGCTGGAATTACAGGCATGTGCCACCACAACCAGCTAATTTTGTATTTTTAGTAGAGATGGGGTTTCATCATGTTGGTCAGGCTGGTCTCAAACCCCTGACCTCAGGTGATCTGTCCACCTTGGCCTCCCAAAGTGCTGGGATTACGAGCATGAGCCACCACGCCAGCCTTGGTTATCATTTTAAATGTATTTTTCCCTTTATCAACATTGGGATGCCTGTGGTCTAAAGAGTCAGGGGTTCTCAAAGCCTTTGTGAAGTACAGTGGCCCTCCAACCCACCTCTCTCTATTTCCTGCTCAATTCTTTTAGCTGATCTTTTGGTTATGTACGCCCCGTATCTGTAAATATTCTGCTTATTGTATTGTTCCTTGTTGATTTTCAAGTTGGGAACTTTCAGGTGGAAATGAAGAATTCGTACTTCCACAACCACTTGCCATCCAGGCAGTCTCCCCGTCTGTATTGCGGTTGTAGTTAGGTCAGTATCTGTACACTGACATTATTATGACCATGGAAATAGACGTGGACAGCTGAACCATCAAGGATAGAATGAGTACTCTAACTTTCTCGCCCAGCTTTTGTTTTCTCTGGAGTTAATATTTGTCTTAATATCTGTTTGCTTGACTTTTATGGCAGTGATACTAATGATAATGTATCTCCAAGCCCTTTCCCTGTCCAATGAATCTCCTTTCAACACACATCAACTAGTCTATCAGGTTCATCTTTTTGAGGAGATCTCTCCCAAAACCTTCTGCCTGCTTCTGTCTGGACTGGTGACTCTTGCGTCCTACACTGCCCATCTTGGCGTCTTTCTTCACTGTCGACCCAGGGGTTTCTTTCACCCCTGTCGATCGGGTGCCCCGTTTCCTGCTCCTGCGTCTTATTCCTCTTTGCTTTACTCTTCGGGCAGAGCAAATCTTCCAATTGTTTCTGAAAAAATACTGCAAAGGAAATATTTCTAGGGGGATCTTGCCCATCTGAAAGTGTATGTATTTTACCTAAAATGTGATTGATAGCCAGGCTGGGTGTAGGGTTCTAGCATGGAAGTGATTTCCCCTGGAAATGCTGAAGCCACTGCTCTACTGGCACCTGCTTCTGGGCTTGCTGCAGAGAAGTCAGCTGCGATTCCTTTGTTTTTTCTTTTTGGAAGTTGGCAGGATCTTCTTTGTTCCAGTGGTCTGGAATTTCATGGCATGTGGGCTCAGTATGCCTTTCTTCCCCGCCCCACCCCCCGACCCCGCCCCGCGAGATGGAGTCTCACTCTGTCACCCAGGCTGGAGTGTGGTGGCACAGTCTCGGCTCACTGTGACCTCTGCCTCCTGGGTTCAAGCAGTTCTCCTGCCTCAGCCTCCCAAGTAGCTTGGATTACAGTTGTGTGCCACCAGGCGCGTCTAATTTTTGTGTTGTACTAAAGATGGGGTTTCGCTGTGTTGGCCAGGCTGGTCTCAAACTCCTGACCTCGTGATCTGCCTGCCTCAGTCTCCCAAAGTGCTAGGATTACAGGCGTGAACCACCACACTCAGCCTGCCTTTTAGACTAGAAACTCATAACCGTTAATTCTCAGAAATCATGATTTCTTTGATCTCTTCCATTTTTTCTCTTCACAGACTTTTTTTTTTTAATTCGGAGACTGTTTCTCTGATTTTCTAACCCTCCTATTTTCCATTTCTGCTGTCATTTTCAACCTCCAGGAGCATGTGTGCTCCCTGTAGTTTCCTCACAGCACTCTGCCCTGACTTACAGTACAGTGCCACCCTTTTCTCTCTGAGATCTTAATGGTAGTTTTCCATAAGTCCTCTACATCCTTTATAATCTCAGTTTCTTCCATCTTAATTTGTTTCCTACCTGCTTTTCATATTAGAGGTAATTCTCAAATGTTTGGTGTTTCTTGGCTGTTTGCTTGTGTTTTGGGGGATGCACTAAAAACTGCTGGATGTACTTTTCATTGGGGAGGAGCTTATCAACATGGGTTCCACTTCCTGGAGAGTGATCAGGCTGCTCCCCTTTTGTTGGGGAATCTTTCGTGTCAAGGTCTTTAGATGATCTTTTTTTTTTTTTTTTTTTTTTTGCAGACGGAGTCTCGCTCTGTTGCCCAGGGGCTGGAGTGCAGTGGTGTGATCTCGGCTCACTGCAAGCTCCGCCTCCCAGGTTCACGCCATTCTCTTGCCTCAGCCTCCCGAGTAGCTGGGACTACAGGTGCCTGCCACCACGCCCAGCTAATTTTTTTGTATTTTTAGTAGAGACAGGGTTTCACCATGTTAGCCAGGATGGTCTCGATCTCCTGACCTTGTGATCCGCCCATCTCAGCCTCCCAAAGTACTGGGATTACAGGCGTGAGCCACTGCACCCGGCCTAGATCTTTTCTTTAGTTAAGTGAGTTTCCCTAGAGAGAGCTCCCCCAGTCCACTGTTCAGAGGGGGTGAGTCAGCATTCTACAGCTGAGTGGGAGAGAAGGGCTGGGCTGTGGGATCCTTCCCTGAAGCTCCCTATTCTCTGTGTGCTGCCGGTGCCCCACCTATGCAGATTGTCCCCAGTCTAGGGACCTGTAACTCTGTCCTCTCTCGACGTGAAACCTTGGAATGGAGGAGGAACTATGACACTCCCGAGGGGGTCTCAATAACTGCTTCTTGAAGAGACTTCAACCAGCACTCCTGTTTTCATAACCCGCTTTCCCCCAACTCCTGTAAGCGCCCGAGGTCACTAAGGTCTGAACCTTTGGGCGATTCCGTAGCAGTGTATACTCGATCTCGTTCTGGTATTTCCGCGGTGTCTTAGCATTTGTTTTTCTCTCGTGCTGTTAGGCACTGGTCATTCATCAGCTCTTCAGCTTCTGAAACCTTGTTGCTGTCGTCCTCTTCTTGTTTCCTTTGTCCTTGTGGGATTATGCTTTAAAAAAAAAAAGGCCGGGCGCGGTGGCTCAAGCCTGTAATCCCAGCCCCCAGCACTTGGGAGCTCCGGAGGGGGGGGGGGACGGGCGGAATCACGGAGGGTCAGGAGATCGAGGACCATCCTGGCGCTAACATGGTGAAACCCCGTCTCTACTTAAAACATACAAAAAACTTAGCGGGGAGGTGGCGGGCCCCTGTAGTCCAGCTACTCCGGAGGCGAGGCAGGAGAATGGCATTAAACCCGGGAGGCGGAGCTTGCAGTGAGCTGAGGATCCGGGAACCACTGCACTCCCAGCCCGGGCGGACAGAGCGAGCTCCATCTTAAAAAAAAAAAAAAAAAAAAAAGAAAAGTCCATGTGCTTTTGTTGGTAGATTTCAGAAGTATCATTCATCAATATGCATCTTTAACTAGAACATAAGCATTTCATTTCCTTTCCGAGGTGACTCCACTCCTTGGTCCCAGCCTTCTCCATGACTTCCATCACTTTCCCTTTTTTTTTCTTTTTTTGAAGCAGAGTCTCACTTCTGTCGCCCGGCTGCTGCACTGGCACAGTCTCAGCTCACTGCAACCTCCGCCTCTTGAGTTCAAGCGATTCTCCTGCCCCAGCCTTCTAAGTAGGGCTGGACTACAGGGCCCCGCCACCACACCCGGGCTAAATTTTGTATTTTTTAGTAGAGGACGGGGTCTTGCCATGTTGGCCAGGCTAATCTTGAACTCCTGACCTCAGGTGATCGCCCGCCTCAGCCCTCCCAAAGTACTGGGATGGGACATGGTGTGAGCACCCGCCCAGCCCAGGCTCTAATCACTTCAAAACTTCCTGTTGCCTGTTATCTTTCAGACCACCTTGCTTGTCATCAGATGGTGTCAAACCATCTCACAGTCCCAATAGTATTACTTTGACCTATTTGGGACCCTGATTTAAACCATTATTTGTGTGTGTGTGTGCTGTGTTTGTGTGGTGTTGTGTGTGTGTGTGTGTTTATTTTTTGAGACAGGGTCTTGCTCTTTCCATGTTGGACTGCCAGTGGCGCAATTCCTAGCTCAGTGCGCCTCGAACCCCTGGGCTCCCACCTTAAGCCTTACCAAGTTGCTGGGATTATGGATGCAAGCCCACTGCACCCAGCTCATATTTTAAAGGAAATAAACAGTTACTGACAGAAAGTAATGTCAAAAAAAAAAAGAAGTTACTTTTTCACCAGAACCAGATTTACTCCCAGGTAGGGCTCAAAAGATTAAACCAAGTTTTTAGAATACAAAAGTATAAAATAAATAAAAGACCCAGTGGGTTATGTAAGCCCATCATTTTGGAAGTTGGACAGTGATATTTTATGTCCATTAATATCAAATTTGAATAACACTTAGTAAAATGTTTTTGGTTTGTAATTCTTAGTGACTGCAGTTATGTTCATTATTTTAGTCAACCTTCATACATTTTTTTTTTTTTTTTTTTTTTTTTTGAGACGAGTCTAGCTCTGTCGCCCCCGGCTCGGAGTCAATGGGTGCGATTCCTCGGCTCACTGGCCAAGCTCCGCCTCCCGGGTTTACACCATTCTCCTGCCTTCAGCCTTCCCGAAGTAGCTGGGACTACAGGCGCCGGCACCTCGCCCGGCTAGTTTTTTTTTTTTGTATTTTTTAGTAGAGACGGGGTTTCACCAGTGTTAAGCCAGGATTGGTTCGATCTCTTGACCTCGTGATCCGCCCGTTCTCGGCCTCCCAAAGTGCTGGGATTACCAGGCTTGGCCACGGCCCGTTCCCATACATTTTATTAATAACTTTCCAAGTGTATATTTGACTAATGCATTAGCTGGCACCACATTAAAGACATCAGAGGTTACACAATGACACCAGGAGTTAAGTGATGAAAAGTTCAGAATACATTTGTATCTGGACCCTGAAACTGTCTTGGTAGTAAAGCACCTTGGATGTTTTTGGAATTTTAAAAATTAACTTTAGCAAAATAGTTTGGAACCCACACTGGGAGTGCCAGTTCTCTGAGAGGGCACCACCAGCTCTTCCCTTGGCCTGCCGTTTATCTAGGGCCATGGACCTCGGACGGTCTTTTCTGCTCCCGTGTATCTAAAAGAATAAGATTACGGTCCTTCAGGTTAGCAACGCAGCTCATTAGAGCGGTTGAGTTTCCTAGGGAGGGAATAAGTCGGAATCTGAGGGGAAGTAGTTTGATTTGAACTGGGGACTGACAGAAACCAATGCTAGGGTCTTAGGTATTAAGAAAAAAGCAGAGCCTTTTTCTTCTGCCTTTTTGTTTAAGTAACTTCCTAAAAATCCAACTATACCATTCATCACAGGAAAAATTATTGCTAATCATAAGCAGGCACCTCACTCGAATTCTTCACAAAATGACCACACCTGTGTAACCATCACCCAAATCAAGAGCAAGCATAGGAGCGCCTTAGAAGCCACCCTCCACGCCCCTCACCTCTTGCATGACTCTCCACCAGGAGTAGCTCTACCTGTGTTTGGAACTGTATGTACATCAGGTAGTATATAGTTTTGTGTCTGGCTTTTTTTTTTTCTGAACATCAGCTTTTGGCCAGCTTCTGTGGCTCATGCCTATAATCCCAGCACTTTGGAGACCGGAAGGCAAGAGGATCGCTGAGGCCAGAGTTTGGGACCTCACAACATGAGGTGAGACCCTGTCTCTACAAGAAAAAATTTAAAAGATTAGCCAGACATGGTGGCCAATTGGGGTTCTTGGTAACAAACCCCCGGGGGCCTGGTAGTTCCAGCTACCTCAGGAGACTGAAGTGAGACCCTGTTCTTTAAAAGAAAAAAAACAAAAAAAAAAGGCGGCGGTGCGGGTGGCTCAAGGCCCTGTAATCCCAGCACTTTGGAGGCCAAGACGGGCGGATCACCGAGGTCAGGAGATCGAGATCCACCCTGGCTGATAACATGGTGAAACGCCCGTCTCTACTAAAAAAATACAAAAAACTAGCGGCGAGGGTGGCGGTGCCTGTAGTCCGCAGCTACTCCGGAGGGCTGGAGGCAGGAGAATGGCATGAACCCGGGAGGCGGGAGCTTGCAGTTGAGCTTGAAGATCTGGCCACTGCACTCCAGCGGGCGTAGGGTAAACAGAGCGGAGGACTCCGTCTCAAAAAAAAAAAAAAAAAAAAACTGATGTTCTGGGGTTTTTTGGGGGTAGGAGTCTCACTTCATCACCCAGGTTGGAGTGTAGTGGCACAGTCTCTGCTTACTGCAACCTCTGCCTCCCAGGCTCAAGCAATCCTCTCACTTCAGCCTCCCGATTAGCTAGGAACACAGGTGTGTGCCACCGTACCTGGCTAATGTTTTCCATTTTTGGTAGAGACAGGGTTTTGCTATGTTGCCCAGGCTGGTCTCAAACTTACGAGCTCAGACCATCCGCCCGCCTTGGCCTCCCAAAGTGCTGGGATTACAGGCATGAGCCACTGCACCCAGCTAACATCAGCTTTTGAATCCTGTTTCAGTGTCCTGGTTCAGACACTGATTAAGACTGATTATAAGAAAATAGACAAGGTGAGCCTGCTTGTCTTATTTCAGTGCTATTCCAAAATGCAGATGGTCCTTGAGCAGGGACATTGGTTAAATGTTTGACTTTCGCACAGCCTCCTAGTTACAAGCAGAATTAGACCAGATAGACTATGAAATGTCAACAAAGCTAGTTATTAAGGGATACTGACCGCAGTGTACTTCAAACCAAGGTAAGCCTTCCCATAGATAATTGGATAGATTATAGGTACTAAACTTACTTTTTGCAAGTACTGAGCCTAGGTGCTACAGAAGTGAGATGGGTGGAATATACTTATCTGTCTAACCTGGGCAAACATCTCATCTATGAATTGTATCCATTGGGTTACTGATTCCACAAATCTGGCTCATTTTAATGATGAGTCTCAGATAATTTTGTAGTTTGAAACACAGATCACTCCAGAATCGCAATCCTGTATGGCCCAGGTGCTGTATCTGATGGAACTGTTATCTCTGAATGGAGGTTGATGTTTATAGAACATTCTGTATATGGTAAAAGGAATTTAAGGAGATTTAAAAGAAAGAATGTTCTGTATAAACTATAAGTGGAAATGTTTGTATTTCCCTTGGTAAGCAAATTGGACTGTGTATATTCTTTGTTTGTGATCTAATCCAGCAAGGCCAATTACCAGAATAGAGCTTTAGGGCATAGCATGACTAATGGGCTTAATTGGGCCTGCTTTTCTAAACTCCAGGCTTCCAGGGGTGGCCACTATGGACTCCTGCAAAAGAGTCTTTAATAGACTTCCAGACTACCCAAGGGTACATTTTACCTTTGGTTTTTTGTTTTTTTTTTTTTCAAGATAGTTTGGTAAGACTCTAAAATGTGGTGATATAACTATTTCCCAATGAATCCCTCCTTAATTTATAACCTGAGAGCCTACATTTTTTGTCCTTACTTCTATCTGTTTTAGTTGCTCTTACTGTCCTTAGTGTCATCATTGGCTAAGTTTCCATAAATATTCATCTCAACCTGTGTGGAATGTAAAAACTAGTTCCAACGCAGAACTCCAGGATACTCAGTTAAAGGAGCTTGTCACACACATTCTCTGGCATCAGTGGTGTTTGAGAAATCTCTAGTATATGAACTTTGTCATAAATGACAGTGTATGTTGTGTCACTGCTACTGTCCCAAAGTGTTCGTGGTAGCACTAGAATAACAGATGAAAATGACGTGTTTTTGAGCCGATGACTTGCTGTGATTCTATGGGTAAGCTCCTTTACCTCTCTGAGTCTCAGATTCTTGAGCTGGAAAAGGACGGTGACAATGGTGACTGCCTTGTAGGGTTGTGACACTAACTAATATAACGTGTGTGAAAGCATTTAACATAGTGCCTGCCATAGAATAGGCATTCAGCAAATATCAGCAATTAGTAATGTTTTTAGCCATCACTTTTGTTTCCTTTCTCAGGATGAAATTGATTCTGCAGTAAAGATGTTGCTGTCGTTAAAAATGAGCTACAAAGCTGCCATGGGGGAGGATTACAAGGCTGACTGTCCTCCAGGGAATCCAGCACCTACCAGTAATCATGGCCCAGATGCCACAGAAGCTGAAGAGGATTTTGTGGACCCATGGACAGTACAGACGAGCAGTGCAAAAGGCATAGACTATGATAAGCTCATTGGTACGTCCTCTGCTTTCTTCCCAGAAAAAGCTTCAACTTTTAGAAGTGGTCCCATTGAGTTGATTCCGTTGATGTTTTTAAATTTTGAAGTAATCATAAATTCAGTGAAGCTTCAATGCCAAGTAAAATGGATCCTAAAACCTTTTGATTGTGCATTATATTCCCAAAGGATTATTTTAAAATAAAATAACAAAATATATTTCAAAATAATGATCTATAGTAGACAGCTTAGTAGAAGCTTTTCCCCTTTTTTGAGCACTTCAGAACTTGGGAAAGGTCTGTTGAAGTGGCCGTTTATAACATTTAGTAGCTACAAGTCAATCATAGATTACTTAGGTTTTACCTCCAGTGATACTGACTATGGACCTAGAAGGCTGGAAGTCAGCTTAAGAGTGGTGACTTCTCACAGCGGACCAGTTCTCAACATCAGGCCCTTCCTTGAGGGCCTTCCTGCTCAGGAAAGACTGTTGCCATTCCATTGAAGTCTTTCCTCTGAGATCATTACTAATTGTCAGAGAAGAAACAGAACTAAAATGTTTCCATCTAAGTCAAAGCCATTTTCCATGATTTGAGTATAGACTATCAATCTATCAATGAGGGAAAATTCACTTAAAGACAGACATTAATTCAGTTCAACAAATAAAGAGTGTGAGCAATCATGGTTGCCAATGAATATAAATTTTACCTTAATAAATAAATATATATACATATATATATACATATTTATATATGTTTATATTTTATTCAAAAGTTGCTAGCTGGACTGCATTGTGGGTTATGTTTCCCATCAGAATCCAGTCTCAGGCAAAACAGCATTTTGTGTTGTAATTTATTTCCTGTTTTGTTGGTTGTGTTGATCTCAGCTGTTGTTTTAATACAAAGACCTTTTACTTTATGTTGGGGGTAAGGACCTTTAGCAGAAGGCCTAAACAGGTTTGTGTTCATTAAGATTGTGCATGGATCACTCACTTTTCACCTTCATTTCAGTAATATCTAATCACTAAACCTCCTGCCACCTAAGAAAGTCATCTCTTCCTTTTTTCCAGTTCGGTTCGGAAGTAGTAAAATTGACAAAGAGCTAATAAACCGAATAGAGAGAGCCACCGGCCAAAGACCACACCGCTTCCTGCGCAGAGGCATCTTCTTCTCACACAGGTCAGGGGCTCTTCACCACAGGCCTTCTCACCTGTCCTCTTCTTTTAGTTCAAAAAGTCACAAGACACTCCCTTCATAAGCCACTTGGTACTGTGGGAAAGTGATGGCCAGCTGTCAGAAGACTGACACCCATCTTCTGTCCTGTCAGTAACCCACTGTGGGATCATGCTTGTCCATTCACCCTCAGGCTCTTAGTTTTTTCATTTGTAGACTGCCTACCTCACAAGGTGGGAATCATATTAATAGCAGATGAAATTCTTCCCAGATTACTTGCTGTGAATAAATTATAAAATGTCATGAAAACAAAAGAGAATAATAAGTCCAAGTTCAGCATTTCCCACACGACAAACAGTAGGCTTCCTAAAATTCCAAACCCTCTTCCTCCTAGTGTATCAACTTGCTCATAAATAATACCAAAAGACGAACCAACAGAGAATGCATGGAACAGATTATCTGTACCTTAGGCCGTAAATTCCATGCAGATAACATCAAGATGTGGGCAGGTTCCAAAAGAGTTTGTGCCTCTCCCAACCTACAGTTAATCTGGGTTGAGGCAGCCCCATTTTTGAAGCTGCGTCCATGGAATTTATGATCTGAGGTAGGATTGTTCTGTTCTACTGGCGCGTCACGGTTACAGGAGAACACCCCCAGGACAGAGCCCAGCAGTCTGCCCAAACACTTCAAATTCTACCTGCAAAGAGCTCCAGGCCTTGCTCAACCCACTTTCTGGGCAGATTGTAATCAAAAAGTTTTCCTTAATTCACATACTATAAAACTCACTTTTTTAAAGTATACAACTAAGTGGGTTTTAGTATATTCACAAGGTTGTGAGACCATCATGGCCATCTAATTCCAAAACATTTCATCACCCCAAAAGGAAACTTCTACCCATTAACCCCTTTATGCCAGAAGTTGCAAAAATTTTTTGTGAAAAATCAGACCTTGGCAATCACCTTGAGCAATAAGATATAAATAACTCCCACAAGTTTAGCGTTCCAATTATGGAACACTAGGTGTAAATGGGTTAACAGTCATTCCCCACTTCTCCCTCCCCACTGGCAACCATTAGTCTGCTTTCTCTATATCTAGATTTAGGCATTTCATATAAATGGGGTCATATAACATGTGGCCTTTTGTGTCTGGCTTCTTTTACTTGGCATAACATTTTCAAGGTTCCTCCATGTTGTAGCATGTATCCATACTGGATTCCTTTTTATTGCCAGATAATATCCCATTGAATGGATATACCTCATATTTTGTTTATTCATTCATTAGTTGATGGACATTTGAGTTATTTTCACTTTTCGGTTATAAGCAATGCTGCTCTGACCATTTGAATACAAGTTTTTGGGTGGATATATGTTTTCAATTCTCTTGGGCATATACCTCAAAATAGAATTAATGGCTTATATAATAATTCCATGTTTAACTCTTTGAGGAACTGACAGACTTTTCTACAGCAACTGTATCATTTTACTTTCCCACCAGCAACATAGGAAGCTTCCCATTTTTCCACATCCTCATCCACTCTTGTTATTTTCCATGTCGTTGTGTTTTATAGCCATCCTAATGGGTGTGAAATAGTATCTCATTGTGGTTTTGGTTTGTATTTCCCTAATGACAAGGATGTTGAGAATCTTTTCATGTACTTATTAATAATTTTTATATCTTTAGAGAAGTGTCTATTCAGATCCTTTGCCTACTTTTTAATTGTGGTTTTTTTTATTGTTAGCTATAATAGTTCTTTCTATATTCTGGATACTAGTTTCTTATTCATATATTACTTGCTCTCATTATATAGGTTGTCTCTTCACTCTACTGATAAGTCCTTTGAAGTATAAAAGTTTTTTATTTTCATGAAGTCCAATTTATTTTATCTTTGATTGATTGTGTTTTTGGTGTCATATCTGAGAAACCACTGACCAATCGAAGGTTGTGAAGATTTATAGCTATAGTTTCTCCTCAGAATTTTGTGGTTTTAGCTCTTGCATTTCAGTTTCTGATCCTTTTTGAGTTAATTTTTGTTATTTGTGAGGTACAGCTCCAACTTCATTCTTTTGCTTGTGGGTATCCAATTGTCCCAGCACTCTTTTTTGAAAAGACTATTCTTGGCCAGGCGCAGTGGCTCACGCCTCTGATCCTAGCACTTTGGGAGGCCGAGATGGGCGGATCACAAGGTCAGGAGATCAAGACCATCCTGGCTAACACGGTGAAACCACATCTCTACTGAAAATACAAAACATTAGCCGGGCGTGGTGGTGGGCGCCTGTAGTCCCAGCTACTCGGGAGGCTGAGGCCAGAGAACGGCATGAACCCGGGAGGTGGAGCTTGCAGTGAGCCCAGACCTCACCACTGCACTCCAGCCTGGGCTACAGAGCAAGACTCCGTCTCAAAAAAAAAAAAAAAA
>NW_016810565.1:4865815-4870471 GCF_001698545.2 Rhinopithecus bieti
CAGCTAGAGATTTTATTACAAATGTATTTTGTGCTTCTGTGTCTTTCACATTCTGACAATGTCACTTCTGTAAATATATATACATATATATATACATATTTATATATGTTTATATTTTATTCAAAAGTTGCTAGCTGGACTGCATTGTGGGTTATGTTTCCCATCAGAATCCAGTCTCAGGCAAAACAGCATTTTGTGTTGTAATTTATTTCCTGTTTTGTTGGTTGTGTTGATCTCAGCTGTTGTTTTAATACAAAGACCTTTTACTTTATGTTGGGGTAAGGACCTTTAGCAGAAGGCCTAAACAGGTTTGTGTTCATTAAGATTGTGCATGGATCACTCACTTTTCACCTTCATTTCAGTAATATCTAATCACTAAACCTCCTGCCACCTAAGAAAGTCATCTCTTCCTTTTTTCCAGTTCGGTTCGGAAGTAGTAAAATTGACAAAGAGCTAATAAACCGAATAGAGAGAGCCACCGGCCAAAGACCACACCGCTTCCTGCGCAGAGGCATCTTCTTCTCACACAGGTCAGGGGCTCTTCACCACAGGCCTTCTCACCTGTCCTCTTCTTTTAGTTCAAAAGTCACAAGACACTCCCTTCATAAGCCACTTGGTACTGTGGGAAAGTGATGGCCAGCTGTCAGAAGACTGACACCCATCTTCTGTCCTGTCAGTAACCCACTGTGGGATCATGCTTGTCCATTCACCCTCAGGCTCTTAGTTTTTTCATTTGTAGACTGCCTACCTCACAAGGTGGGAATCATATTAATAGCAGATGAAATTCTTCCCAGATTACTTGCTGTGAATAAATTATAAAATGTCATGAAAACAAAAGAGAATAATAAGTCCAAGTTCAGCATTTCCCACACGACAAACAGTAGGCTTCCTAAAATTCCAAACCCTCTTCCTCCTAGTGTATCAACTTGCTCATAAATAATACCAAAAGACGAACCAACAGAGAATGCATGGAACAGATTATCTGTACCTTAGGCCGTAAATTCCATGCAGATAACATCAAGATGTGGGCAGGTTCCAAAAGAGTTTGTGCCTCTCCCAACCTACAGTTAATCTGGGTTGAGGCAGCCCCATTTTGAAGCTGCGTCCATGGAATTTATGATCTGAGGTAGGATTGTTCTGTTCTACTGGCGCGTCACGGTTACAGGAGAACACCCCAGGACAGAGCCCAGCAGTCTGCCCAAACACTTCAAATTCTACCTGCAAAGAGCTCCAGGCCTTGCTCAACCCACTTTCTGGGCAGATTGTAATCAAAAGTTTTCCTTAATTCACATACTATAAAACTCACTTTTTTAAAGTATACAACTAAGTGGGTTTTAGTATATTCACAAGGTTGTGAGACCATCATGGCCATCTAATTCCAAAACATTTCATCACCCCAAAAGGAAACTTCTACCCATTAACCCCTTTATGCCAGAAGTTGCAAAATTTTTTGTGAAAATCAGACCTTGGCAATCACCTTGAGCAATAAGATATAAATAACTCCCACAAGTTTAGCGTTCCAATTATGGAACACTAGGTGTAAATGGGTTAACAGTCATTCCCCACTTCTCCCTCCCCACTGGCAACCATTAGTCTGCTTTCTCTATATCTAGATTTAGGCATTTCATATAAATGGGGTCATATAACATGTGGCCTTTTGTGTCTGGCTTCTTTTACTTGGCATAACATTTTCAAGGTTCCTCCATGTTGTAGCATGTATCCATACTGGATTCCTTTTATTGCCAGATAATATCCCATTGAATGGATATACCTCATATTTTGTTTATTCATTCATTAGTTGATGGACATTTGAGTTATTTTCACTTTTCGGTTATAAGCAATGCTGCTCTGACCATTTGAATACAAGTTTTGGGTGGATATATGTTTTCAATTCTCTTGGGCATATACCTCAAAATAGAATTAATGGCTTATATAATAATTCCATGTTTAACTCTTTGAGGAACTGACAGACTTTTCTACAGCAACTGTATCATTTTACTTTCCCACCAGCAACATAGGAAGCTTCCCATTTTCCACATCCTCATCCACTCTTGTTATTTTCCATGTCGTTGTGTTTTATAGCCATCCTAATGGGTGTGAAATAGTATCTCATTGTGGTTTTGGTTTGTATTTCCCTAATGACAAGGATGTTGAGAATCTTTTCATGTACTTATTAATAATTTTATATCTTTAGAGAAGTGTCTATTCAGATCCTTTGCCTACTTTTAATTGTGGTTTTTTTTATTGTTAGCTATAATAGTTCTTTCTATATTCTGGATACTAGTTTCTTATTCATATATTACTTGCTCTCATTATATAGGTTGTCTCTTCACTCTACTGATAAGTCCTTTGAAGTATAAAAGTTTTTTATTTTCATGAAGTCCAATTTATTTTATCTTTGATTGATTGTGTTTTGGTGTCATATCTGAGAAACCACTGACCAATCGAAGGTTGTGAAGATTTATAGCTATAGTTTCTCCTCAGAATTTTGTGGTTTTAGCTCTTGCATTTCAGTTTCTGATCCTTTTGAGTTAATTTTGTTATTTGTGAGGTACAGCTCCAACTTCATTCTTTTGCTTGTGGGTATCCAATTGTCCCAGCACTCTTTTTTGAAAAGACTATTCTTGGCCAGGCGCAGTGGCTCACGCCTCTGATCCTAGCACTTTGGGAGGCCGAGATGGGCGGATCACAAGGTCAGGAGATCAAGACCATCCTGGCTAACACGGTGAAACCACATCTCTACTGAAAATACAAAACATTAGCCGGGCGTGGTGGTGGGCGCCTGTAGTCCCAGCTACTCGGGAGGCTGAGGCCAGAGAACGGCATGAACCCGGGAGGTGGAGCTTGCAGTGAGCCCAGACCTCACCACTGCACTCCAGCCTGGGCTACAGAGCAAGACTCCGTCTCAAAAAAAAAAAAAAAAAAGAAAGAAAAGAAAAGACTATTCTTTCCTTACTGAATCTTTTGGCATTTTTGCCAAAAATCAGTTGGCCATATATTTAAGGATTTCATTCTAGACTCTCAATTCTATTCCACTGATCTACATGTCTATCCTTATGCTAGTACTACATAATCTTGATTACTGTAGCTCTGTAGTGAGTTTTGGAGTTAGAAAATGTGAGTACTCAAACATGGTTCTTTTTCAAGATTGTTTAGGTATTCTAGGCCCCTTGCATTTCCATATGAATTTCAGCTTTTCCATTTCTGCAAAAGCAGCAGCTGGGATTTTGATAGGGATTGCACTGAATCTGTAGACTCATTTGTAGAGTATTGCCATCGTAAAATATTAATTCATCTAATCCACGAACATGGGATGTCTTTTCACTTCTTTCATTTCTTTCCTTGATGTTTTATAATTTTCAGTGTATAGGTTTTGCACTTCTTTGGTTAGATTTATTCATAAGAATTTTTATCTTTTTAATGCTATTGTAAATGGCATTTTCTTAATCTCATTTTCAGATTGTTTGTTGCTACTATATAGAAATACAACTGATGGCCGGGAATGGTGGCTTACGCCTGTAATCCCAGCACTTTGGGAGGCCGAGGCGGGTGGATCACTTGAGGTCAGGAGTTCGAGACCAGCCTGACCAACATGGTGAAACCCCGTCTCTACTAAAAATACAAAATTAGGCAGGCGTGGTGGAAAGCGCCTGTAATCCCAGCTACTCAAGAGGCTGAGGCAGGAGAATGGCTTGAACCCAGCAGGCGGAGGCTGCAGTGACCGGGGATCGTGCCTCTGCACTCCAGCCTGGGCAACAGAGTGAAACTCTGTCTCAAAAAAAAAAAAAGAAAGAAAGAAATACAATTGATGTTTGTGTATTAATCTTATATCCTGAAATTTTGCTGAGTTTATTAGCTCTAATGCTTTTTCTCTTTTTGCTGATTCTGTAGGATTTTCTACATATAGGATTGTATCTCCTATGATTAGAGACAGTTTTACTTCCTCTTTTCCAATTTGGATTTTTTTCTTTCCTAATTTCTCTGACTAGAACTTTCAACCAACTAAGCTAACCGGCCAACAACCTAGAACTTTCAATAGGATGTTGAATAGTAGTGTAGAAAGTGAGCATCCTTGTCTTATTCCTGATCTTAGGAGAAAAGCTTTCAGTAAAGACCGAATATACACCATTTAGTATAATGTTAGCTGTGGGCTTTCTATATACCCTTCAACATGTTAGTGGTTTTATTATGAAAATATGTTAGATTTTATCAATTGCATTTTCTGTGTTTGTTGAGATGATCGTGTGGGTTTTGGCCTCTGTTCTATTAGTATGGTGTAGCACATTGATAGGTTTTTGTGTGTTGAATCAACCTTGCATTCCTGGAACAAATTCCACTTAATCATGGTGTTAAAAATCAATTGATAGGCCGGGTGCGGTGGCTCAAGCCTGTAATCCCAGCATTTTGGGAGGCCGAGACGGGCGGATCACGAGGTCAAGAGATTGAGACCGTCCTGGCTAACACGTTGGAACCCCGTCTCTACTAAAAAAAATACAAAAAACTAGCCGGACGACGTGGCGGGCGCCTGTAGTCCCAGCTACTCGGGAGGCTGAGGCAGGAGAATGGCGTAAACCCGGGAGGCGGAGCTTGCAATGAGCTGAGATCTGGCCACTGCACTCCAGCCCGGGCCACAGAGCCAGACTCCGTCTCAAAAAA
>NW_016810565.1:4870875-4876521 GCF_001698545.2 Rhinopithecus bieti
AAAAAAAAAAAAAAAAAAAAAAAAAAAATTGATTTTCAATCATGGTGTATAATCCTTTTTATATGTTGCTGGATTTGGTTTGTGAGCTGCTGAGGATTTTAACGTTTGTGTTCATAAGGGATATTGGTCTATAGTTTTCTTTTAATGTCTTTGGTTTGGTATCAGAATAATACTGGCCTCATAGAATGAGTTGGGAAGTATTTCTTAGTGTTTTTGGAAAAGCTTGGGAAGAATTGGTGTTAATTCTTTTTTGAACATTTGATAGAATTTACCAGTGAAAATGGGGTTTTGGGCTTTTTTTTGTAGAAATTTTTTTCATTACTAATTCAGTCTTTTTGTTTGTTCCAGATCTGTTCATATTTTCTATTTCTTCTTGGGTTCGTTTCAGTAGTTTGTTTCTAGGAATCTGTCTATTTCATCAGGATTATCTAATATATTGGCATACAGTTATTCATAGTATTCCCTTATACAGTAATCCTTTTTATTCCTATAAGATCAGTAGTAATGCCCCTTCTTATATGCCTGATTTTGGTAATTTGAGTATTCTCTTTTATTCCACCCCCCCGACACACACACACCCAGTCACTTTGGTTCAAAGTTTACTAATTTTATTGGTTTGTAGTCAACGTTTTTTATCTTAGCATTGCATGGTTCTTCTCACTGCCTTTGTGACTTATTTATTGACTGCAGTATAGTAATCCTGTAGCCTCTTGGCTTAGGAAAGCATAGGACCTGAGGCATTTGCCCATTCTCAGATTTCATACTGCTCCTCTGTCTGATTTTGTCATCTGTAAAATTAGAGATTAAATGAGATCTACCATGCACAGTCAAGCTTCAAGTGGTGGGCAGGTGACTGGGTTCCCTCAGTAGCTGAATGAGCCTCTGCTGGAACCCATCCTCATAAAACAGGAGCTCAAAATTGGAGCCCAGTAAATTTCTGCACACTTGTCAGAAGCACCTCACCCCAGGACCGAGCACACAGTGAGTTCTCAGCTGCTCCGCATAAACACAAAAAAAGCAGCTCGTAGGACAACTGCATTTTTTTCTCTTCTGTAAGCCCATAAAAGTTTAATTTGGTTAGTTGTGAGAACCAAAGAAAGATTCTTTCCTTCCAAAATTATAGGTTATTTTCTTTCCTTGTTTCTTTTTTTTTTTTTTTTTTGAGACGGAGTCTCGCTCTGTCGCCCAGGCTGGAGTGCAGTGGCCAGATCTCAGCTCATTGCAAGCTCCGCCTCCCGGGTTTACGCCATTCTCCTGCCTCAGCCTCCGGGTAGCTGGGACTACAGGCGCCCGCCACCGCGCCCGGCTAGTTTTTTGTACTTTTTTAGTAGAGACGGGGTTTCACCATGTTAGCCAGGATGGTCTCGATCTCCTGACCTCGTGATCCGCCCGTCTCGGCCTCCCAAAGTGCTGGGATTACAGGCTTGAGCCACTGCGCCCGGCCTCCTTATTTCAAAAGGAGTATGTGAGTATTTTATGGGAAAAAAATGAAAACTAAGCCCAAAAACCAGAACACCCACAATTGTATCTGTCCAGAGATAAGCAATGGTGACCCTTGGCTTGGGGAATATAAGGAGAAGTCACTTTCAGAATACCGTTCTCTAGATTCTCCTACCCAGACCTCTGGAAAAGGTAGTTATTCATCTTGTATCTGGGGACACATTACCCAGAAACAAAGGACATTCATCCTGGCGTGTTGGTTTCCCACCCTGCTGAACATTGGAACCCCTCACGGAGCTTTTTAAAAATACACATTCCCGGCTGGGTGCAGTGGCTCACACCTGTAATCCCAGCACTTTGGGAGGCCAAGGTGGGTGAATCACGAGGTCAGGAGTTCGAGACCAGCCTGGCCAACATGGTGAAACCTTGTCTCTACTAAAAATACAAAAAATTAGCTGGGCGTAGTGTCGGGTGCCTGTAATCCCAGCTACTCGTGAGGCTGAGGCAGGAGAATCGCTTGAACCCAGGAGGCGGAAGTTACAGTGAGTAGAGATCGTGCCACTGCACTCCAGCCTGGATGACGGAGTGAGACTCTGTCTCAAAAATAAATTAAATAAATAAATAAATAAATAAATAAACAAACAAACAAACACAGTCCCAGAGAGCGCCTCATATCCATTGAATCAGTCTCTGAAGGTGGGGCGCAGGCAGCTGTGATTGGAAGCAGCCTGGTGGGGAGGGGGATGACTCTAGAGTGACTTGCAGATGAGGATACCTAGTCCCAAGCTGGCTGAGGGGCCTAGATAGATCTCCAACTGGGGACATGACCTTTGAACTCCCAGAAGAAAATTCTTACTTTCCCTACTAAGCCAGGACTGTCTGGTCCCATGCAGTTTGCCTGGTCTTGGTCTGAGAGTCCTCGGGGCTAGGTGATTCTGAGCGAAGATCATATGGTATTGGCCTAGTGTCCCCAGGGAAGTGTACCAAGGTCACAGTGTGTCAGCACTGATGTTTGGAGGGATTCCAAGAATCCCAGTAACTACACAGCTGGATCCATCTTTTCAACACATTATTCCAAACCTACACATTTTTTTTTTTTCCCAGACGGAGTCTCGCTCTGTCACCCAAGCTGGAGTGCAGTGGCGTAATCTCGGCTCACTGCAAGCTCCGCCTCCCAGGTTCACGCCATTCTCCTGCCTCAGCCTCCCAAGTAGCTGGGACTACAAGCGCCTGCCACCATGCCCAACTAATTCTGTGTATTTTTAGTAGAGACAGGGTTTCACCGTGTTAGTCAGGATGGTCTCGATCTCCTGACCTCGTGATCCGCCCGCCTCGGCCTCCCAAAGTGCTGGGATTACAGGCGTGAGCCACCCCGCCTGGCTGCAAACCTATACATGTTATCTTTTAAAACACTCACAGGAGAAACTATTTCAGTAGAAGTTTCCTGTCATTTTTATATCATAAGCACCAAAGGTAACAGACTCTAGTTATTCATGTTGTTTTGTCTCTGTCTATATTTTTCATTTCCAAAAGTACACTAGTGCCTTGATATTTTTCTCAGAAAATCACAGTCTTCCTCTTCTCCTTTTTCCTTTAGAGACATGAATCAGGTTCTCGATGCCTATGAAAATAAGAAGCCGTTTTATCTGTACACAGGCCGGGGCCCCTCTTCTGAAGCCATGCATGTGGGTCACCTCATTCCGTTTATTTTCACAAAGTAAGTATTGGATCTTATGGCTTTTCTTACTCTCAGTGAATTGAGAATGTTGCTTATAAACCATGTTTAGAACTGACAAGATCATGCTAGTTCATTTGCTGAGCAACCAAGATACCAAGAGTTGGCATGTTTTTGGCTTCCATTCACTTTGTTCCTGGGCTCACTTTAGAGGACTATGGGATGATGGGGAGAGTGAAGCTCTGGAGTCAGCCAGGCCTGCTCCTCTTCTCATCCTGCTCCCTGTCCGCGTGGCCATGGGCCGGCTACTTCTCTGAATCTAAGTTTCCACATCTGCAAGATGAGAGTGAAGATATCTACCTCATAAAACTATTGTAAGGCTTCAAAACAAAGTATGTAGAGCAGCTGACACAGAGCATACAGGGCCATCTTGGTCAATAAGTGGTAGTAGACCTTATCATTATCCATAATCAAATTCATATCATGATTCAAATTGTGATTTTGTAGGCAAGGAAGTTTTAACATACATTGTAAGTAGGAACTGTATTTTCAGATGCACGATGGCATTCCTCCACAGGGGGGATGAGACATTAGCTTTCTTCCCCTGTGTTTCTTTAGGTGGCTTCAGGATGTGTTTAACGTGCCCTTGGTCATCCAGATGACGGATGACGAGAAGTATCTGTGGAAGGACCTGACCCTGGACCAGGCCTATGGCTATGCAGTGGAGAATGCCAAGGACATCATTGCCTGTGGCTTTGACATCAACAAGACTTTCATATTCTCTGACCTGGACTACATGGGGTAAGGAGAAAACATCTGGCTGCCTTTTCAATATGTAGAGGTGGATGTCAAGTTGTCATGACCACAGCTAAATTCGAAACACCTGAAATGGTCTTAAGACCTGGTAAATGTTCTTCTTCCTTTATTAAATGCTATGAGCGGCCAGGCATGGTGGCTCATGCCTGTAATCCCAGCACTTTGGGAGGCCAAGGTGGGCGGATCACAAGGTCAGGAGTTCAAGACCAGCCTGACCAACATGGTGAAACCCCATCTCTATTAAAAATACAAAAATTAGTCAGGTGTGGTGGCACGCACCTGTCATCCCAGCTACTCAGGAGGCTGAAACAGGAGAATCGCTTGAACCCGGGAGGTGGAGGTTACAGTGAGCCGAGATCGCACCATTGCACTCCAGCCTGGGTGACAGAGCAAGACCCCGTCTCGAAAAGGAAAAAAAAAGAAAAAAAAGCTATGAGCTGGTTTATTGGTTTTATTTGCCAATAATTTTGAAAGTGAAAAGCTGTGTATATAAATAGAAAGGATTAAGTGATATCAGTATCTTAAAGACTCAATTATTCTCTCCATAATTACATTTACAAAAATTTAAAATATGGGCTCAGCCACAGCATGATGGCATCTCAGATTTTCATCCTCATTTGTGCCAGGAAGTCCTGCCTTGCCATTTCTCACCAAGGATAGTCAGGCTTCCAGAGTTATGTCTTCCTCCTTTTCAACGTACCTTTTCCTCACAGAGAAAAGACTCAGTGGTTACACAGTTCCCTCAGTCTAGTTCTTTTAATCAGCCATTTAATAAACCAAAATATTTCATTCTGAAAATCCTTCAAGTTTCATCCCAAATGAATACCAAGAAATGTGTTAGAAAGGTAAGACTTTGGTCAACCATTACAAGAAGGATGCTATCTAGCTCAACAGATATTTCTTGAGCACCTAAGTTGTGGTACTCCCCTAAGATAAGATACTCTCCTAAGTCATGGTACTCCCCTAAGGCGTGGTACTCCCCTAAGGCGTGGTACTCCCCTAAGGCAAGGTACTCCATTCCCCTAAGACGTGTTACTCCTCCCCTAAGGTGATTCCCCAGGAGGAGTGCGTTCATTGCTGTGCTCCTGCAGCCCAGGTTGGGCTCTGAGCAGGCCCTCCCATGTTAGCTCACCATCAGAGAGCAGGCTGAGGCAGGATAAGAGAGATACTAGAGGGGCAGGTGAGCAGTGAGCACAGGCGGACTTGCTTAGAGCTCCATCCCCAGGACGTTCCCTTTTATAATACCTTAAAATTGAGTAGTAGCAGCCAGGCGCAGTGGCTCACAACTGTAATCCCAGCACTTTGGGAGGCTGAGGTGGGTGGATCACAAGGTCAGGAGGTCAGGAGTTCGAGACCAGCCTGGCCAATATGGTGAAACCTCGTCTCTACTAAAAATACAAAAATTAGCCAGTTGTGGTGGCGCGCTCCTATAGTCACAGCTCCTTGGGAGGCTGAGGCAGAAGAATCACTTGAACCTGGGAGACGGAGGTTGCAGTGTGCCGAGATCATGCCACTGCATTCCAGCCTGGGCGACAGAGTGAGACTCCATCTCAAAAAAAAAAAAAAAAAAAAAAACAAGAAAACAAAACTGGGTAGTGGTTTTATATCCATTGAGAGCAATGTATGCCCTGATAGGAAATCTTCCCCTTCTATCAGCCAGTAAAACTGTTAGCTTTCTAATTTTACCTGTTAGATTTTTTTTTTTTTTTTTTTTT
>NW_016810565.1:4876733-4911707 GCF_001698545.2 Rhinopithecus bieti
TTTTTTTTTTTTTTTTTTGAGACGGAGTCTCACTCTGTCACCCATCCTGGAGTGCAGTGGCGCGATCTCAGCTCACTGCCAGCTCCGCCTCTCAGGTTCACACCACTCTCCTGCCTCAGCCTCCCAAGTAGCTGGGACTACAGGTGCCCGCCACCACACCCAGCTAGTTTTTTGCATTTTTAGTAGAGACGGGGTTTCACTGTGTTAGCCAAGATGGTCTTGATCTCCTGACCTTGTGATCCGCCCACCTTGGCCTCCCAAAGTGCTGGGATTTCAGGCGTGAACCACCATGCCCGGCACCTAGTAGATCTTTTAAAATTAATTCTCTTTGTTCAACCATGTGAGCATGGAGGCCCTGTGGCATCCTTGAAGGAAGGGAAATAGAGATCCAGATCCTGGCACCTGGGTTTAGTGGCTGCGTGTCATAGCAGCCATGTCCATGAAATGGGATCAAACAAGAACATAGGTGTTGTCATTAGTATAATTTTCTTTTTTTGTTTTTTTTTTTGAGACAGAGTCTCACTCACAGGTTTTATCATGCTGGCCAGGCTGGTCTCGAATTCCTGACCTCAAGTGATCCCCCAGTCTCGGCCTCCCAAAGTGCTGGGATTACAGGTGTGAGCCACTGTGCCCAGCCGTATTAGTATAATTTTCATGTCACTTTATTTCCTTGTTCTCACCCCATTCCATACAATGATTCAACTGATTGAACCTCTGCAGAGACAACCGTGAGTTCTGCTCCTCCCTTTCCAATCAGGCAGTGCTGCTGGCATTGCCCAGTAGCTGCTATCCTCTTCCCACACCACCGCTGCCCCCACCAGCCAGTGATCTCCCGAAAACTCAGAGCTAATCTCATCTTCCACCTGCGGGTCTTTCCCAGTTCTCCTCCTTAGATGATAGTGAGAATTCTCACCTTTCGCTTAGCACATGAGCCCTTTCGTGATTGGCCCTGTGTTCCTCTCCAGCGTCACTGCTACCTCCAGCTCAGTGGAACAGCTTGCAGTTCCACATTCCTCTCCTTTGTACGTGCTCTGTGCTGCCCAGAATTCCCACCCACTCTCCTGACCCTGCCACCCCCAGCTTAGCTAATTCTTACACTTTCTTTTTTTTTTTTTTTTTTTTTGAGTTGGAGTCTCGCTCCGTCGCCCAGGCTGCAGTGCAGTGGCACGATCTCTGCTCACCGCAAGCTCCGCCTCCTGGGTTCACGCCATTCTCCTGCCTCAGCCTCCCGAGTGGCTGGGACTACAGGCGCCGCCACCGCACCCAGCTAATTTTTGTATTTTTAGTAGAGACAGGGTTTCACTGTGTTAGCCAGGATGGTCTCGATTTCCTGACCTCGTGATCTGCCCGCCTCGGCCTCCCAAAGTGCTAGGATTACAGGCGTGAGCCACCATGTCCAGCCAATTATTAACACTTTCTTCCAAAGGCATGATCAAGCATCACCTTTTCCTAGGAGCTTTCCCTCCCCACAGCCAAATTTAGATGCCCCTCTCTGGTCCTCCATCACGCTGGGCCTTACCTCTGCCACATCTGGTACAGCTTGGCCCTCTCCCCGCTAGCTGAGTAAGACACACAGTTCCTGAATTTGCCGTCTGTGGCCCATCCCCTACTGGGCCCCACAGACACAGCAGAAGCAAAGCTGAGCCCCTTCCTCGATGGATATAAATGCTGGTGGCAAGACAGGAGCAATTGCCCGTAATAGTCCACGAAGCTGATTTAGCCAGTAGATGTGTGATGGGGTAGATGAACTTTGAAACAGTCCACGTGTAAAGACCACCACCTGAGCAACCCCACTGTCAGCGCTCTCTCAATGTGGAGTGAGGCCGCTGTTCCCCGTGCTGTCTCTTTGGCAACTGCGGTTGCAGCTCCTGATTAGCCTCCACCTTCACTAAGTAAGAACTTCCTTTTTGTTTGTTTGGTTTTGTGTGTGTGTCTGTGTGTTTTTTGTTTTTTGTTTTTTTTGTTTTTTTTTTTTTCCTTTTTTGAGATGGAGTCTTGCTCTGTCGCCCAAACTGGAGTGCAATGACGCGATCTCAGCTTACTGCAATCTCTGCCTCCTGGGTTCAAGCAATTCTTGTGCCTCAGCCTCCTGAGTAGCTGGGATTACAGGCGCCCGCCACCACACCCAGCTAATTTTTGTATTTTTAGTAGAAACAGAGTTTCACCATTTTGGCCAGGCTGGTCTCGAACTCCTAACCTCAAGTGATCTGCCTGCCTCGACCACCCAAAGTGCTGGGATTACAGGCATGAGCCACTGCACCTGGCCAGGAACTTCCTTTTTCTTTACAAGCATGGAGTAAAGATGAAACCCAGACGGTACGTCAACCAAAAGACTCTATGATATCTTTTCTTGAAAGGCATTTTATGTTGAACCTAAAGTGAGGAGAGACATTTTAAAGGGTAAATCCTCTATTCAAACATTTTACTTTAAGAGTTTCTTGTAAACATTTGAGCATTTTACTTTTCTTTCTTGAATTTAACTCAAAATCTGTATCTTTGGCTTAATAAAGCTCCTTCCTGGTGTTTAGGAGCTGGAAATTCAACAAAGCCAGCCATCGCCCTCTTCTAGTCGGGGGGAGGTGGGAAGGCCTCCATGAAGGAGGAAGCCAGTACAGTTCCCCCTGCACATTGCAGGTGGCCCCAGAAAGGCCTTCCCACCCAGGGCCCTGAGGGATGCACAGGCACTGAGCTGGGAGTCTGAAAACTTGTGTTCGAGACGCAGCTCTGCCCCTGCCTGGTCTTGTTCCCTTGGGCAAGTCCTTAAATCTCTGAGCTTCCATTTTCCTGTGAGGAAGGGAGCTGGGTGCTAGTGGGGGACGGCATAGCAGAGGTTGCAAGTGCTCTGCTTGACGGCCGTCCACTGTGTGGCCTGGGCATGGGAGGAGCTCCTCTCTGCCTGCTTTCTCCACTCTGCTCATTTGTTCTACACATATTTATTGGACATCTGCTATATGCCAGACTCATGCTGTGGGTACAGCAGGGAGCAAAACCATTATCTCAGCAGCTGTGTAGAGCCTCTCTTCTAATGGGGAGAATCAGCTAACAGGTGATCAATCAGGTGATAATGAGTTCTATGGTGATAATAGGGACAAAGAGCAGGGTTAGAGAAGACCGTGGTCAGGAGATGATAGTGCCTGCACTGCATATAAAGTGCTTCAAGCCACGCCTGACACCTGGGGAGCGCTCAGTAAATGTTGTAATCTAAAATCTCTTTGGACTTTAAACCCTGTCTGAGAGTGAAAGGCAGGTGTCCTCCCTGGAGTAACTGGTCATTCATCCACATGTGGTATACAGTTATGTGTGTTCACTGAAGCCAGTGAGAAACCTCCATGTGCCGGCACTGGCATGGCTGCTGTTGCGTGGTGGGTCCATCCCAGCTGTGCCGGAGGACAGCTGTCCCTTGAGGGGAGGATCACGCATGCTCACGGTGCAGTGCCCGCATTCACCCTGCAGCCAGCCAGCACAGTGGCAGCAGCTTGCAGCAAGTAATGACCAGTCTTATAAGAAAGGGCAGCGTGCTCTAACTCAGAAATAACAGTCACACACCGTGGAGCTACAGTCCTGCCACAGTTTGGGAGTACGGGAGACTTTCCCTCCTTGTAGGGGTTAGGGTGTCCCAGGTGCCTCAATCCCAGTGGCGCATGGAGTCTTTGCTGCAGCCCATCTCCCCAGGTGACAGACAGCTGCTGTCCTTAATGGCTGTGAGGCCTGCTGCGGTGCCTAGGCGGGACCCTCCCTGCCTGCGGTGTTCCTGGCTTGCTTAGCAGGAAGACAAAGGCTGCATCTTCCCAGGTGGTGTCGTTGGCTATGCTCTTGCTCTCTCTTGTTTCCATTATGCTGAGTGGGTGACACAGATGCTGGGTTCTCCTGGCATGCCCCTTCATGGTACTGCACCTGCCCTCTCCAGTGCCCCACAGGGCCTGAAACTCAGCCAGCTGCTAGGCGAAAGACACAGTCCATCCCTGCACTCCTGACACCCCACCCCACCTGCACAAAGACATTCAGTAGTTCTCCTCCCTATCCCAAAGGTCTAAACTGTTCTACAGGATAAGAGGTGGTGGGAAAAGCATAGACTTTGGGTCCAGGTGAATCCGTGTGGAGATCCCAGCGCCTGTACTCACTGGCCTGTGACTATGACCCTGAACTTCTTTGAGCCTAGTCTTTAACTATAAGGTGGAGGCAATGCTACTACTTTGAAGGGGATTTTGGCAGTATTGACACGTATGCAGCACCTAACACAGTTCCTGCCACGTGGTGCAAATACTTAAAAGACACCAGCCTTTCCCCCTTTTCCCTCGTAGTGTCTGACACATGGTAGGGCCTAAAGGGAAAGCTACTGAATATAGTAATGCAAAGATGCAATATAAGAAGCCACTTGGCCCGGTGCAGTGGCTCACGCCTGTAATCCCAGCACTTTGGGAGGCCAAGGCAGGTGGATCACCTGAGGTCAGGAGTTTGAGACCAGCCTGGACAACATGTTGAAACCCCATCTCTACTAAAAATACAAAAATTAGCCAGGCTTGGTGGCAAGCAGCTGTAATCCCAGCTACTCAGGAGGATGAGGCAGGAGAATCGCTTGAACCCAAGAGGTGGAGGTTGCAGTGAGCCAAGATTGTGCCACTGCAGTCCGGCCTAGGCTACAGAGTGAGACTCCGTCTCAAAACAAAAAAAAAGAAGCCACTCTGGGTTCTGCCAGACCCCTACACCCTGCTGTGTTTGCTTCGTCTTCAGCCTAGTTCCTTCTGGTATCAGAATGGCTGCCACAGATCCAGGCCTGGTACCCACACCCCTCACCATCCAGAAGAGAGAGTTGGGTTGCTTGAATCAGCCACTATGGCCTAGCCCTGTTGCTGGGGATAGGGTCAGTTCTGCCCAAACACCAATGGGGAGCAGTGGCCAGAGGCTAGGAGGACCAGCTGCACTGAGACAGGCCTTCCTCCTTCTCGGGCCATGGATTTCTATCCATATGCTCATCTGACAATAAGCAGATAGTCTCCCGCAACACAGTATGTCTCAACTAAGAAGCTCCCGGGGGCTCCCAGACTTGAGCTCCACAGCCCACTGAACTGCTGACCCTGGCAGAATTGAAATTTTTCATGCTAGCTGCGAGTCTCTGAATCTGCTTGCGTTCCTGCCTTGTTTGGTATGTCTCCTTCACGTTGGTTTCACACTGGTTTCTGCCTTTCCCAGTCAACTCCACAGGTAAACGTGTGTCTGCTTTGCCTGGTGCAGGTATCTTTGCCTACAGATGACTTCTTGGCACCTTCCTGGTGCTTATGTGTTGACCACAACGTGGCCCCAAGTCTGGCCCATGCCACTACTCACTGGCATCCAATTTTAACAACTGTAACTTTGCCTTCGGTGAAGGCCGCCCTCCAGTTTGGGATTTCATTCCCATTGTCTTTGCAGGATGAGCTCAGGTTTCTACAAAAATGTGGTGAAGATTCAAAAGCATGTTACCTTCAACCAAGTGAAAGGCATTTTCGGCTTCACTGACAGCGACAGCATCGGTAAGGGGCCCACTGCTGCCTGCGCCTTTCAAAATGGAGCAGAGTTCTGGAGGAGACACATGTCTGGTTTAAATATCTCTGAGATGTTAGCTTTTGCAACTGTCTCTTTAAGTAGGACACCCAGGTATGGGTGGGTCATCATCGTCCTGGAATCTGACTAGCTAGTGTAATGCATTGAGCAGCTTCTCTGGGTTGGGTGAAGCTGCACTTCAGGATGTAAGTCTGTCCCCCTCCTGTCACCCATCTTAAGGTTTAGAAGAAAGAAAAATCTAAGGATGATTTTAGAGTTCCAACAGCTCTGGTGGGACCCCAGTCAGTGTAGGGCGCCCTTGGGTGGAACCAGGGGTGATGGAGAAGGACAGCTGGATCTGCTGCCCATGAGGGAGCCTTTGAGTCTTTGTCTCCCTGGGCCTCAATGTCCCCACATGTAAGATGAGGGGCTTGACTCGAGGTCTTCTGGAGCCTTCCCATCCCTGCCCTGCTCTCCTTCCATGGCTCCACCCCAGCAGACGTGCAAATGGTTTGCCTCCCACGTGCATGCCTTCTTGGCCCTCTCCGTACATTTCCATGTGTCTTTCAGATGCATTGGCCTTGTAGACTTTTAGACTTTTGGTCCTTGAGAGTTGTGGCTGGGCCTTCTGATCCCCTCCTCTACTTGATGTTTGCCACATGGCTTCAGTCCTAGCAGGCCTCTGAGGCCTTCAGTCAGCTGCCAGCCGAGACAACTCCCTAGGATGTGCTGCTGGGGCTCTCCATGGGGAGCATTCGCCCTGCTTGGAGCCAGAGCCACAGTGGTGTGTGCTCCACAGCATCAGGGTCACGCTGGGCAAGCCGCGTGCCCAGAGTCCAGAAACATCTGAGCTCACCCAAGGGCCTGGGTACCGCCACTTGGTGGGGGCTGGCGTGGCACCATCTGTCAGGGGCCCTGGAGAGGCCAAAAGTTCTTCTGCAGGCCTAAGCAAATACTAATGACAGTAATAACAGCCACAACATCCACAACACTGAAAACTTTTAAATAGCAAAATACATTCATCATAACTTATGATAATTAAAGGTGGAACAACCTGAATGCCCAGTGGTTAGAGAATGGTTAAATAGTATGTTACATTGACAGGATAGAATATACTTAGTAACAACATGGACAGTCATTACAATGAAAAAGGCAAGGAAGGCCGGGCGCAGTGGCTCATGCCTGTAATCCCAGCACTTTGGGAGGCCAAGGCAGGCATTTCACAAGGTCAGGAGATCGAGACCATGCTGGCCAACATGGTGAAACCCCGTCTCTACTAAAAATACAAAAATTAACTGGGTGTGGTACGCACCTGTAGTCCCAGCTACTCGGGAGGCTGAGGCAGGAGAATCGCTTGAACCCAGGAGGCGGAGGTAACAGTGAGCCGAGATCGAGCCACTGCACTCCAACCTGGCAACAAAGCGAGACTCCTGAAAAAAAAAAGAAAAGAAAAGAAAAAGAAAAAGCCAGGGAAAGACCAAATATAGTGTAGTCACAATGAAAATGCATAGAGTAAGATATATAAACAAAATGGATGAAGTGAGACACATTGCAACTATACAGTTTATTCTTTTTTCTACTTTTCCATATTTTTTAGATTTTCTTTAATGATTATTTTATAATGGGGAGAAAACCTGTTTTTGTTCATTCCTTTATTAACTAAACAGAACAGGAACTCATCTCACGTGTAAAAATATTTTTTTCTCACTTTCAGGGAAGATCAGTTTTCCTGCCATCCAGGCTGCTCCCTCCTTCAGCAACTCATTCCCACAGATCTTCCAAGACAGGACAGATATCCAGTGCCTTATCCCATGTGCCATTGACCAGGTCAGCAGGCAGAACCAAGGCTCTCTAAGTCTGGGGCATTGACAGCAGGTTCCTCTTACTCTTCAGCAGGGGAGAAGTGTTGAAAGATATGACAGGCAACCGGGCAGGGTAGCTCACGCCTGTAATACCAGCACTTTGGGAGGCCAAGGCAGGCGGATCACTTGAGGCCAGGAGTTCAAGACCAGCCTGGCCAACATGGCAAAACCTCATCTCTACTAAAAATATAAAATTTAGCCAGGTGTGGTGGCGGGCACATGTAATCCCAGCTGCTCATCTCACTGGAACCCCAGAGACAGAGGTTGCAGCGAGAGCGCATCACTGCACTCCAGCCTGGGCGACACAGCAAGACTCTGTCTCAAAAAAAGGAAAGAAAGTTGGGGGGTGGGGGGCAAGGGAAGGGAGAACATTAGGACAAATACCTAATGCACGCGGGGCTTAAAACCTAGATGACGGGTTGATGGGTGCAGCAAACCACCATGGCACATGTATACCTATGTAACAAACCTGTGTGTTCTGTACATGTATCCCAGAACTGAAAGCAAAATAAAAAAAGGAAAGGATATGAAGGGGAGGAGGGAGTGAATTTCTTTAGCTGGAAGCATGAGAGCCTTCTGTGAAGATGCTCAGAGGGACTGCTTACAGCTGAAAGCTGGCATGTTTTCCAACCACCCTCATCAGGGTCCTTACTCTCCCCCACAGGATCCTTACTTTAGAATGACAAGGGACGTCGCCCCCAGGATCGGCTATCCTAAACCAGCCCTGCTGCACTCCACCTTCTTCCCTGCCCTGCAGGGCGCCCAGACCAAAATGAGTGCCAGCGACCCCAACTCCTCCATCTTCCTCACTGACACGGCAAAGCAGATCAAAACCAAGGTGAGCAGTGGCCCGGGCAGAGGGCAATCAGTGGGAGTAGAAACATGCCCTGGGGGGCACATGCACACACACACCACTGCACAGTGCTTTGGGCCTCAGCCACCGTAGCAATGCTGAACTCCAGGAGCGCCAACCATGCTCCCTGCAGAACTCAAGGCCGCCTGTCCTTCCCACATGAGTCAGGTGAATTGGTTTGTGTCCTTTCATTTAGGTAAAACTTGGAATTTTTTTTTTTTTTTCCTTTTCTGCTTTTCTTACCAGCACTGTTCTGGAAGCAAAGTCATGGCAACTTCCTTAAAGTTACAATTACTGTGGATGTTATTAAACAGTGGAAAAGATTTGTGTATATTTCTGATCATCAGCTGTGTTCCAGTGGCTGGACCCGGTGCCTTATTTATGGTTTCTCCTGTTTCATTCTCACTGGGAGGTGGTGGTGCTATTCCCTTTAAAGATGAGTTGATGAGGCTTAGAGAAGCCCAGCCACTTGACCAAGTGTCCACCACCAGGAATCAGCAGCACTGCTCTCCTGACCGTGAGCAGCCAAGCAGGGGTTAGGAGCTGGTTTTCTCCCAGAGAATGTTCTCACTGAGAGACACAGAATTGAGAAGAGTCCCTCCACAGGACAGTCCTGCTGGCCCCAGGAGGGATGCACGCAGCAGGCATTCCGCAAACATTTGACAAATCACTAGAGAAACTAAAAGGAGAAGTTAGTTTGAGCTTCCTTATTTTGCATGGCCCCAGTTCTGTTGCCTGGTTCCTCACCTGCCAGTGTCTATTTAATTGCCTCACTGTTACACATAGCAGTTGACATTTTCTTTGGAATTAAGTATGTGTTTGCAGGCTTGAAGATTGCAGTGGAAATGCTGGGAACTGTATTTGAGGCGTGTCACATGCCCTCTGAGTCACTGCCCCTGACCCTCTGGAAAGTCCCAGGCAGGTTCTGGTTGACAATGGGGAAGTCTTTCATGTCAAAACTTCCTAAGACGTGGCCTCCACCAGCTCTCCCCACTCAGCTGGAAGCTGGTATAATTGGAGACTTTTCTTTCCCTTTCACTTCTAGCCAAAACTTCCAGAGCACAGGGTGCAGAATGGGCAGGGAAGTGCCACTGGAAAAGTCTGCTGTTCGATTTTGTTTCTGAGAAGTTGTTCATGGCCAGGTGCAGTGACTCACACCTATAATTCCAGCACTTTGGGAGGCCGAGGCAAGGGGGATTACCTGGGGTCAGGAGTTTGAGACCAGCCTGGCCAACATGGTAAAACCGCTGTCTCTACTAAAAATACAAAAATTTGGCAGGCACCTGTAATCCCAGCTACTCAGGAGGCTGAGCCAGGAGAATTGCTTGACCTTGGGAGACGCAGGTTGCAGTGAGGCGAGATCACACCACTGTACTCCATCCAGCCTGGGCAACAGAGCAAGACTCCGGCTCAAAAAACAAAAAGAAGAGAAAAACTTGTTTATGGATCTGGGACATTTATCATTCACTTAGGGACCAGCAGAGCCCTCAAGGTGAGCAGTTAGCGTGAGGTCAGGAAACACAGAGGCCTACAGACGGTCACTGGGCCTGCAGGCTTCTTGTGGGGCAAAAACAGGGTCCGGCCAGGCCCTCACTCTAAATCCCCATGCCTGACTTCGGCTCCAAAATCAGAATCTCCACACTAGAGAAGAGGGCACATCTGCTCCAGCCTCCTCCTAAAAATAACAGGTTCAGGCAGGGTAGTGGCATGTGCCTGTAGTCCCAGCTACTCAGGAGGATGGCTTGAGCCCAGGGATTCAAGGCTGCAGTGAGCTACTGTTGTGCCTGTGAATAGCCACTGCACCCCAGCTGGGGTGGCACAGCGAGGCCCCATCTCTAAAACTAAAAAAAATAAAATAGTAGCACAGTGCTGACAATTCAAGTGGCTTTGCTGAGTGAGTACCTGCCACCTGCACAGAATCAGCCTGTGTGATCTAACTGCATCCCAACTACCACCCTAGCTGGCCGTGTCCACTCAGCATCATTTCCTGTCGCACAGAGTCGCACTGGTCACCCGCTTCCATCATCTTAGTTGCTGGCAGCATTGCTCCGTACCCACTCCCAAGTCGTCCCTCCATCTGTTTTCCTGTAAGTCAGGCCTGGTAGGCTGCTTCCTGCATTACTGAGGACCGGTCACATCAAGGAGGCAGAACTGAGCCACTGAGTTCTCGAGCTCCACCTGGAAGCCTGGTGTCCCAGGAGCCAGCCTGGACCTGCCAGTCCCTGTCACATATGGCAGGTTCCTGACACTCTGGGCCTGATTTCCTTCACCTGTAAGATGGTGAAAGCACTACAGAGGTCATTGGGTTGTTGGGGATAAAATACATGTCACAACCCTAACAGCCAACATGGATGGCACATCTGCTGTGTGCCTACCATGGAACAAGGGGCTTCGCCTGGAGAGGGGGAGTGTGCAGGTGGTGGTGACGCCAGCGCATCTTGAAAAACGTGCAGCAGTCACCAGTTTCCTTGTTCTCCTCTCAGATAAAGGGCTGGGAACTGGCCTTTCAATACCCTCTTCAAACTGCCCCTGGAGCCCAGGACCTGTGTTCTCAGACTTTCTTCCTGACACTGGAGCTTCTTCTCCAAGGCCCAGCAGGGAGGGCTGTGGCCACCACACAGCAGTGACTCCATCAGGCACTTAAATGCTAGGAGACACCACTACTAGGTGGTTTTTTCTTCCTCCTGTTTATTAGTATTTTCCATAGTTTTTGGTTCTGTAACTTTTTTTTTCTTTTTTCTTTTCTTTAGGAAAGGGACGGTAAACGTCCCATTCGTTAGTTTTTTTCTTTCAGCCCCCCAGGCCTGCCCACCAGCCAGCCGCACAGCGCCAGCCCCTCACATGGGCCTTGCCTGAGCCTCTCGCGTGACTACTGCTTTCCCTGCCCAGCCTCTCAGCAGTGCCGTGCCACGATGGAGACTGGCACCTTTGCCCCAACACTCGTCTGCTCCTTTTGCACGATCCCAACTTACCTAGTTAGGAATCTGCTCTGGAATGTGTGTGTGTGTGTGTGTGTGTGTGTGTGTGTGTGTGTGTGTGTGTGTGATGGAGTTTTGCTCTTGTTGCCCAGGCTGGAGTGCAATGGCACAATCTCGGCTAACCACAACTTCCACCTCCCGTGTTCAAGCGATTCTCCTACCTCAGCCTCCCAAATAACTGGGACTACAGGCATGCGCCACTACGCCCAGCTAATTTTGTATTTTTAGTAGAGACGGGGTTTCTTCATGTTGGTTAGGCTGGTCTCAAACTCCCTACCTCAGGTGATCCGCTTGCCTCGCCCTCCCAAAGTGCTGGGATTACAGGTGTGAGCCACTCCACCCGGCTACTCTGGAATTCTTTTGAGGAGACTTACTAAACATAACAACTTAGAATTTATTGACTCTGCCTACCCTTTTTCCCATAAAAAAATGTTAAGGCTGGGCACAGTGGCTCACTCCTGCAATCCCAGCACTTTGGGAGGCCAAGCAGGTGAATCACCTGGGGTCAGGAGTTTGAGACCAGCCTGGCCAACATGGTGAAACCCTGTCTCTACTAAAAATACAAAATTAGCCGGGCATGGTGGCAAAAAAAAAGTTAAGGGGCCGAGCACAGTGACTTGTGGCACAGTAATCCCAGCACTTCGGGATGCCAAGGCAAGCAGATCACTTGAGCCCAGGAGTTCAAGACCAGACTGGCCTACACAACAAAACCTGGACTCTACAAAAAATACCAAAAAATTAGCCAGGCTGGTGGCACACACCTGTACTCCTAGCTACTCAAGAGGCTGAGGCAGGAAGGAAACCTGAGACCAGGAGGTCAAGGCTGCAGTGAGCCGTGATCGCACTACTGCACTCCAGCCTGGGCAACAGTCTAGAGATCCTATCTAAAACAAAAAAATTAGGGTGACATTTGTGCATTGGAGGTTTCTCAGATGCTCACTGGAAGAATGTTGAAGGAGTTTTGCCTATTTTTTCTGGCTTTTAGTAGCCCTAATTACTCCGTGATTATCTTCAACAATTCCTAAAAGGCATTGCATTTCTGAGTTTTTCAGCTCTGACAGCGTTGCCTATTTGTAAGTGGAGACCTGCCTGCAGGCCCCTCTACCCGCGCAGTTCCCGTGGGTTTGCCTTCCCTTACTGCCTTACCCTGCCTGTGCCTTCTTGTTCTGCTTTCTGTGGGAGGCTGGCCGCTGCTTCCCTGTCCCTGTTAACACTGCAGTACCTATCCCTAAGAGAGGCTGCCCTTCCTGCCATCTCCCTTACTCTGAGGATGACTTACTCATCCTTTTTTATTTATTTATTTTTTTAGTTTTTATTATTTTAGAAACAAGGTCTTGCTCTGTCGCCCAGGCTAGAGTGCAGTGGTGCAATCACAGTCCACTATAACCTCAAACTCCTGAGTTTGAGCGATCCTTCTACCTCAGCCTCCCGAGTAGCTAGGGCTACAAGCGCACGTCAGCACACCAGCTATTCCTTTTTTTTTTTTTTTTTTTTTTTTTTCAGAGAGGGGGGCTCACTAAGTTACCCAGACTAGTATTGACCTCCTGGCCTCAATTGATCCTCCCCCCTCAACTTCCCAAAATGCTGAGATTACTGACACAAACCTCTGTGTCCAGCCTTACCCATCCTTTCTCTGAAGTTTGTCACCTGAGGCACTTGTCTCCCCCAGGTTTCAGTTCAATCAGTGCCTTTGCTTTCCCAACTCTATTCTCCTGTGTCTGTGAGGATGAGGGAGTTCAAAGCTCATCTGCCCCCACCTCTCCTGCAGTGAGCCCCATGGCAGCTCACACCCAAGCCTCACAGGAAGAACAGCAGTGGGTCCCCCACCAGCTGTGTGCCTTGACCTTTCTCTGGTCCAGAATCTGACAGCACTCACACCTTTGACTTCCGCACTTGGGCTTCTAGCCAGCGTCCAGGCACAGGATGGGCAGGACTGACGAGCGTATTTGTGTCCTCTTCTGGTGCAGGTCAATAAGCATGCATTTTCTGGAGGGAGAGACACCATCGAGGAGCACAGGCAGTTTGGGGGCAACTGTGATGTGGACGTGTCTTTCATGTACCTGACCTTCTTCCTCGAGGACGACGACAAGCTCGAGCAGATCAGGAAGGTAAGCAGGGAGCCCCAAGGGCCCACAGCTGCCTCCAGCCAGCCACTCCTGCCCATGGGGCCTGGAAGGCTCCAGCAGCCAGGCATGAAGGGTTGGTGGGAAGTGCTCAACTGAAACAAGGTGAAAACTGAGTAGAGTCGCCCTCATGGTTTTTAGACCTGGGCTCAGAAGCCTCATGAACAAATCACGAAAGAGCAGATACAAATTACTGTTCATTTGGGAGTCACACAAAACAGTCTTGCTTTATTAGTCATCAGAGAAATATCAGTTAACGTGATCAAAGCTAAGACAGTTGAGTACAGAATCAGTAGGGGCTTTTGTGTTGCCATTGACTGTTTTCAGTGATTGGGAAGCAGACGCTTCAAGGCACACTCATGTGAACAGAGTGTCTATCGGCACAGCCTCGTAAGCGGAGTGTCTGTCGGCACAGCCTCGTAAGCGGTTTGGTAACGGGTGCAAAGAGCCCAAAAATGTTCAGAGCTTCTCCTCAGGTTTTCTCATTCTTAGATTTTTTTCCAAGGAAATAATCCTGAATAAGAGAAAGCTTTCCACACAAAGATGTTAAAAATGATAATAGCAAAAAGTTCAACACAGGCTTGATACAACAGAGGAAATGTTAAATAAATTAGAATTGTTACAGGGTGGATTATTATGCAGGCATGAACTCTTTTAAGAGTGTTCATATGCAAAGCAAGGTGGCACACATCTGTAGTCCCTGCTACTTGGGAAGCTGAGACAGGAGGCGCCCTTGAGACCAGGAGTTCAAATCCAGCCTGGGCAACATAGCAAGACCCTCTTTTTTTTTTTTTTGAGACGGAGTCTCGCTCTGTCGCCCAGGCTGGAGTGCAGTGGCGCGATCTCAGCTCACTGCAAGCTCTGCCTCCCAGGTTCATGCCATTCTCCAGCCTCAGCCTCCCGAGTAGCTGGGACTACAGGCTCCCGACACCTCGCCCGGCTAAATTGTATTCTTTAGTAGAGACGGGGTTTCACCGTGTTAGCCAGGATGGTCTCGATCTCCTGACCTTGTGATCTGCCTGCCTCGGCCTCCCAGAGTGCTGGGATTACAGGCGTGAGCCACTGCGTCCAGCCAAGACCCTCATTTCTTTAAAAAAAAAAAAAAGTTTTAGTGACACAGGAAAATATGCCTATGATAGTGAAAAAAGGATACCAAATGAAAACTCAGGGAGGAGTTAACTATGTTTAAATGAAATGCACATGAAAAGAAATGTAAAAAAATTCACCAAATGTTAGTGGCAGGCCCCACCTCTGGGCACTGTTTAGGTGGGCAATTTGTAGGTGATTTTTCTTTACTTTGCTGCGGCTTTGTGGTTTGGGTACTTTATTAAATTTCCTTAATGAGCCTGCATTACAATCAGAAAAAGAGAAAAAAATCAGCAAAATTTGGCCAGGTGCAGTGGCTCACGCCTGTAATCCTCGCACTTTGGGAGGCTGAGGCGGGTAGATCACAAGGTCAGGAGATTGAGACCAGCCTGGCCAATATGGTGAAACCCCCATCTCTACTAAAAATACAAAAATTAGCCAGGCATGGTGGTGGGCACCTGTAATCCCAGCAACTCAGGAGGCTGAGGCAGGAGAATCACTTGAACCCGGGAGGCGGAGGTTCCAGTGAGCCAAGATCACGCCACTACACTCTGACCTGGCAACAGAGCGAGACTCCGTCTCAAAAAAAAAATTAGCAAGATTTTACAGAAGCCGTAAGGCTGCCAGGAATTGTTGTTTAGTGCCTGGGGGAACGGCCCCTAGCGTCGGTAGGGTTGGGGACTGCCCTCACCATTGGCCCTTTCACTGTGAGAGACCAAGTCATGGCTACCGTCAGAGCCAGGTTTCTAGCCGTTTTAGGAAAGGTGTAGCTGAAGGTATAGGTTATTGTTGTGGTAACAACACATCTTACTTCTGAGTGCCACCCACATGCCAGCCTCTTCTTGGGTGGTGTGGGCTGAGCTGGTGCCCAAGGCAGGAAGGAGCCGCTCAGGACATGTGGAGCCATCTCTCACATGGCTGTCTCCCTCTGGGCAGGATTACACCAGCGGAGCCATGCTCACCGGTGAGCTCAAGAAGGTACTCATAGAGGTTCTCCAGCCCTTGATCGCAGAGCACCAGGCCCGGCGCAAGGAGGTCACGGACGAGATAGCAAAAGAGTTCATGACTCCCCGGGAGCTGTCCTTCGACTTTCAGTAGCACTCGTTTTACATATGCTTATAAAAGAAGTGATGTATCAATAATCCCAGCCCAGTCAAAGCACCACCACCCGTAGGCTTCTGTCTCATTGATTATTATTGGGCCTGGTCTCTGTAAGCCTTGTATGTTATCAATACTGTTTCTTCCCTGTGAGTTCATTTTATTTCTGTTCTTCTGGGCAAAGCATTGTGGTGATTGGTTGCTGGCTAACATTGCATGGTCAGATAGAGAGGTCCAGCTGTGAGTCTCTCCACAGAGCAAGCCCCAAGAGTGGCGCCTTTGTCTGGAAGTCCATGGGCACCCTGTTCTGTCCGTGGAGGACTCGAGGGTTCCAATATACTTTATGACCCCACTCTGTTAAAATATAATTAGCCGGGCGCGGTGTCAAGCCTGTAATCCCAGCCTTTGGGAGGCTGAGGACGGGAGGATACAAGTAGGAGATCGAGACCATTCATGGCTAACCGGTGAAAACCCCGTCTCTACTAAAAATACAAAAACTAGCCGGGCGAGGTGGCGGGTGCCTGTGATCCCAGCTACTGGGAACTGCTGAGGGCAGGGGATGGCATTAACCCGGGAGACGGAGCTTGCAGTGGCCAGATCCGGCACTGCACTCCAGCCTTGGCACAGGACGAGACTCCGTATCAAAAAAAAAAAAATATATATATATATATATATATTCTATGTACGCATATATGGATTGAAATGTCTTATTGTAAACCTAGAAAGTGTTTGAAACATCGATGTGGGATGGTTTATTGAGCACAAGATGTATTTCAGCCCACACCCCTCCCAAAAGAATTGGTAAGAAAGCTTTGCTATACATTTGACTAAGAAATCACCCAGCTTTTAAAGCTGCTTAACAATGAAGTTGAATATTTAGTTGGCAATTTTGATTAATTGAGACTTGGGGGTGAACTGTCCAGTTTTACTGCTCCAGACCATGCAGTATTCCACTCAGAAATCAGCCGCTTCCCTTGGCATACCAGTTTTCTCACCGCCAATGACCTAACCTCTGTCCTGCAGATCAGGGTGGCTTTTCCCCTGACTGTGTCCGATGCCAAGGAGTCCTGCCTTTGCAGATGCTTCGTTTTGACCCTTGACTGCAGTGGAAGGTCAGGACAGAGCAGTGCCCTGGCTGTGTCCCTGGACGGTGACTTAGCTAGGGAAAAGTCGAGGCAGCAGCCCTCGAGGCCCTCATGGGTGTCTAGGCAGGCCTCATTTCATCACGCACCATGAGCAGGCCTGGAAGAGCAAAGCCAAATCTCAGGGAAGCCCTTGGTTGATGTATCTGGGTCTCCTCTGGAGCACTCTGCCCTCCTGTCACCCAGTAGAGTAAATAAACTTCCTTGGCTCCCGCTCTTGTCATTGTGCTCTGTCTGGGAGGTCTGAGGAGGGAGCAGAGACCCCTCCCCTCACCCTTCTGTGTATGACCTTGAGTCTGCTGGAGTCAAAATTTGGGGATGAAAGTGCACAGTCCTGGGAACCCCGTGGTGTTGTGTCACAGCTCCCAGGAATGGGCTTGTGCTGGGAGAGCCCTTAGCAGCATCCCGGTGCGGGCTCCCTCTCACACCACACTTCTCATCTCCAGCAGCTGATGGAGAACGCAAGCAGAGGTTGTCCTCACTCTTCAGAGGAGGGGCTGGCCGTGGGGTACTTGATGGTGCTGTGTAGTGACAGCACAGGCTGGGAGCCAGGCCGGGCCCCGTTCACATGAGGCCCAGGGCAGGCGCCGAGCTGCAAGGGAGCCCTGGGCTCATTCTACCGGCTCATCCTCATTTTGCAGGTGGGGAAGCTGAGGCTTAGGAGAGGAGGACATGACTTGTCCAAGACCATAGGGTGACTCTGGCACAGCAAGTCTGTCCTGACTCTTGGGAGGCTGGAGGCCTGGGCTCGAGTCCCACTCAGGTACCCATGTGCACCATGACCTCACCTAGGCCTCCTCTCCCTGTCTCAACTCCTGCTGAGCTGGGCCCCACCCCTGCCCTCCCCTGCTCACCTAGCTGGCTATGGCCAGTGGGGGTGAGCCACCCACAGAGGCCATGTAGCTCACTAGCCTGTTGCCCTGGGCAACTAATATGACTCCTTGTAGCTCTACTGCACCTGTGATGCAAGTGCAGTGAGGGGTGACAAGTGACGTCAGTAACAGCTGCTGCTATCATTGTCCACCCAGCCAGAGCATCTATTGGCAGGGCCCTGGTGAGACCCTGGCCCCAGGGAGGAGTGAGCCAACACCGACCAGCTTCTCCCCTCACCGGCTGTGTGACTCTGGCCAGGTCACTTAACCTCCCAGGACCTCCATCTCCTCCCCTGTAAAAAGCAGTGATGCCTCTTGTTTAGGGTCTTAGGAGGGTTGCCCTGGGTCCAATACTCAGGTGACTTGTCCAAGGCCACTGCTGGTCAGGACACAGGGGAGCTGCATGTCTCCCAAACCTCCCCCATTTTGCTAAAAACCAGTGGTTTCTGAGAGAAATGTTCCCTGAAAGACACGGGCATGTCTGGATTAGGATGGACAGGTTGCAGTGGCCCCATGGGTGTTTGGGGGTGAGGCATGAGGCTGGGTGCCAGCAGCACCGTGGTGCCATAGGCTCTGCCAGAAGAGCACTCCTTCTCCAGCTGGTGATGTCTACCTGGCAGACAGATGTGGGGCCGGCCCAGCTCAGCCTCTCTGCCCCGTGGCCCCCAGCCTGGAGGAGAGACCAGCTGAGCCTGCCTGAAAGGAGATGAGGCCTGAGAAGCACACAAAACAGCACTGGGTGGGGAAGCAGGGCCAGGAAGGAGGGTGGCTGAGCACACAGGTGGCAGTGGAACAGCTTGCTGCTCCAGGACAGCACTCGGCAAGCAACAGGCCTGCCTCTGGCCCCCAGTGCCTGCCTGCAGCAGCAGCAGCTGTGCCCTCCCCAGGGTCACGCTGGCTGGGCCTTGAGGCCCAGGACTCTCTGATCATTACCATAGAGGTTGTAAAGACAGTGAGGACAGAGGCCCTTCCTGCAAACCCCCTCCCCAGTGACAGGCAGAGCCAGCTGCTCAGTGACACAGGCTCAGGGAGAGCCAAAGGCCCCCACCTCCCAGAGTGCAGCCGCTGCCAGAGCTGGGCCAGGAGTGCTGCCAGGAACCCTCCTGCCAAGGCCGAACAGGTGGGGTCTTCTCAACAAAAATGGTCCCAGGGTCAGTGTTTGATGAACGATGGAAACCGGTTAGCACCTGCCCTTTCCCAGCATTTGGAGGGTCAGTGTTTGATGAACGATGGAAACCGGTTAGCACCTGCCCTTTCCCAGCATTTGGCCACAGCATCTCAGCCTCTGCAACTCCTAAGCTGGACGCACTTCCTGGAATCTACTGCAGGACTTATCCATTCACTCACTCACTCACTCATTCATCCCACACCCGCTACTGTACAGCAGCCCTGGAGCTAGATGGAGTCCTTGCGCAGCTCGCAGGCTCTTGTGGCTGGGGAGAGGCAGAAGAGTGACCACACACCCAACTAGGTCCCCACGGGAGCAGAGCAGGAGATGCTTGGGAGCAGCCCAGTGGTCAGGCAGGGAGAGCTTCCTGGAGGAAGTGGCGCCTGGGGTGTGGAGCCAGCCAGGCAGAGCAGAGGGAGGGTGTTGCTGGCACAGGGCATCAGATCAGGTGTCCATAGCACCACACATATGGGGACTGGCATAAAAGGAGCAGACCCAGGAAGGGGGATTCACCCCTTATTCTGGGAGCAGAAGAGTTCTGTTCGGCAGAACAGAGGACAGCGTTCAGTGCACAGACACAGTCAAGGTCAGTGTCCGTGAGTGACTATAGTCAATGCAGGTGGCCTCCAGCCCTGCCAGAGGGCTGCTGTGGTGGAGACCCGATGGCTTTACACTGGACCTGCCAGCCCTAGCCCCTGATAGCCCCCATCAGTGGAAGCCACATGATGCCAGGAGGAGGGTGCTGGAGCCCCAGAAGCACGGGCTCCAGTCCACCCACCCCTCCTGATGCGTGACTGCAGGCAAGGCCCCCTCCCTCTTGGAGCTGTCTGCTCGCCTGGCATCCGGTGGCTGTGGTGAGCTGTGCAAGGTGCCCAGCACCCTCCCACGGGCACCCCCCTCTGGAGGGTTGGCTCACAGGGTGGGTGGGAGGGCCTGGCTTGAACCAGCTTTCACTCAGAAAGCGGGTGGGTTTGGGATGAGGTGGTGAGGAGAGCAAGTACCCTGCTAAACAGCCCCCTGCAGCAGGACTCAGCACCATAGGCCAGGCCCCACAACCCAGAAGACTGAGAGGGTGGAGCCCGCCAGAGTGCCAGGCGGTGTTTCAGTGTGCCCATCTGCACAGTGGGAGCACTGGCAGCTTGGGTTTGGAGGGGGCTTGTCC
This sequence comes from Rhinopithecus bieti, assembly GCF_001698545.2. NCBI lineage: Eukaryota > Metazoa > Chordata > Mammalia > Primates > Cercopithecidae > Rhinopithecus > Rhinopithecus bieti. Next base: position 4,896,598 of record NW_016810565.1, read on the forward strand.
AGCAGGAAGGGAGCAGGACAGGACCAGGACCCTGCACCTCCCAGGATAGGTGGGCAGGCCTCACAGGGTACAAACCTGCTGGGGGCAGGGAACGGTCAGCCCATGGCCACGGAGCCACAGCCCTGAACATCCTCAGAAACATTTTATTGACAACAGTTCCCAACAGAGTCTTTGGGGTCTTTGCAGTGTCTTTGGGGTCTTTGCAGCGTCTTTGGGGTCTTTGCAGAGTCTTTGGGGTCTTTGCAGCATCCACAGGCAGAGTGTGGGCTCCTGAGGAACCTCACCCCAAATTCCCTAACCGGGTGAGGACGGCCAACCCGGGCCCCTGCCAGGTGGGCATGGCAGTCCTGGCAGCACCCCTGGGAGCGGCCTGCTGTGGGGAACAAGCCGGGCCGGGAGCCCTCAGTCATGGTGGGCCAGCCCAGCTCATGCTCCCTGCCCCAAGGCCCCCAGCCTGTGGGAAGCCCCTGCCTGTAAGGGACAGCTCGTGAAGACAAGAACAGTGGTGGGGACGAGGGTCTGGGAATGGGACAGAGGTTGGCTGAGCACACACCTGACTCCCCAGAAGTTTGCTCCAAAGACATGGGAGGTGGGGGCCACGGGGAAGCTGGGATGAACAACTGACTCCATGTGACACACGCCCTCATCAAAGAGGCCCCCTCCTCCCTGGCTCCTGCCACCCCAGGACAGCCCTGGCTGATGGCCGGCGGGCCCCTCGACCTGAGGTCAGTAGCTGGGCAGGGCAAGCTCAGGCCTCGGCCGACTCACTGCAGGGAGGCTCCTCGTTTTCCTGGGCAACGGCCCTGTGGGGTCCCAACCCCAGCCACACTACCCCTTGCCTCCTCCAGCCACTACAACCTCCAGCAGCTGCCGGCGGGTGGGCCGCTGGGTGTGGGGACCAGCTATGTGAGCAGACCCTGGGTGAGCCTCAGCACCGCCTCATAGGCGACAAAGACCACCATGTTGACAGGGAAGGCGCGGCAGCAGTTGAGCACCAGCCCCTTGAAAAGGACCCGGGGTCCCTCCTCCCACACGCTGGTCACCATACAGTGCAGGAGGCCCCGGTAGCGCCTCTGGCCCTGCCCGTCTGCCTGCAGTCTCGACTTGATCACGTCCATGGGGGTGGCCACAGCCCAGCCCAGGACTCCCGCACAGCCCCCGGCCACCAGCACGCCCAGAACATCTGCAGAGAGACCACAGTGCCTTGACTGGGAGCCTGATCGGGGCGCCCAGGGCAGTGTGCCCTGGACTCACTCTTTCGGCCCATCCTCATTTGCAAGTGGCTTGGGAGAGGGGAAGGGAACTTGTCCACAGCCACACACTGACTCTGACACAGCAAGTCTGTCCTGACTCTTGGTGTTGGGGGAACTGAGGAGCCCACCCTGGGAGGCAGGAAGCCGAGTTCAAGCCCCTACTCGGGTACTGGCGGGCAGCAAGACCTCACCTTGGCCTCCTCATCCTGCCAGGCTCCCCGCCCTGCCAGGTTCCAGCCCCTGCTCACCTGGCTGGCTGTGGCCAGCGGGGCTGAGCCGCTCACAGAGGATGGCGTAGGAGAGGAAGTAGGTGGCAAAGGAGTGACCGTCCCGTAACAGCAGGGCCGAGCTGCCCTTGTAGAGGCCGCGCAGCCCCTCCTCGCGGGCTACTGTGGCCAGGCAGTGAAGCGGCCCGCGGTACTTGGGCTCTGGGCAGGCTGGGGGCGCAGGACACACGGGGGGCACAGCCGAGGGCCCCGAGGCCGAGATCCGCCGCTGCTGCTTCTGTGCCTGTGTCTGTGTCTGCAGGCGGACTTTGGCCACCTCAGTGGGCGACGTCAGGAACACCTGGAACAGAGAAGGAGGCAGGGGTCAGCCACCTGTGGCTCTGCCCACAGCCTGGACCTGGCCTCCCACCGGCCTCATGTTGCCCACGGTGACCTCAGGAGGTTGGGCCCCGAGACCCTGCAGGCTGGCCCAGAGCTGGGGGGCCACGGGGTCCAAAGCCTGCTCTGCCCACCCAAGGCCAAAGCTCATGCTTCCTCCGCAGCCACATCTCTCCCAGGCGCCAGCCTGCCGGGCTTCTCCTGGGAGGTGGTAAGAAAATGTCGGTGACCCAGGTTCAAGAACGTATTTAATAACGTATCAGCAATAAAATAATATCATGGCCGGGCGCAGCAGCTCAAGCCTGTAATCCCAGTACTTTGGGAGGTCAAGGCAGGCGGATCACGAGATCAGGAGTTTGAAACCAGCCAATATGGGTGAAACTCCATCTCTACTAAAAATACAAAAATTAGCTGAGCTTGGTGGCGGATGCCTGTAGTCCCAGCTACTCAGGAGGCTGAGGCAGGAGAATTGCTTGAACCTGGGAGGCAGAGGTTGCAGTGAACCCAGATGGTGCCACTAAACTCTGGCCTGAGCAACCAAGCAAGACTCTGTCTCAAAAAAAAAAAAGAAAAATCACTAGACATACTAGCTGCCACTTCGTGGGTACTCATTCATGTCGGACTCCACATATGTGTGTTGGGGGCTTTACCCTCATGATCTCACTGAATTCTCATCATGCCTCTTACAGATGGAGAGACAGAAGCTCCAAGAGTCTCCCTTGCTTGCCCAAGGTTGCTCAGCTCATGAGAGTCAGAGCGGAGAGCTGGGCCTGGTGATCTGGACCCCTGGGCCAGGCCTTCAGCCACTGGGCTGCTTCAGCTGCCTCTGTGCTGTCACCGTGTGCAGAAGTCTGTCCCCACTGCGGGAGCAAGGGCTCCCTGAGGGCAGGCGGGCACTGCAGGTGCTCCATGCACAGTTGAGGATGCAGAAATGCCCGCGTCCGGCAACAGCTGACTGTGTTCAGGCATCTCTGTGCCCGGAGCCATGAGTGCCCAGGGCCTGCCTATTCAGCTCCCCATGGTGGCTTCTAGGTGACCTTCTGACCGTGACGGGGAGGGTCCCTTTGGTCACAGCCCCCTTCCCCAGGGGGCCGTGCTGAGCAGGACAGCAGTGAGCCCCTCATCTGTGTACTGCTTAGGGGTTCTGGGCCCAGCCTGGGCAGGATGCCAGTTCCTCTCCCACAGCCCCTGGCTCCATGCATGGCCTCCAGTGTCTGCCCTCATCAAGCCTCAGTTTCCCCACCTGCCAGGGTGGAGAACCTCACAGATTCCGCAGTCTCTCTTGGGCCTTCCCCACCCTGGCTGCCCCTACTCACGCGGACGAGGCCGGAGGCGTATCCCGAGAGTGTGATGTCAGCCTTGGCGGGCTTGGCGTCAGGGCTGCCGTACCGGAACTGGCAGATGTGCGCCAGGCAGTGGCTATAGGTGCCGAAAGACACGGAGGACACCAGGGACGCTGTGCACACGGGAAGCGAGAGGCCGCGATAGAAGCCCCACACCTAGCAGACAGGGTCTAGGTCAGGCCAGGGCCCCGCCAGAAGGAAGCCAAGCGAGGGAGCCCACACTCAGCCCTGCTCTGCACTCTGCTGTTGGACCTCAGGAAGGCCGCTCACGGCCTCAGGGCCTCCGTTTCCTCTGCTGTAAGATGGAGGTCACGGAGGGGGAACCTGAAGAGTCAGAGGACCAGGCCAAACCCAGCGCAGCTGCTTGATGATGATGAGCTTTTTTTTTTTTTTTTTTTTTTTTGAGACAGAGTCTCACTCTGTTGCCCAGGCTGGAGTGCAGTGGCCGGATCTCAGCTCACCGCAACCTCCACCTCCCAGGTTCAAGCGATTCTCCTGCCTCAGCCTCCTCAGCAGCTGCCTGCTCACCACCTCCAGCTAATTTTTGTATTTTCAGTAGAGACAGGGTGGCAAGGCTGGTCTCGAACTCCTGACCACAGGTGATCCGCCCGCCTCAGCCTCCCAAAGTGCTGGGATTACAGGCGTGAGCCACTGCACCGGGCCTGATAATGAACTATTAACAGCATGTCGGCCGGGCGCGGTGGCTCAGCTTCAAGCCTGTAATCCCAGCACTTTGGGGGCCGAGAACGGGGGCGGGATCACGACGCGTCCAGGAAGGATCGAGACCATCCTGCTAAACACTGCGTGAACCCCGCTCTGCTACTAAAATACAAAAAACTAGCCGGGCCGAAGGTTGGCTGCGCTCCTGTAGTCCCAGGCTACTCGGGAGGCTGAGGCCAGGAGAGAATGGGCTCGTAAACGCCCGGGGAGCGCCGGAGCCTTGCAGTGAGCTGGAGATCCGGCACCTGTACTCAGTCCGGCGGACAGAGTGTCCGCCTCAAAAAAAAAAAAAAAAAAAAAAAAACAGCATGTTATGCCTCTACTGCTTTCACAAGCTAGCTCCTGGCCTGCACCAAGCCCCAAGTTCACTTTGGAGAATGTCACCAAGTCCTGCCTCTGGACAGGTCTCTGAGCTAGACCCTGAAGACTCCACCCAACGCTGCCTTCAAGGGGTACCTGGCCTGAAGGAGACAGAAATGCAGTGCATGGGTCCCTCCTCTGACCTTCAAAGGCCTGAACGCTACCTCCAGACCCTCTGCTGGAGGTGGGAACCTCCTTCTGAGGCCCCTCTTGCTGCCAGATGACCTGGCTGCAGTCCTCAGAGGAACCCATGAGATTGGCAGAACCATTCCCATGTGGAAGGTGAGAGAGCTGAGACCCAGTGGCGAGCCCAGCATCACCTGCTGGGCAGTGGAGGCAGGCCCAGCATCCCCTCCCTGTCTCCCTGCCCACACCCTGGCCCCAGAGACCTACGCGCTCTCGGTGATACGTATCCCGGACGCAGTGCCAGATGCCTGTGTACTTTGGCTCCGTCTGGATCCTGACCTGCGGGAGAAGTGAGCTTCAGGAAGGAGTAGCTCCAGGCCTAGGGCAAGGCCAGCAGGCCTTGGGGAAGGGGCAGAGTCACCTTCTTGATTGTCCCAGCCATGCTGGACTGTGGGCACAGCAGGGACAGGGAGCCTTGTGTTAGATGAGAAACCTGAGGTGCAGAGGCGAGAAAGTGGGACTGACATAGTCCCAGGGGCTATGGGGAGCCATTGAAGGCATTTGAGCAGGAAAGGGGTGGGTCTGTTTAGCATTCTGGAAAGTCTTCTGGCCATGGATGGGTGCAGGGGCCTTGGGATGGTTGGGGGGCTGGCTGCTGCCACACCTTCACCGTGTCCAGGGGGTAGCCCACAGCGACACCGCAGACGCCTGGAAGGAAAGCAGAGGCCCACGGTGAGGAGAGTGGGGCCAACGAGCAGTTCAACCCCATTGCAGGGAAGAAGAAGCAGGTGCACACCAACTGGGCTCCCCCAAGGGCAGACCCATATTTGGCCCTTCTGGTCTGCACCAGGCCTCATCCCCTGAGGGCACCCTCGTTTTATAGATGAGGAAACTGAACCTCCGAGTGACTTCTGCCCTTTGCAAGCGAGTTCACCTTCCCTGAGTCCTGGCCTGGGATTGCCTCATCTTCACTGCCTTGAGCCAAAGACATGCCCCGGCCTCCCCACGGGCATCATGTTCTGAGAGAAGGTCTGATCCAACCCTGGCTGGGCCCTGTCTCTGAGCCAGGCAGACCTTGCCCTCGAGCCGTCAGTCCGTGGAGGGTTTGCCTGTGAGCTAGGCAGTAACTGTGTTTTGGCTGCATGGGTGGAAGGAGTGGGAGGCACAGCCTGGGCAAAGGCCAGGAGGAGGGAAGCCCAAGCCCACACCAGGGTTTGTGAAGAGCCAGGACTGCCAGGAATCACAAGTGTGTGTGGAAGAGAAAGGGCCAGGAGTCCACACCTTGCACAGAGGCTTCAGGTGCCAGGCCTCAACATCCAAGCCCCAGCACTGACACAGGGAAGTCAGACAGGAAACAGGCTGGTCCCTGGGGGGACCATTCTCTCCCCTGAGGGTCAGTGGTAAAGGCCAATGGAAGACAATAAGCACATGGGGACTGTACCCTATTTACTGTGGCCCAGGACTCAGTAAATATGCGGGATGAAAGAATGAAGCGAATAAATGAAGTAAGGCAAAAGACCAGGTGGCTTGGAGAGAATGACCCTTCTTAACCCTCCCGTACACCTCACACACCTCACCGAACTCCTACTCATCCATCAAAGCCCTGCCACAACACCACTTCCTCTCTGGAGCCCTCTCTGACCTCTGTACTCTGGGCTGCCTCTGTGCCTGGAACATGTTGAGCAGAGGCCTTGTCATATGGCCTTGCTGCTCTTGTATGCCACCGCCACCTCCAGAACTGGAGTTCTCCAAGGACATGGCCCAGGGCTGACACCCCATGACCCAGGGCCAGGCACAGAGTGAGAGCCCTTTACCTAGGCCTCCCCATGGCTTCGGAGGAAAGATGCCAGACTCAGGAGCCCTTTCCAGCTGTGTGACTTCAGGCAAGTCCAGTAACTTCCCTGAGAAGGGAGCACCTGGCCCAGGCTGGCACCTAGCTGGGGCTCAGAAAGCCTGCTAATGGAGGCCGGGCGCAGTGGCTCACACCTGTAATCCCAACACTTTGGGATGCTGAGGCGGGCAGATCACTTGAGGTCAGGAGTTTGAGATCAGCCTGACCAACACGGTAAAACCCGGCCTCTACTAAAAACCCAAAAATTAGCCAGACATGGTGGTGCATGTCTGTAGTCCCAGCTACTTGGGAGGCTGAGGCAGGAGAATCACTTGAAACCAGGAGGCAGAGGTTGCAGTGAGCCAAGATCACGCCACTGCATTACAGCCTAGGCGACAGAACAAGACTCCATCTCAAGGAAAAAAAAGAAAAAGAAAGCCTGTTAATGGGGCAGGTACCCTGCCTTCTCCCAGGCCCAGAGCTTGGCCGCTCTCCCAACCCCCATGCTGTTCCCAGAAGTACTGACGCCACCCACTGCTGTTTCACAAGACCAGCAAGGCCAGGGGTGCCCACTCAAAACAGTCCCCACAGCCCATGGGATGGAGCTGAGCCCGTGTCCCAGGGCCTGGTTATCTCCCTGAATCAGTCTTTCACCAGGAGCCCTTCCCCGGGAGGGACAACGGTTTCCCCAGCAGAGTCTGGCCTGAGAAGCAGGTTCCGGAGGCCCAGCCAGGCGCGCACAGCCAGCGGGACAGGTGCAGCCAGCTCGCCAGGTCCCTTACCGTCCTCTGCCCGCCCCTTCCAGTACCTGCTGCAGGACCAGGCCCCATCTTCCCTACCCATCTCCCCGCCCTCTCGATCCTCTCCTGGGGTCTTCCTTCCCTTCCAGTGATTCAATCACCCCTCCCCACACCAAGAACTCCCAGCCTCCCTAACTCTGCCTCCCAAGCGACCTCCATGCCTGGACCACAGCCCCATCCCCAGCCTGCCCTCAGCCTCCTGTCTGAGCCTCCCAGGCCATTGCAGCCCCCGAGGCCCTGCAGCACCCTTCATCCAGCCTTAGTCTCCCAGGAACCTGTTCTCTGCTCCTGGCACCCATGGCCCACACCAGGTCCTGGCAGATCCTGGGAGCTGGGGATCTCCTCAAAGCCCCCCGCCCTGCTGCCCAGCACCTTCCTGGGCCTCAGCTCCTCCTGCTACCCCCAGAAGCAGCAGTGTCTGCACAGCCCACCATCCTGTCTGTTACCTCCGATGGCTCCAGCAACAAAATCCATGAACAAGGTGTGGTGGGGAGGCCCTGGGTCTGCCTGCCTGAGAGGGCTCTGGTGCCACCGGGGTGGCCTCAACAGCTCCCAGCTGGCCCCTCTCAGACCTTAAATACCTGCGGCAGGGGAGGGGACCGGAAGCGGAGCCTGCTGAGGCCACGTGGCACACAGCTGGACTCCCTCCCCTGCCCCCAGGACCCTTGTCCCAGTGCCCTCGGGACCCAGGTGTCAGGAAAGCACAGGAGAGAGCACAGGAGGTGGCAGACACCAGGGAGCAGGGTCACTGCCCCACTACATCCAAACCCCTCCTGGGGAGGTCCAGAGATGGGGCTGTGACAGCTCCCGCCCTCCAGGTCCAAGCTCGAGCCTTCACTGTGTCCCCTGGGCTTTCCTGACTCCCCTGGATTTGCTCAGGACCCCTTGCCCAGGAAACCCGCAAACCTCCCTCACTTACTCACTCAACAAACACTTCCTTTGCTGACGCTACACCCAGGCAAGACAGCCAGTCCCTGTCCTCAAGGTGCTCCAGTTGTCAGGGAGGGAGGGGGTCGGGGGAACAGGCCTGAACCCAGGAACATCACCCACCATCTGTTCTTGCCCTTCCTGCTGCCCCGGTTCCCTGCTGTCTGCTCCATGGGAATGCGTCTCCCCGGACCCAGAGGCCAAGGTCAGGGCTGCCTCACCAAGCCCCCACGCCTGCATGAACCGAGGACAGAGGCTCTGCCGATTCAGCCTCTGAACCAGCTGGCTGGGGCCCTCCTGAGGGGGAGACCTCTCCACTAAGAGGCTACTTCTGTCTGCTGGGCACTGTAAAAACAGGGACTTTCTCGCCTGTGCACCCCACCGTACAGTTCACCAAGCTTCTCTCACTCTCAGGCTCTACAATCCTCCTTACCGCCCCAGAAGGGAGACAGCACAGCATTAGTGCTGCCCATTTCACAGATGGGGCCACTGAGACCCAGAAAGCGGGCTTGTTCAATCCACGAGGATGACAGGGCTGGATATGATTCCCAGACGCTCTCACACAACCCACCCTCTGGGATATCCAGGGCCCACCTGGGGAGGCCCCAGTGGGCTCTCAAGGGGACTCAGTGCATGCCCCACGTGACCTGCACCACAGCCCTGTGAGATCTCCACAGGGGACACCAAGTCTCAGGGAGGCTGTGCAGGTGCCTCGGTCACACACCTGCTAAGCAACAGACTCTAAATGAGAGCCCCGCAGACTGGAATGCCAGCAGGATAGGGGAGGGGCAGGTAGTGACGCATAGGCCCAGGCAGCCCATCTGGGTGGCCCTTGGGGCAGGTGGCAGGGCCAGGAGGCTGTTTGTCTACCTGTTTTCCTGTCCTCTAATGGCCAGACCTGCAGACTGGCCTTGAGCAGGCTGAGAGTTGACAGAGGGACAGCCCCCTGCCAGCCCAACAGTTTGTAGGCAAGTGGGAGACACAGGGTTAGCAGTGCCAGCTGCTATGGCAGAGGGTAAAGGGCAGGAAGTGGCCCATCCAAGGCCAGTCCTGATGCTAGTCCTGGTCCTCAAGGGGATGAAGCTTAGCGTCTGGTTAGAAGCTGGCTGCCTGACTTTAAAGCCCAGCTCTGCCACTCATACCTGAGACCATGGGCCAGCTCCTTGACCACTCCGTGCCTCCACTTTTGCATCCATGAAATGAAGAGAGTACCTGCCTCATATCTGCAACTGCTCAGGGCAAGGTCCGGGCGTGTCCTTGTGAGAGTGGCCAGCTAAATGCCAAGGCTGCATTAACAGAAGCATAGAGTCTGGAAGGAAGGAGGTGACTGGCCTGTTCTGGGCAGGGCAAATACAGCTGAGACTTGGGTTCAATTGCTGATGATGCACTCGAGAAGCCAGTACCCTGGGTGCTGAGGGAGTTTGAAGTATGGTGTCTAACTGAGAGAACAGGGACCGTTCAGATCCATGTTTCCTACAGAGCATCTAATGTAGCAAGTGCCAGTCACCCACAGCTCCTGAGCCACAAGTCCAGGAGTTGCCCTGGACACCTCTCTCTCTCCACCCCACATCCAGAGTCCCCAGTCCTATGTGTCAACCTCTTAAATTCACGTTCAGATCCCTTTGGCACCGTCTGTCTGCACAGCCCCAGCCGTGTCATCACCCCACGGACAGCAGCCTGCCCTGCCCATGCCCTCTACTCATGAAACCAAGGCTGCCTGTTAAGCTTTAGGCACTGAGACACATCAGTAAACACAACGGATAAAAACCCTTGCCCTGGGCTGGGCGCGGTGGCTCACGCCTGTAATCCCAGCACTTTGGGAGGCCGAGGCAGGTAGATCACAAAGCCAGGAGTTCCAGACTAGCCTGGCCAATATGGTGAAACCCCATCTCTACTAAAAATACGAAAATTAGCCGGGTGTGGCAGTGGATGCCTGTAGTCCCAGCTACTTGGGAGGCTGAGGCAGGAAAATTGCTTGAACCTGGGAGGCAGAGGTTGCAGTGAGCCGAGATTGGGCCACTGTACTCCAGCCTGGGAGACACAGCAAGACTCTGTCTCAGAAAAAACAAAAAACAAAAAAAAGCCCTTGCCCTGGTGGACCTTATGCTCAGGGAGGAGGACAGCCAGTCAACAGATGAATAGCCAAAATACAGAGTGCCCCCAATGGCAGCAAGTGCCAGGAGAGAAACAAGGTCTTGGGGAGAGGGAGACTTGCAGGCGGTATTAGGGAGGCCCCAGAAGGTGACATTTGAGACAAGCCTGTTCTCTCAGTCATTGCAGCCAGGTTTTACCTGCTCTTTGTCTCCTGAACAAACATGCCCTAGCTTGACCCTCTTCTCCAAGGCAGAAATAGAAAACAGGCCACCCCACCATTTAGGCTGCTTCGTGCAGGTCTCAACATTTCCCCACTCAGCTGTGGGCTTTGGGCAGGCAGGGTGTTGCTGGGTTTGTCTCCACACCCACGGCACTCAGCACAGGCGGGCACCCTGGGGAGGCCAGGTAAATAAGTATGAGAGAAAATGAGTCAGTGAACAGATGGAAGGATGGATGGATGGATGGAGGGATGGAGGGACAGATGGAGGAGGGCTGGAGAGACAGATGGATGGATGGGAGACAAATGGAGGAGGGAGGGATGGGCAGGTAGACAAATGGATGGATGGGAGGAGGGCTGGACAGACAGATGGATGAGTGGACGATGGACGGACGGATGAGTGGTTGGATGAAGGGGTAGAGCGATGAAGGCATGGACAGAAAAATGGATGGAAGGATGGACAGGCTGGCAGGGGCCCCACAAGAAAGGGGTGAGACAGTGTTGCAGAATCTGGGACAGCCCATCAGTCAGTCCACATCCTCAGCACCCACACTGTGCCAGGCCCTAAAGATCAAAGGGACCGCAAGAGGATGTCACCCACCTGCCCCCATCACCCCATCCATCCTTTCCACCAAGCACCTCCTCATCCCTGAAGGTGTTCACCTGGAGGCCCTGCGCTCCCAGGTGTCCTCAGCTGGAGATAGCCAATGGCATTAGATGACTTTACTTACTTTTTTATTTTTAATTTTTATTTTTTTAGATGGAGTCTCGCTCTGTCGCTCAGGCTGGAGTACAGTGGCGCAATCTTGGCTCACTGCAACCTCCATCTCCTGGATTCAAGTGATTCTCCTTGAACCAAGGAGGTGGAGGTTGCAGTGAGTTGCCTCTTGAGTAGCTGGGATTACAGGTGCATACCACCATGCCCAGCTAATTTTTTTTGTATTTTTGGTAGAGATAGGGTTTCACCGTGTTGGCTAGGCTGGTCTCAAACTCCTGACCTCAAGTGATCCACCCACGTCAGCCTCCCAAAGTGCTGGAATTACAAGAATGAGTCACCGCACCTGCTGGCATTAGATGACTTTAAACAATCATTATTATTCTTGTTAGGTGCAATAATAGCACCAAAGTTCTGTGAGAAAATGCCTATATTAGAGACACAAACAGAAGTACATGCTGGTAAAATGGCATGATGGCTGAAATGTAATTTCACATCGTCTGGTAAAAAAAAACAAAGGAAGAAAAGGAGAAAGATTATGAGTATGTGACCTTTGTTGCAGTCCGTGATAAAAAGTAGTAGCAGGATGTGGTGGCGCATGCCTGTAGTCCCAGCTACTCAGGAGTCTGGGGTGGGAGGACGACTTGAGCCCGGGAGTTCTGGGCTGTAGTGCGCTGGGCTGATTGTCCGATAGGCTACAGTCAGCATCCACATAGTGACCTCCCAGGAGTGGGAGACCACCAGGTTGCTTAAGGAGGGGTGAACAGGCCCAGGCTGGAAATGAAGCAAGTCAAAACTCCTGTGCCGATCAGTAGTGGGACTGTGCCTGTGAATAGCCACCGCACTACAGCCTGGGCAACATCGCGAGTGGGACCCCATCTCAAAAAACTAAAAAAGCAGTAAAAGGGGGCTGGGCGCAGTGGCTCATGCCTGTAATCCCAGCACTTTGTGAGGCCGAGGCGGGCGGATCATGAGGTCAGGAGATCCAGACCATCCTGGCTAACACGGTGAAACCCCATCTCTACTAAAAAATACAAAAAATTAGCCAGGCGTGGGGGCGGGCGCCTGTAGTCCCAGTTACTCCGGAGGGTGAGGCAGGAGAATGGCGTGAACCCGGGAGGCGGAGCTTGCAGTGAGCCGAGATGGCGCACTGCACTCCAGCCTGGGCAACAGAGCGAGACTCCGTCTCAAAAGAAAAAAAAAAAGTAGTAAAAGGGCCACTGCACTCCAGCCTGGGTGAAGGAGTAAGACTCCTGTCTCAAAACTAAAAATAAGTAGTAAAAGAACAGTGAACAAGAATGAAGCTGCTTATACCTTGCCCAGCCTCCTTCCAGGCCTCATCGATCCTGCCTGGTGGAGGGGAGGAGCCCTCAGCCTAGGGTCTGGCCCGGGGCTCTGCCTCTCCCAGCTGTGCTACCCTGGGCCGGTGGCATGACCTCTCTGGGTCTTGAATTTTCCAGCAGTCGATGGACCTGGGGTCTTCGGCGGACAGCAGGAGGCAGAGCCTGGGAGAGTCCACTGGAGCCAGCCGGCTGCTCCTCCGACAGGCATGGTGACTGCTAGCAGAGCCAGGCTGCCTGCAGGCTTCCTCCACCCGCGTCTGAGCCCACGCTGTGCGCGGCCCGGGCTGCCCTTGCGGGAAGGCTGCGTTGTCCCCTAGGGGGCGGCAGACGTTGCCCAAGCAACCAAGCCGCACGCCGCAGAGGGCTTCGGGAGGGAGCCTGCCCGCCCTGCTGGCTGGGCCACACATTCTAAAATACCCTTTTATTTTTATAACGAAAGGAATAACTACAGGTTATGATTATTTTTCATCCACACAGAAGTGATGGAGCCAGCACGGAAAGTGAAAGTGCCACCACCCAGCCTGAGGACCCACCTGCAGCGATCCGGCCAGCACTAGCCTTTCCTTTCCTTTCTTTTCCTGGTTCTTTTTTCTTTGAGACAGAGTCTCACTGTGTTGCCCAGGCTGGAGTGCAGTGGCGCTTTCTCGGCTCACTGCAACAGCCACCTCCCCGGTTCAAGCGATTCTCCTGCCTCAGCCTCCCAAGTAGCTGGGATCACAGGCACCCGCTGTCATGCCCGGCTAATTTTTTTTTTCCACCTCCCGGGTTCACGCCATTCTCCTGCCTCAGCCTCCGGAGTAGCTGAGACTATAGGCGCCGCCACTACGCTTGGCTAATTTTTTGTATTTTTAGTAGAGATGGGGTTTTACCGTGTTAGCCAGAATGGTTCTGAACTCCTGACCTCGTGATCCGCCCGCCTCGGCCTCCCAAAGTGCTGGGATTACAGGCGTGAGCTACCGCACACGGCTTTTTTTTTTTTTGAGACGGAGTTTCTCTCTTGTTGCCCAGGCTGGAGTGCAGTGGTGTGATCTCGGCTCATTGCAACCTCCGCCTCCCAGGTTCAAGCGATTCTCCTGCCTCAGCCTCCTGAGTAGCTGGGATTACAGGTACCCGCCACCACGCTGGGGAAATGTTTGTATTTTTGGTGGAGATAGGGTTTTACCATGTTGGCCAGGCTGGTTTCAAACTCCTGACCTCAGGTGATCCACCTGCATCAGCCTCCCAAAGTGTTGAGATTACAGGGTGAGCCACCGCACCCAATCCTGAGTTATTTTTTATTGTAACAGATTTTGCCATTTTCATCATGTTGCCCAGGCTAATCTTGAACTCCTGACCTCAGGTGATCCGCCTGCCTCGGCCTCCCAAAGTTGTGGGATTACAGTGGTGGGATTATTTTTTGTAGAGACAGGAATCTTGCTATGTTGCCCAGGCAGCTGATTAGATGGTGCCCAGCCAGATTAAGGGTGGGTCTGCCTTCCCCAGTCCAGTGACTTTAATGTTTATCTCCTTTGGCAACACCCTCACAGACACATCCAGGATCAACACTTTGCGTCCCTCAATCCAATCAAGTTGACACTCAGTATTCACCATCACAAGGTGGGAGGATCACCTCAGCCTAGGAGGTCAAGGCTGCGGTGAGCCATGATCACACTGCTGCACTCCAGCCTGCCAACAGTGAGACCTTGATCCCCAAAATAAATAAATAAGCAAAATGAAACAAGCCAGCCCTGTGCCCAGGACATGACAGCCTATATGCTCCAGGCTTGGCCCCTGTCTGCTTGGGTGTATACAATGCCCAGCTGGCTGCTGCAGACCACACAACCCCAGGCAGTGGGTGGGTGCAGTCTCACCCACTATGGAAGGGAGTAGGTGTGCCTCTGGGGTGAGATTGGTGTGTGGAGCGGGATGAGCCCCCACTCAGTCCTCCCAGACACTCTAGCCTCCCTCTGAAATCCTGACAGGCGAGGGCCCTGGGCCTGGGGTCTCTGAGCCTGTGTGGCCCCTGGGACAGACCTTCAAGCTACAAAGCCTATCACATGGCATTCGTGCTGCCTCCCCCTCCCTGGAAACAGGGTGCAGAGGTAGGGCTGCCTCCCAACTTCAGCTCCCACTCCTGCAGGAAGAGGCACTAGATGCCACCTTTCCCACTGAGCTCACTGCAGGCATCAAACCCCACCCCCTGTGCCCATTGGCATTGCTTGTGTTACAGGTGAGGACACCGCAGCCCAGACAAAAGCAGCCGATGAGAGTTCGGGAAAAGGGTGGGCGCCATGGCTCACACCTATAATCCCACCACTTTGGGAGGCCGAGGCAGGCGGATCACCTGAGGTCAGGAGTTCAAGACTAGCCTGGCCAACATGGTGAAACCTCATCTCTGCTAAGAATACAAAAATTAGCCAGTCATGGTGGCATGCGCCTGTAATCCCAGCTACTCGGGAGGCTGATGCAGGAGAATTGCTTGCGCCTGGGAGACTGAAGTTGCAGTGAGGTGAGACAGTGCCCCTGTACTCCAGCCTGGCCAACAGAGCGAGACTCTCTGGAAAAAAACAAAAATGGCTGGGTGTGGTGGCTCATGTCTTTAATCCCAGCACTTTGGGAAGCCGAGGTGGGCAGATCACAAGGTCAGGAGTTCAAGACCTGCCAGACCAACATAGTGAAACCCCATCTCAACTAAAAATACAAAAAACTAGCTGGGCGTGGTGGTGGGTGCCTGTAATCCTAGCTACTAGGGAGGCTAAGGCAGGATAATCTCTCTTTTTTTTTTTTTTTTTTTTTT
>NW_016810565.1:4912099-4920563 GCF_001698545.2 Rhinopithecus bieti
TTTTTGAGACGGAGTCTCGCTCTGTTGCCCAGGCTGGAGTGCAGTGGCCGGATCTCAGCTCACTGCAAGCTCCGCCTCCCAGGTTTACGCCATTCTCGGCAGGACAATCCCTTGAACCTGGAAGGTGGAGGTTGCAGCGAGCCTAGATCGTGCAGCTGCATACCAGCCCGGGTGACAGAGTGAGACTCCATCTCCAAAAAAAAAAAAACAAAAAAAAATGTTCAGGAAATGACCTGGAACTTGAGGCCCAGCTCTGCCACAGATGACTCCGTAGCCAACGGACTTAACTCTTGTCCCTCGGTTTCCCTCTCTGTGAACAGGGACAACAGCCAGCTGCAGCAGGGTTAACAAGGTATTAGCAATCAGAGGCAGAAGTGAAGTCAGAGGGCTGACCACGCAGGTCAGACCAGGCCCTGCTGCTGGCGTTCCTGAGCCCCCCACCACACCCTGGCTCTGTCTCTTCAGAGTCCCCAGGTCCCTAAGCCTTTTGGAGGGGCTGCTTCTTGCAGAACCTCCTGCTGCCCACATTTCTCCCTGCTTTCCACTTTCCAGCCCTTCGTGCCCTGACCAGGAGGCAACCTCAGACCTGGATTCCACTGGCTGCAAGGGCTGAGAAGGCCACTTATCCTGGACCTCAGGGTTCTCACCTGGATCCAATGCACAGGCAGGTTGGACTGAGGAAAGGGAGGCCTTCCCCAGAGCAGGGCCTGGGGCCCATCACATCAGCCTCATGTGGGCAAAGGAAGGGATTGACTTCTGTCAGTTATTCCTTCATGCATTCACTCGCATGCACCTTCTCATGCCAGGCCCCACGCTGGGCAGGGGAGCCAGAGATGCCACTGTCGCCCACCTGTGGCCCCAGCCTGGCTGAAGAGTGTGTAATCTATTACTGCATAACAAATTGCCCCCAAATTTAGCTGCTTTAAACCTCAGACATTGGCCAGGTGTGGTGGCTCACGCCTGTAATCCCAGCACTTTGGGAGGCTGAGGAGGGCGGATCACGAGGTCAGGAGATCGAGACCATCCTGGCCATCATGGTAAAACCCTGTCTCTACAAAAAATACAAAAAATTAGCCGGGCATGGTGACGGGCACCTGTAGTTTCCGCTGCTCAGGAGGCTGAGGCAGGAGAATGGCGTGAACTGGGAGGTGGAGCTTGCAGTGAGCCGAGATCGTGCCACTGCACTCCAGCCTGGGCTGGACTCCATTTCCAAAAAAAAATTAAAAAAAGAGGCCGGGCGCGGTGGCTCAAGTCTGTAATCCCAGCACTTTGGGAGGCCGAGACGGGCGGATCACAAGGTCAGGAGATCGAGACCACCCTGGCTAATACGGTGAAACCCCATCTCTACTAAAGAATACAAAAAACTAGCCGGGCGACGAGGCGGGCGCCTGTAGTCCCAGCTACTTGGGAGGCAGAGGCAGGAGAATGGCGTAAACCCGGGAGGCGGAGCTTGCAGTGAGCTGAGATCCGGCCACTGCACTCCAGCCTGGGCGACAGAGCCAGACTCCGTCTCAAAAAAAAAAAAAAAAAAAAAAAAAAAAAGAGGGAGACCCCATTTCCAAAAAAAAGAAAAAAAAAAAGAGCGAGACTCCATTTCCAAAAAAAAAAAAAGAAAATCAGACATTTATGATCACATAACTCCTGAGGGTCCAGAAGCCAGGAATAAACTGGCCGGGTGGCTCTGGATGAGGGGCTCTCATGAGGCTGCAGTCATCTGGAGACTGGGCTGTGTTGGGAGGACCCCTGCCGAGGCGACCCACTCACATGGCTGTGGGCTGGAGGCTTCAGCTCCTCACCACAGTGCCGACCTTCCCATAGCACTGCTTGGGCACCCTCACAACATGGCACCAAACATCCCCCAGCACGAGTGATCCAGGAGAGCAAGGAGGGGCTGCAGTGCCTTTTAGGACCCAGTTTCAGAGGCAATGCACTGTCTTTGCCACCATTTTCTATTCACTGGAAGCGAGTCACTAAGTCCAGCCCACACTTGCTGGGAGGGAAGTGAGGTTTCACCTCTCGAAATGGGGGAGCACTAAAGACTTGTGGACATATCTTCAAGTCACCACAAAGAGCCAGGAATGGAAACAAATGAATGTGACAGGCCCCTGCAAGGACCCTGGAAGCCTGTCTCAGTCTTGGCTGCTGTGGAGGTTTCAGCGAAGAGAAGACAGATAAGCCCTTTGGAAAGTGGAAGGAGACGTCCTCGCAGGCAGCAGTAGGAGTGCATGCCTAATGGGCACACCGACCTGGACGTGCTTGGCAGGGAGTGGCTGGGGTGAGGCTGGCAGCCCAGCAAGGACTGGGAAGGGCTTGGAGCTCCCAGGTCGGAGCAGCACAGCACATCCAGGGAAGGCAGTGAGCCTGGTGGGGCAGTGGCAGATGAAGGAGGGAAGACAGGACAGAATCCCAGGCAGGAGGTGCCTTGGAGGGGAAAAGACAGGCAGCTTCCAAGGGAAGCCTCCTGCAGGCAGGTTCTCCAGGAGCCCCTGCTAGCCAGGCCTCGCACACAAAGATGCTTATGAAATGCATGGGCACAGTGGTTCACACCTGTAACCTTGGCACTTTGGTAGGCCAAGGCATGAGGATTGCTCTGAGGTCAAGGAGGTGGAGACCAGCCTGGGCAACATAGCAAGACCCTGTCTCTAAAGGAAAAAAAAACAAAGAAAAAGAAAAAATAGCTGGGCATGGTGGTGCATGCTGTAGCCCCAGTTACTTGAAAGGCTAGGGTAGGAGGATCCTTGAGTCCAGGAATTCAAAGCTGAAGTGAGCTGTGATTGTGGCCACGGAACTCCAGCCTGGGTGACAGAGACCCTGTCTCTAAAACAAAAACAAAAAAAGGAAAAAAATCCACGCATGGACAGGGTGAACGGGAAGCTGCCTACCACCCTCCATTTGGACAGCAAGGCCTGTTAACGAGTGATTGCAGAGGTGAACCCGCCTCCCAGCTGGTCTTCATGCTACCACGTGTGGCGCAGACACTGGAGGGTCAAGCAGCAGAGGCGCTCAATAATTGGGCTGCGGTGGGAACTCCAGAGGACAGAGCCCGAAGCAGGGGCAGGTAGCAGAGCCCTGCATAGCTGCCCCAGGAAGACGCAGCCCTGCCCGATGCTGGCACGTGCTGGGCAGGTAACTGGTCCCAACACGCCTCGGGCTCAGCACACATTGTCCTCTCTGCCAGCCGCCCCGCCCTCTCCCTCCCACTCCTGCCTCCAGGTGCCATCTCCAGCTCACTCTACCACTCTAACCCAGTTTGCCCTAACTGGAGGCCTGGGACTGCCTGCTCACCCAGCCATACCCACTGTGACGATGGGAACCTGAGAGAAGGCACAGCCAGGCCCCTGCAGCGGCCCAGGGTTGGCCCTGAGGCTGAATTCTGTGAGCCCTGGGCAATGTAGGAAGGCCAAGGGCCGCAAGCCCACATTGTCTCCACAGATGCCTGGCTGACCTCCTCTTGCCGGCCCCTCTGTGTCCTGGCCAGGTGGCTACACCATCCCTCTGGCCTTCTGGCTCTGGAGCATATCCTGCCCCCACTCCTGCCTCCTTCAGCTCTATTTTTATCCCAGAGGCACTCGCCATGTGTTATTTATGTCACTCCCCATCTTGAGTTTCTGGTCCTCTCATAATCTGGCCCAAGCCTCCTCAGGCTTCGTGGCCCCCTTGAAGGCCAAGTGGGTTCTGAATGGCACCCAGCCTGCCCAGAGCCCACAACTCGCCCAAACAGTAGCTCTGGGAAACTAAACATTTGCAACCAATGGCAATACAAGAAACCCACACATCATGGTGGCAACTGTGGGGCTGAATGTGTTGTGCCAAGAGGTCCCAAGCCCTTCACCCTCTGAGGCCCAGAGGGCATCCCCTAGCAAGGAGGGGCCACTCCCACTGAGTGGCTGAGAGGCTGGAGAGTAATCCAGAAGCAGCCCCTGGCAAAAGGCTTAGGGGCCTGGGGACTCTGGAGACAGAGCCAAATATTTATTCACAGCAAGAAAGAGACCAGTCGGGCAGAGTCATGACTTGCCAGTGCCAGGCCTCAAACCAACAGCTCGGGCCCCAGCCCCTGGCCACAACGCCACCTGACCTGTTCACGGGTCTTCGGCAGCTGTTTGGGTCCTTTGCTAGCTGGGGCCAGGAGCCCCACTGCAGGGCCACGATTTCCCCCAACCCATCTAGACAGTCGAAGATGCCCTTAGGAAGACGCCTTCAGGACTTCAGCTGATTAATTACATTCACACTTACCTTCCACTTCCTGCAAAGGTGTGGACAGCTATGGGTGGACAGCCAGAGCATCTTGCCCTACAACAGCAGGGCGGGCACTCTCCCTGCTCCGTGCCAGCTTGGTGTGAGGCCCCCACATGCATAGACCAGCCCCTAGAATTCTCCCCAGCCCAGTTCACAGATGACAAACCTGAGGCAGGAAGGCTCATGGGTCAGCACGGCCAGGAAGGGTCCCAGCTGAGAATTAAAAGTAGAACTGTTTGAGTTGGATCTTCCTGAATCTATCCTCAGAGATGGTCTCAACCCAGTTTCACAGCCACCTCAGAACCACTAAAGAGCGTGGTTTAAATGCAGTTTTCATCTCCACCTGCTCCCTGGGGCTGACTTCTTAGGTCTGGGGCAGGGCCTGGAAATCTGACTTCCTAGCTGTTTGCCAAGGAGGTGGCGACTCAGCCCCAGAGGGATCCACTGGCCAACTCCAACCCCAGAGGTCTACAGAGGGGAAACCTGTGGCCAAGGCCACGCAGCAGGACAGAGCAGAGTCTGGGTCCCCTCACCAGGCTGGGCTCCAAGGCTGCCTGCTCGCCCCTTGATTGGGTTGGGAGGAGGCAAAACTGGCGGGGCAGGGCGTGGCGACTTGCCCCTGTGGTTCCAGCTTTTCAAGAGGCTGAGGTGGGAGGATGCTTGAGCCTAGGGTGTTGAGGCAGCAGTGAGCTGTGACTGCACCACTGTACTCCGGCTGGGCAACAGAGCGAGATCCTTCTCTCTCACACACACACACAAGGCACCAATCCCATTCCCTCATAACCTAATCACCTCCCAAAGGCCCTACTTCTTTTTTTTTTTTTTTTTTTTTTTTTTTTTTTTTTTTTTTTGAGGCGGAGTCTCGCTCTGTCACCCGGACTGGAGTGCAGTGGCCGGATCTCAGCTCACTGCAAGTTCCGCCTCCTGGGTTTACGCCATTCTCCTGCCTCAGCCTCCCTAGTAGCTGGGACTACAGGCGCCCGCCACCTCGCCCGGCTAGTTTTGTATTTTAGTAGAGACGGGGTTTCACCGTGTTAGCCAGGATGGTCTCGATCTCCTGACCTCGTGATCTGCCCGTCTCGGCCTCCCAAAGTGCTGGGATTACAGGCTTGAGCCACCACGCCCGGCCAAGGCCCTACTTCTAACGCCATCACCTCGGGGGTTAAGACTTCAGCATATGAGGAACAAAACACACTGGGGCCTACCTGAGGGTGGAGGGAGGAGAGAGAGGATCACCGGGCATTAGGCTTAATACCTAGCTGACAAAATAATCTGCACAACACACCCCCATGGCATGGGTTTACCTATATAACAAACCTGCACATGTACCCCTCAACTTAAAAGTTTTTTAAAAAGACTTCAACATATGAATTTTGGGAGGACACACACATTCAGACCATGGCAAGTCAGCCAAGGCCCTTCTGAAGAGGTAAGCATTGAATTGAGCAGGAACCCAAATCCCTTTTTTTTTTTTTTTTTGAGATGGAGTCTCCCTCTGTTGCCAGGCTGAGGTGCAATGGCGTGATCTCGGCTCACTGCAACCTCTGACTCCCAGGTTCAAGCGATTCTCCCGCCTCAGCCTCCCAAGTAGCTGGGATTACGGGCACGCATCACCACGCTCAGCTAATTTTTGTATTTTTAGTAGAGAAGGGGTTTCACCATGTTGGCCAGGATGGTCTCGATCTCCTGACCTCATGATCCACCTGCCTCAGCCTCCCAAAGTGCTGGGATGACAGGCGTGAGCCACCGCGCCCGTCCGGAACCCAAGTTCTAGAGATAACGATGACAGGCCAGGCAGAAGCTTCCAACATGGCAAAACCCCATCTCTACTAAAAATAACAAAAATTGGCCAGGCATGGTGGTGGGTGCCTGTAATCCCAGGCTACTAGGCCCTTTTCCAAGAACCCCAGGGACTCAGAGGAGCTGCCAGTGCCAAGGTCCTGAGCGGGGCACAAATTTAGAGGGTAGGCTCCAATAAGAAGGCCAGAGGGCATGAAAGGTGGGAGATGAGGTTATAGTCTGGTTACCCTGGGCCTCAGACACCATGGCACTGAGCTCATATTCCATATGACACAGGAGGTGATTGATAGCCCACCCGCCCCACCAATCTTTGGCCAGGAGTTTGCAACCTGCTCAGGTGGCTCCCATCCCAAGTCTACACCAGTGCTTGCTGCCAGAGCCCTTCTGTGTACTCTCCCCTGCACAGCCTAATTCCTGGGAAGTTATACACAGCTGGTGCCTCATCCCCACCCCCTCAACTTACCCTCTGGCAGCCTGAGTTGCAGCCACCCTCCCCATTCCCAGCCCAAACAGCTCCTGCAGGGGGTCACTCAGCTCTAAGATTCCAGGGTGGGGACAGAGACTTGCGTTTCCTTTTTACCTGCTGGTGTTTCTGATTTCTCCAAACTGAACCTGTCTTGCGTGAGAAGAATAAAAGCTGTACACAAGGAAAACTCCCAACACACCCTTTCCAGTGAGCTGGCTTGACCCTTGGTGCCCCGTGACAGTCCCTCCGGCCTTGTGATTCTCCTGTGCTGGCCTTGGGCCTGCCCTGCCCCTTAAAGGCTGGGGTCCTCAGGGCTGCACAGGGCCCTGCCTCCTCTGGCATGGGAGGTCCAGGGCTCTGTGGAACATGGGAGTTTGAGAAAGCACATTCTGTGCTGTAACCTTATCCTCAGGAAATGAAATAAAACAATAGACACTGATCCCAACTGCTGATGTAATACCGCAGACTCCAAGATGTGGGCACACAGATTCATTTACTTGGCTCTAACTTTTTCACTCCTCCTTTCTGGTCTCTCCTCAGCTCTGACATGAAGGTCAGGGATTTGTGTCTGTCTTCTCCCCAGCACAGGGCACAAGGCACAGGGCACAGGGCAGTGTGCCGGCTGAGTACATGATTCCCAGGCAGCAGGGAAACAGGGTGCTCAGGAAGATGTGGCTTTGCAAAGTTTAGTAACCCAGCAGCACACCCGCGTGACCCCTTCCCTTCCCAGTGCTTGTCCTCACCCCCTCCCTGATGTCCCCCACCCAATGTCAATTGTGCAGACCCTGAGCACACCAAGATGAAGGGGACAGACCTGCCCTCAGGGTGCTTCCAGTTGAAGGCAGCCCCCTGGCACCCACATCCTGAGGTTCCCTCGGCAGGTTAGGTCAGGCAGACCTGTCCCAGAGCCCAGTCCTCCACTGTCCCCCACATGCTGACCTTAGTCCCCAAATGCAACAGCCCCCCCAAACACACACACACCAAGAACCTTGCCCTCCCCGCAAACCAGCTCTTCCTCCAAGCTCTCCCTGCAAAGTGCACAGCTAAGGGACCGCACTACTCATCTCCCAGGCCTGGCACAATCCCACTGTTCCCTCACACGGCCTGCCTCAGCTCTCTCACCGAAGGACCCTCCCTGCAAGGAGGTTTCTTTTTCTTTTTGAAATAGGGTCTTGCTCTGTCATCCAGGCTGGAGCACAATGGTTCGATCATAGCTCACTGCAGCCCTGACCTCCTGGGCTCAAGCGACCCTCCTGCCTCAGCCTCCCGAGTAGCTAGGACTACAGGCCTGCAGGCATGCGCCACCATGTCCTGCTGATTTTTTTTTTTGGTGTTGTTGAGAAATGGGGCCTCACTATGTTGTCCAGGCTGGCCTCAAACTCCTGGCTTCAAGCGATCCTCCTGCCTCAGCCTCCCAAAATACTGGGATTACAGGCACGAGCCACTGAACCCTCAAGGAGGTTTCTGAAGTTCAACTATGGAATAACTACTGTTTACCAGGCTACTAGGCCTCTTCCCAAGGACCCCGGGAGGTTTCCTTTTTTTTTTTTTTAATGTTGAAAAGATATATATATATATATTTAGAATTAGACAGCTGGACTCAGTTTAGATGATCCCAATTTTGTTGGCAACATCCAAAGCGTCGTAATCAGGAGCTAGTCGAACATATGCCTTTTTCTCTCCATCAGGCCGAATCAGGGTGTTGACCTTGGCCACATCAATGTCATAGAGCTTCTTCACAGCCTGTTTAATCTGGTGCTTGTTGGCTTTAACATCCACAATGAACACAAGTGTGTTGTTGTCTTCTATCTTCTTCATGGCAGACTCAGTGGTCAGCGGAAACTTGATGATAGCATAGTGGTCAAGCTTGTTTCTCCTGGGGGCGCTCTTCCGAGGATATTTGGGCTGCCTCCGGAGTCGCAGTGTCTTGGGCCGCCGGAAGGTGGGTGACGTGCGGATCTT
>NW_016810565.1:4922291-4954150 GCF_001698545.2 Rhinopithecus bieti
CTGGAGCGAGGGGCGGGGCGCGCGGCCCGAGGTGAGGGACCGCCGGCCGGAGGGGATCCAGCGAGTCCGCAGCCGCCGAGGGACCAGTGCGGACCCCGCCGCTGCCGCCGTCCCCACCGTCCCCGACCGCGCCTGCCCTGGCTCCGCGCCAGGAGGGGCGGCCAGGCCCAGCCTCGGCACCGTGAGCTCGGGGACCCCGACGGCGCCCAGCCCGGCAAGGGGCCTCAGGGGGAGTACGAGGAGGAAGGGCAGCCTCGCCGGGGACCCGGCCATGGCGCTGGACTTCCTGGCTGGATGCGCTGGGGGTAAGGAGACGGTGGGCCTGGCCGGGGCAAGGGGTCCGGAGAGGGAGGCCGGCCCACCAGCACGCCCTGGCCTCGCGCCTTCCCGCTGGCGAGGGTCGCCGCGTCTGTGAATGGGGACCACAGTGCTCTTGCCTCGGGCGGCTCTCGTGGGCGTAAATTGACTTCAGGCCCGGGCTATCCACGGTGGCAGGTGTCTTTATTCTCTCCGGGCACGCTCGGACGGGAGGTCTGGGGCGCCGGGGCAGCACCGTGGCTGGGCGGAGGCCAGGACTGCCGGGAGGATGCCCCACTGCCCCCCGCGCCGAGGTCCCGGGCTCATCTCCCTCCCCTCCCCCATCCCCGTCCGGCGCGCACTGGGAACAGGGTCCCCTCCCCCGGCTGTATATTTGGGGGCTGACTCCACCCCGTCCCTCGCAACCGTCCAACGGGGTTCGGGCTACCGGGCCGACCCCTTACTCGGCTGGCCTTGGAGGGCACTGAACCGCTCTGGCCAGACCCTAGGCGCCGAGTCACGCCTTGGAACGCCGCCCCTTCCTACGCGGTTTTGTGAGCTACTGGGGGCGGAAGGGGGATGGTAGGTGGGCCGGGCGAGCCGGTGTGGGGCACCTTCTCCGAGGCCCGGCCGCGGCCCTGGGGTTTCTCCCACGCCGTTGTCCCCGGGAGGGCGTGCAGTCCAGGCTCTCCCGTGCCCCAGCCGTAGGCGTCGAACACGGTAGTTCTCTCTTGGGCCTCTGGCTTGTCTGCTTTTACCCTGAGGGTTAATTTATTCACCAGGATTCATCGGGAGGCTAGGTTAGATATCGCGGGGGGGAAGGGTGGTTGGCGGCGGGAGTTACAGAGAGGACCGGCCGGTTGTCCTTGTTTGGTCCCACTTCTCTCCCCAGCACCTGCCCTTGTTCGCTCTTCATCTACTTGAATTTAGCTTGAATAAAGCCTCAGCTCCTGGCCAGCGCTGAGAGCCCTGGCGGGAGTGGCTAGCGTGGCCTTAAGTATTTAAACCTGTGGCGTCGGAGCCTGCTTCTTCTTGGGCGAGAGACTCGTTGAAAAGGGAATGTGTTGGGGAAGTGATGTGCGTTGAAGGGAGTTAGAACTTCCCGGTCGGTCACCCAGTCAGAAGCTGCGGGGCACAAAGCCCAGAGTTTGCTGTTAATCGCTGGGGAGTTTCTACCTAGTGCCGGGTGCCCTGGAGACAGAGGGGGCGTGTCCTCTGCAGATTCCATTCTCACCTTCCCCTCCCGCTTCCCATCTCGCTATTTGCTCCACCCTTGCTCCCCACCCACTTCCAGCTCCAGTGGGTGGGGGATGAGGGGCTGTCCCCAGGCCAACACCTCCTTCCAGACTTTGGGGAGTGGGGATTCTTTCCCCGGAGGGGCAGAGTTCCTTCTGCAGTTGCGCTACCGTCGGTGCTGCTCTCCTGGAAACACCAGGGTTTGGGGCAGGAACACTTTCCCTGAAGGCAGGCCTGCTTGACGCCTCCAGGCACACCTGTGGTCTCCTCTGCCCTTCCTTGCCTGGCCTGCCCTTCCTCCGCCTCCTTGCCTGGAATGTCCTTCGCTGTCCATCCTCATGGGCCCACCTGGGAGACATCATATCCATGCCCCCTGCCCCAGGTTTGTGGGTGAGGTCAAGGACTGGCACTGTCTGGTTCTGTAGCACTGGGGCACAGGCCACCCCTCCGCCCCCAGGCCCTACTTTTCGTGCAGCCCCCAGGCACATAATGGCCACCCAGCTAAGGCTCTACAAGCGTAAGCCTGAGCCTCCCAGGTGGACGAGGACAGAAGTCACCTGGGGGCTCACTCCTGGTCTCATCGGAGAAACCTAGGCCCAGGGAGGTGGAGGGACTAGAGCAAAGTCACACCACGTGCTCCCCTGATGGCTGGGATAGGCCCTCAGGACAGTGAACTGACCGTGTCCCAGCCTCCAGGTCCCTGACAGCCTGCCCAGAGGCACCCCACCTTGGGACCTGCAGGCTCAGGGCAGATGATACCAGTGCTTCTCCTTGGTGGCTGGGGAGGGGGACTATCCACTCCCTACTATTCGCTTAGTGTGGGTCACGTGTTTTAACTTCTCAGGGAGGCGGGGCCAGTTCTTTGACTGACAGCATCCTTGAGGCCTTGCATGGTGGAAGGTTTGGAATGCCTCCCCCCTCTCCCCTGTTGGGGGATCAACCCAAATCTTGAGGCCACATGAACACTGGGCTCTGGATGGGGCATGGACAGAAGCAGGCACAGAGAGAAAAGCTCAGCCGGGGGTGGGAGAACCTGGGAGGAGAGGAAAACCCCGAGAAGGGAGTGTGCCTCTTCCCACCACCTCTGCTGCCAGCCATCCCCAGGACAGTGGTTCCTCCCCACCCGCCTCAGCCCTTGAGGACGATTGGGTGGGGATTGCCCCTGGAGCCAAGCTTAGGGAGGACAGTAGACAGTGGCTTTGGAGTTGGGAGACAGGGTTCTGCTTCTGGTGTGACTGGAGGCCTCGTGTGCTCCGGAAGGTGGTGAGCAGGCTGGTCCGATGGAGGCTGGCCTCACAACCCACGCCGTTCCTGAGGATGGGTTCTTCTGGGTGAAGGAGACCAAGCCCCTTGCTGAAGGGTGCTGAAACAAGTCAGAAGAGAAAGTGGGAACCAGTGCCTGTCCTGGGAGACCTGAGTGGGGCCTCCCAACAGAGACAAGTGGGGTAAGGGTCTTTCTGCTGTCTCCGTCCTTTGCCCTGTTGCTGTTGCTGTCACCTGGGCAGGTCTGGGGCCAGAGGCGTGACCATGCACCCACAGGAAGGGGACCCCACAGCTGGACCTAGCTTCAGGGGACATGGAGGGGCCTCGAGGCGTCCCCCGCTGGAAGGAGAAGTCAAGTCCAGCGGCACATCCTGGGCAAGTGTTCAGTTTCCAAAACCCAGAGAAACCCAGATATGCCCAAGAAAAGAGGTTCTGGAACTAGGATTTTCAAATTTAGAAAATTAAAAAGCTGAAGTGGGAAAGAGGATGGATTTCCTGTTTCCAGGATACAAAGGCCTAGAAAACCAGAAACCCAGATGGAAGCCACAAAAGAAAAGATAGGCTTGGTGGTTGCTTCATCCGCCTGTGAATGTTAGAGGCTCCGGAAGAAGAGGGAGCAGGTCTGGAGATGATGAATATGATGAATAAATAATAGTGGAAATTTTCCCTGATCAGAAGAGGGCATGAGTCTGCACAGTGAAAGTGTTGGTATTGTTCCAGGCAGGGTTACTTTAAAGAAAAAGACACACCTTTGGCATCTCCTGGTGATATTCTTGAAATCCACAGATAAAATCTCAGCGACCTCCCCACAGAATTGAAAAAAAAAACACATTGGCAGCAGATTTCTCATCTGTAGCACTGAAAGCCAGAGGACCAAGGCTGGCCTGGGCCCAGGATTCTCCACCACTCCAGAGTGTTCATACTGTTTCCCAGTCAGATTAAGAAATAGATTTTGAGCCGGGCTCGGTGGCTTACGCCTGTAATCCCAGCACTTTGGGAGGCTGAAACACAAAAATCACTTGAACCTGGGAGTTGGAGGTTTCAGTGAACTGAGACCACACCATTGCATTCCAGCCTGGGTGACAGAGTGAGACTCTATCTCAAAAAAAAAGAAAAGAAAAAAAAAAAGGCTCTAATGAAATGGCAGTTGATGAGTAGAGACCCCAAGATGGAAGGAGAGGGAATTGTGAATTGAGTCTCACGGTCTCTAGGAAAATGTCAGTGGAAGGTGGCAGGGATGGGAGCCTTCTTCAGGTAGCTCTTACTAGGGTGGGTGGGACAGAAGGAGGCAGACAGAGTCATGGGGGAGGCGGTGCTTATCCTGTTTCTATATAATGATTAGAAGTATTAGAAACAGGAAGTAACCCTTTGCTGAAATTACAAATTAACAATTAGAAAGGGAATAAATAGCTGGGCGTGGTGGCTCACACCTGTAATCCCAGCACTTTGGGAGGCCAAGGCAGGTAGATCACTGAGGTCATGAGTTTTAGACCAGCCTAGCCAACATGGCGAAACCCCTTCTCCACTAAAAATACAAACATTAGCTGGGTGTGGTGGGGCAGACCTGTACTCCCAGCTACTCGGGAGGCTGAGGTAGGAGAATCACTTGAACCTGGGAGGGAGAGGTTGCGGTCAGCCGAGGTTGCGCCACTGCACTCCAGCCTGAGTGACGGAGCAAGACTCCATCTCAAAAAAAGAAAGGGAATGAATAGTAATTTTCCCAAACCATCAAAAATACAGAAAAAGGAGTAAAATAAACCATTCACATAAAATAAAGTGGCATAAAAATGTCAGATCCCTCAGTTGTTCTAGCAAAATCAGACTGCTTTAGACAAAATCCAGTTATAGTTGCTTACAAAAAAACATCTAAAACAAGATAGTAAGAAAAGGTTCAAAATTACACATTGGGCATGGTGACTCATGTCTGTAATCGCAGCACTTGGGGAGGCTTGGGTTTTCTTGAACCCAGGAGTTTGAGTTTTCTTGAACCCAGCCTGGGCAGCATGGCAAGACCCGTCTCTGCCAAAATTACAAAAATTAGCTGAGTGTGGTGGCTCATGCCTGTTGTCTCAGCTACTTGGGAGGCTTAGACAGGATGGTCACTTGAGCCCAGAGGATGGAGGTTGCAGTGAGCCGAGATTATGCCACTGCACTCCAGTCTGGGTGACAGAGTAGGATCTTGTCTCAACAAAAACACCAAAATTACAAGTTGGACAAAATCATACCAGTCACATGTAACCAAAGAGAAAGCAGAATTGGCAAAGTTAAAGTTAATATCAAGTGGGTTTTAGGGTCCAAGGTTTTTTTTTTGTTTTGTTTTGTTTTTTTTTGTTTTTTTTTTTGACACGGAGTCTCGCTCTGTGGGTCACCTAGGCTGGAGTGCAGTAGTGCCATCTCAGCTCACTGCAATCTCTGCCTCTTGGGTTGAAGCGATTCTCCCACCTCAGCCTCCTGAGCAGCTAGGATTACAGGCATCCGCCACCACACCCAGCTAATTTTTGTATTTTTGGTAGAGATGGGGTTTCACCATGTTGGCCAGTCTGGTTTTGAACTCCTGACCTCAAGTGATCTGTCTGCCTTGGCCTCCCAAAGTGCTGGGATTACAGGTATGAGTCACCACACCTGGCCAGATCCAAAGTGTTAAAGGATGAAGAGGATGTTAGGTAAAGATACAAAGTTCAATTTGTGGAGATGCATAGTAACTTCCACAGGCATTAAGTGGAAAAGTGAGAATGGGTTGTAATGTTAGTTTGTTACTCAACAGATGCTAGCTGTTTTAATTATACATAAACACTACTGGCAGTAAAGGGAGAGCTTGAACAGATGTCCAGGTGAAACTCCAGGGAGAGGAGCAAGGGAGTCAGAGTCAGTTCACTGAGCCTGTTTCTCCTGTGAAATGGATAATGAGGTTGCCTTACTCACAGTGGTGGCAAGAGTCAGAGATGGTTGCCACCTACACAGTGTTTAGGACTCTGAGAAGTGTTTGTGAGCCGTTTTGGAGGGGTGAACCTTTGTCCTTCAAGAGGGGCTGGATTTTTGGCAGGACCTGAAATAATAACCAAGGAAGACCGCACAGTCACAAGCTGTCTCCCTGGGCTCGAGGTGGCTCCCACTCAGGGAAGGGGACGGGGGTGTCAGCCACTGCATCAGGACCTGAGGTCATCACTTCCTGGGGGAGGGAGGTAAACCTTTACAGGTAAGGAAAGTGAGATCTAGAGACAGAGTCATTTGTGAGCACGCCAGGCTGATGCGTGGCAGGGGGAAAGTTCAAATCTGGGGAGGGTCTGACCCCAAAGTCCAGCATCCCTGGAGCGTCCTGCCCATGTCAGGTGTTTGGATTAATGGGACATCCCAGAAATAGTGTGTGCAGCCTCCCAGGGGACAGCTTCCACTGTCAGGCACCCAGACCAGTCCGCCGTGGAGAGCAGCAGCCTGCAGATGGGTCACCAGCGCTCAATGGGACAGATGCTGGCATGGCATTGGAATGTCACATGCATACCCCCCCACTGGACACGAGGATTCCAGGGGCTCATGGGATCTGCCTGCTGCACCCACAGGTGCGTGGGCAATGCCCCTTTCCCCTGCAGGAGCTCCTGCCAGTCCTCCTTGCCAGCACCCCCTCATGCCCAGTGCCCTGCACTGCATTTCTGAGGTATGTGGGTCACAAGTCCCCCTCTCCTCCTCCAGGTGTGGCAGGCGTGCTTGTGGGACACCCGTTTGACACAGTCAAGGTGAGTCTCATCACTGCTTTTTTTTCTCAGCGCATACATTGGAAAGAGGCTCACAGGGTTGGGGTGGCTAGAATCCCATTTCCATGGACAGCCCCGGGTGGGCAGCTGCTTTTACACGGCGCCGGGCTGAACCTTACTCGCTGCTTCGTCCTGGCATCTCCCAGCTGGGGCTGATCCACATTCTGGGTTCATGGCCAAGTTCATCCTGGGCTTGGCCAGCTGGGACCGAGGTGCTGAGGTTTCCTCCCACCCAGAGCAAGGGCACCTACATTGTTCCCATGCGGAACTCCCCCAAACACTTCCTTGAAAGAAAAGTTCAGAGAGAAAATACAAAAAAGCCAAAACTAGAACCTCCCATGAACATGATCTTCACGGAGTGGTGATCACCCTTACGGAGAGTCCCCGTGATAGTTTCCCAGGTGCCAGAGGCGTGAGGAAGGGCTCTGTTAGCCAGTTCCTTGACAACACCCCACACCTCCATAAACCGGAGTTCCAGGTTCTCAGACCCCCCAGAACAGAAACCAAGGAAATCTATGTCCTCCAGCTGGAAATTCCCAAATAAATCCCCCACCCTCCACTTGTGGTTGGGCTGTATGTTCTGAAAGTAGCCCAGTGGGGCCCTTCCTCACCCTTTTCCCTGGGCCCCAGGGCAAGCTGTGAGTGGCAGGCACTAGACCAGCCTTGTGTTTGCCGGCAGCACTACACGTGGCCCCTCTTCCCACTGAGGGAAGGAAGGCAGGATGCGCATTCTGAGCTGGGTTTGCAGGAGACTTCCGGTCTCCTTTTCTAGAGAGCCCAGGTGTTTGTTGGCAGAGACAGTGACTGCTTACCATAAGGCTGGATTGCATCCAGCACAAGAGTGAGGGCCCAGCCTTATGCATTGGCTGTGACCTTAAAAAGTGCTGTCCCTGGGCCTTGTGCAGGTCCGGGCCCTTCTGCCAGCTGGTTTTCTACATGACCTTGGGCAGGTCCCTGTATCTTTGGGCTCAAACGTTGTCATCGTGCCAGTGCTCAACAGCATGATTTATGTTGGATTAAATGCTAGCTCTGAAAAGCACAACTCTTCTATCCACTGTGGGCCCATGTGTGGAGGAGGCTGAAGGGCCAGGCTTTCTTGGCAGGCAGCGGCCCCACGTTTCCTGCACCAGCCTGCCGAGAGTGAGGCTGTGCAGAGTCGGCCCACACAGCCCCGGGCCCCAGCCGCGCCCACGCGCTGCCTGGCCAGGCCACCCGGGAGGCCTCCCCCAGGCCGCAGCAGCCCAGGACAGCCTGGCAGTGTCCACGTTGCACTGTGTTTATATCTCGTCGTCATGTGTTGTGAATGCCTCTCGAGTTCACTTCCTCTTTCCAGCTCCGCGGAGGCCTAGGCTCTCTGAGCTACGAATCGGCCAGACCTGCTGGGCTCCTGCCCGGCCCCCTCAGGCAGCCCCCAGCAGGCCGGGGAGCACTTTTGTCCTGGTGCTCCGCCGTCCTAAGCCACTGAGCCCTCAAGCAGCATCCCTGATGTGACTCAGGGACAGGAGTTTCTCCAGCCTATGAAATTTTACTCCCCAGACCCTACTTCACTGTCTGGAGGGTGGTCTTTGAGAAGATCTATTTGTGGTCCTTTTTTTTTTTTTTTTTTTGCCACTGTGTCGCTCCAGCATCACATCTGGACATACCTACCTTAAAAAGCTGAACTTTTTTTTCTTTGAGACAGAGTCTGTGTCTGTCACTCAGGCTGGAGTGCAGTGGTGCGACCTTGGCTCACTGCAACTTCCTCCTCCTGGGTTCAAGTGATTCTCCTGCCTCAGACCTCCCCAACCCCCCAAGTAGCTGGGATTACAGGCACGTGCCACCACGCCTGGCTACTGTTTGTTTTTAGTTGAGGTCCAGCACATGTAGAAAGTGCACACATCCGGCCATGCGCAGTGGCTCACGCCTGTAATCCCAGCACTTCTGGAGGCCGAGGTGGGCGGATCACGAGGTCAGGAGATCAAGACCATCCTGGCTAACAGTGAAACCCTGTCTCTACTAAACATACAAAAAATTAGCTTGGCGTGGTGGCGGGCACCTGTAGTCCAGCTACTCAGGAGGCTGAGGCAGGAGAATGGCGTGAACCTGGGAGGCAGAGCTTGCAGTGAGCTGAGATCGCGCCACTGCACTCCAGCCTGGGTGACAGAACGAGAGTCCGTCTCAAAAAAAAAAAAGAAAGTGCACACATCCTAGGTATACAAGTCATCGCAAAGCACAGGTGTGGGGAGCCGCCACCCAGGAGAAACCGAACATGGCCAGCCCTCTGGAAGTCTTCACTCCTGCTCCTATCAACTCCTCCCGCCCCTTCTTCCGAGGCTTCCACTGGCCTAACTTCCTCCTTTTTTTTGAGACACAGGTCTTGCTCTGTCACCCCAGGTGGAGTGCAGTAGCCCACTGTAGCTTTGATTTCCCAGGCTCATGCAGTCCTCCCACCACAGCCTCTCAAGTAGCTGAAACTACAGGCAGATACCACCATGTCTAGCTAATTTTTTTTTTAAGTTACTAGTAGAGACGGGGTCTTGATACGTTGTCCAGCTGGTCTCAAGCTCCCGGGCTCAAGTGATCCTCCTGCCTTGGCCTCCCAAAATGCTGGGATGACAGGCCTGGCCCACTGTCCTCCCTTCCAACACCACGGGCCCCTTTTGCCTGGTTTGAACTTAATAGAATTGCAGC
Organism: Rhinopithecus bieti; assembly: GCF_001698545.2. Taxonomy (NCBI): domain Eukaryota; kingdom Metazoa; phylum Chordata; class Mammalia; order Primates; family Cercopithecidae; genus Rhinopithecus; species Rhinopithecus bieti. The sequence goes on from NW_016810565.1 coordinate 4,931,507, forward strand.
TGTACCCTAGAATCATCAGGGGCTACCCGAGTCCATGTCAGTCTGTACTGTCACATGGCCACAGACTATCTCACGGCTGGGACAGTCACAGTTTATTCCCCCAGACCCTTGGGACTGAAAGAATCCAAGATCTGGATCTCCTCTATAGCGCCCAGAACTACAGCCCCCGTCCTGAAGCACATGGCCTTCACACGTGGTTCTGCACGAAGGGAATTTTCTGTCCTGCTTCCTTGGACACAACAATAATCAGGAAACAGTCACTCTCATCAGGGAGCAGTCATCTTGACCTGTGATGAGGGGGTGACCGGCTATCCCTGGGCAGGGGATGGGGAGGGTGGGTGGGGGCTGGCTGTGGGGGCTCCGTGCCTGGATGTGATGTTGAAATTTTGTGTTGCTTTAACCGCCTTTACTTTCTGAGCTAGGGGCTGTCTCCATCCATAGCAAAAGTGTAACTTTGTTGTAGATGGGCGTAAGCCTCACCCTGGAGAGCGCTAGTAAGTACAGACCAGGTGAACCAGACCCCAGCCTGGACCCCACCCTGTCGTGCCCATCTCCCCAACCCCAGAGTTCCCTCCGTAGCAGGGGATAGGGAGGGTGTGAGACAAGCTTGGGCCCAGCACAGATCCTGGGGTGGGGGCTCGGGCTAGTCGAAAAAAAGCAGCCCCCTCTGGATTGGGGTCCTCATGTGGGGTCTCTTGGCCCTATGGGGAGCTGGGAGCTTCCTAAACTTGTGTCCAAATGACTAGTTTCCCAGGGGTGGGTCCGTTCCCATCAATCCTCAAAGGAGAGCCTGTCACCCCAAGATTTTAAGAGCCTGAGCTGTAGATGACAAGACTTGGGATGCTGGGCCACAGTTCCTCTCCCAGAGAGCGAGGGCTCGTCACAGACTGAGGGGTCAGAAACAAAGTAGGGAGAGACCTCTGCCCGCATTGGTGGGAAAAGCTGAGTTGACCTGAGCCTGACGTTCCCAAGCGTCTGGACTTGGGCGTTCACTAGTGTATGTGACCTGCAAAGACTTCACAACACTACCCAGGTGGCATTGAGTATCCAACCTGGGAAGGAATAGCTACACGTCACATCGGTTCTATTCACACAGCCCTCTTAGTCCCAGTGTTGGGCCTGCAGGAGGAACAGAGAGAGACCCCAGAACATTGAAGGGAAAGCAGCAAACCTCGCATCAAGGTGCTGGCCAAGAACTGGGCCTCCAGGGTGGGAGGGGTGCTTCGGGCCAATCTTAAAGCGCTGGCTTCCAGCTGTTGAGGTCCTGGGTGTACTGAGATTGTACTTGTTTCCTAACAAAACATTTTTTGTAAGTGCATTCACCAATAGAGGGCCCACCTATTCTGGTGGAGAGAATTGGAAAAGGTTCCAGAATCTGGGCAGAAGCCTGGCTGCTCCCGATGAGGGCTCTCCCTTGCCAGCACTCCCTCCCACCCTCACTCTGACCAACACAGCCACTCATGTCCCTGGAGAAGACAGCTTTGGCCAAGTTATAAAACATCTCTGAGCCTCAGTCTTCCCATCTTGGAAATGGGGGCAGTTGTCCCAATGCCAAGATAACTGAGTGTGAAGCTTTCCCCTGTCCCAGGCTGCCTAGTACCGAAGGCACTTGCTTTGTGGCCCCGGCTGTAAGAATGATCATTTCTGAGTCAGACCTAGGGAATCAGCCCCTGAGAATGTGACTTGACCTAGTTTACTCCCACCCCCCGCTCTGCAAGTCTGAGCCTCCTATCGAGCAGAGAGAAGCTCATAGGCAACAAAGAGCGCTTTGACATGGAAGAGGTTCTGGGCCACTGGGCTCGGAGGCGGCGGGGCCTTAGCAGCGTCCCAGGCCCCAGCGCTGCTGACGTGGGTCCCCAAGGAGGTTGTTGGCTGTTCTCTTGCCACTGCTCTGTTAACTCATAACTGCTGTTCTCACTAAAGGCTACTGGCAGAGACCAGGCAGGAACTCCTGGAGCCAAGGTCATTGCTTATTTATTTATTTATTTATTTAGCGTTGCTTTCTCACCCAGGCTGGAATACAGTGGCGTGACCTCACTACATCCTCTGCCTCCCCGGTTCAAACAATTCTCCCACCTGAGCCTCCTGAGTAGCTGGGATTACAGGCGTGTGCCACCACGCTAGGTTAATTTTTTTTATAGACATGGTTTCGCCATGTTGGCCAGGCTGGTCTCAAACTCCTGACCTCAAGTGATCCACCCACCTCGGCCACCCAAAGTGTTGGGATTACAGGTGCAGCCACTGCACCCGGCCAGGCTCATCACTTTTTGCACCTATTGCCTCGAAGCCAGTCTGACGGGACATTAGGGCAGGGGACCTTCAGCCTGGTCTGGGACATGGGCCGCCCACTCAGCAGTATGACAGGCATTACCTGGAGAACGGGCCGGTCTCAGGAGGTCGTTCATGCCCCACCGGCAGTGCACTGTGCAGCCATAGTGTAAACAGGAGGCTTAACCTCAACTGGTGTGAGATCTTGGGGACCCCCTACCCTGTCTCCAGCAGCCTGACCCTGTAGCTGTTTGCCCACCGGCACCCCATCCTGAAAAGGCATAGATACCCGGTCCGCCCTGCCCTGGAATTACAAAAGTCTTAGACTGTGCCTGAGTGCCCAGCCTCCTTAGGAGACCCTCCCAGGCAGCCTGAGTGCCAGACCCGGGAGCTGGGTGCTCTGGCCCTGCCTGCCTGCCTCTCTCACTGGACCCTCTCCTTCCAGGTGCGGCTTCAGGTCCAGAGCGTGGAGAAGCCTCAGTACCGCGGGACGCTGCACTGCTTCAAGTCCATCATCAAGCAAGAGAGTGTAAGTGGCCTGGGCTGGTAGGGCTCGGGAGGCACAGGATGGGGAACCAGCCTCCAGGCTGCCACCGCCCCAGACCAGAGAGCCAGGAAGGAAGGTGTCAGGATGGCCAGGAGGCCAATCAGGACCTAGATTCCAACGAAATTCTGCTTGGTCCTCAGGAGCCCCTGAGGTGGGCTGGGGCTGCCATCCTCCGACCCCTCTCCGCGTGGAGGGCCCAGGAGGTGCGTGTTGCTGGCTCTGATGGCGTCTCTGCCCCCGCAGGTGCTGGGTCTGTACAAGGGCCTGGGCTCGCCGCTCATGGGGCTCACCTTCATCAACGCGCTGGTGTTTGGGGTACAGGGCAACACCCTCCGGGCCCTGGGCCACGACTCGCCTCTCAACCAGTTCCTGGCAGGCGCAGCGGCGGGCGCCATCCAGTGCGTCATCTGCTGCCCCATGGAGCTGGCCAAGACGCGGCTGCAGCTGCAGGATGCGGGCCCGGCACGCACCTACAAGGGCTCGCTGGACTGCCTCGTGCAGATCTACGGGCACGAGGGTCTGCGTGGCGTCAACCGGGGCATGGTGTCCACGCTGCTGCGAGAGACGCCCAGCTTTGGCGTCTACTTCCTCACCTACGACGCGCTCACGCGGGCGCTGGGCTGCGAGCCGGGCGACCGCCTGCTGGTGCCCAAGCTGCTGCTGGCAGGTGGCACGTCGGGCATCATGTCCTGGCTCTCCACCTACCCCCTGTGACGTGGGTCAAGTCACGCGCTGCAGGCCCGACGGGCTTGCGGGGAGGCCCGCGCGGCTACAGCGGCATCCTGGACTGCGTGCGCCAGAGCTACCGCGCCGAGGGCTGGCGCGTCTTCACACGGGGACTGGCGTCCACGCTGCTGCGCGCCTTCCCCGTCAACGCCGCCACCTTCGCCACGGTCACCGTGGTGCTCACCTACGCGCGCGGCGAGGAGGCCGGGCCCGAGGGCGAGGCTGTGCCCGCCGCCCCTGCGGGGCCCGCTCTGGCGCAGCCCTCCAGCCTGTGAGGCTCACCCCGCCCTCCTTCCCTAGGGCCCCTTCTCAGAAACCTGAGACATAAATTGGCCCCTGAGTCGATTGCGGTGCTCCTGCTCGGATGCCGGGGGCCGTGGACTCTCAGACCTGGGCTGAATTTTGCTGATCAGCTGGGTGGCTTTGGCCGAGAACTTCACTTGCCTCAGTGTTCTCATCTGTGAAATAAGGACCCTCATACCCACATTGTAGAGTCACGAAGGTCAGAGATGATTCTGAGCGGCAGCCAGCACCTGGCCTGGCTGAGGCTGTTGCACCATTCATTATCCTGGAAACTGAGGCAGACACTCCAGTCCCTTTCTGGGATCCTGGCCATGCCACTGTGTTCCTGCCCTGCAGGCTGGCTCCCAGGGGTCTCTGATGGCCCACCAAGGGGCTGCCCAGGGACCTGACTCCACATATCCTCCACCCGGGAGGTTGGTGGGCCACCTCTGGTCTGTGTTAGGGACAGAGGAAAACTTGGTGTGCCTCCTGGTGTCGCAGAACTGGATACTCTGCATACCCCAGCTTCTCCACATGCCACTGCTAGGGGTACCCCAGCTGCTGCCACTCCTGCTGGAGGGTGAACTGGGGACCCTCCACCCTCCGGGAAGCCATGGAGTCTGCTGGAGGCACCGTATCAGCCAACGGGACTAGAGTGGGGAGCAGACAGACCAGTGGGTGGAGGTCTCGACAGTTCAAGTGTGATGCAGCTGTGGCAAGGAGAAATCCTTCCACCTCTGGGCCTCAGGCTGCCTGTACGTAAAATGGGGACATGGCCAGCTGATGGACAACTGAGTCTCTGGCCCAGCCATCACCGCCAGCCAGGATCCCCCACGGTGTGCAGAGGGCTCAGCAGAAAACAATATGGGATCCCCCTCACCAGGGCTGGAACACCTCCAGCCACAAAGAAGCCAAAGGTCAGTTCCCTTGCTCCCCAGCAAACGGTGCCTCCTAGGCATTCTCAGAGCCAGGGCTTCATCCCTGTGAAGGCACAGGGTCAGCTAGTGGGCACGGGGGTGGCTAGTTGGGGCCTGGGGCAGAAGAAGGCGGTACCAGGCATCCTGGGGAATATGCTTAATGAAGACGACACTGGGCTTTGCACAGCCTGGTGTCGCTGTACAGAAACTGTCAAGCGAATAAAGTTTTCTTTGTTTTTTAAGTGGTGAGGCTGCCTTTGCATATGGTGGAGGAAAGGGCTTCATTCAACACCCTTGCCCTGGAGTCGAAGGGGCCAGCTCAGGGGTGTGTGTGCCCTCGGATCCTGACAGCAGCCTTGGCCATGTGACTTGGGCAGTTGCGGATACATCTGAGAACCTGTTTTCTCATCTGTAAGGCAAGCTAATGCAGGGCGTGAGGATTGGAATGTAAAGCTTATGAACACGCTGGTGCAGCCTGGCCATCCAGCAGAAATGCCTCTGCTATCATCCCAGCAATGAGAGGCCTGTGGTGAGGGACACTGGTGGGTGGGGCAGCAGGGATGGGGGTGTCCCAAAAACAGCTTCCTGGAGGAGGGGAGGTCTGAGTGGAGCTGACTGTTTCAGCCACCCGGGCAACTTGGGCACAACTGTACCTAACGTGACCTAGGAGGTCAGAGAGCGCTTCCTGGAGCTTTGCCAAAGGTGTGGTGTGGGGGTCTCACTGCCCACCTCACCTGCAGTTCTGTTCAGCCTCCTGGAGTTAGCCCTCAGCATCCTGAGCCTCTGCAACCACCAGCCCTGGAGGGTCTCCCTCCCAACTGCTGAACCAAGAAGCTCTGCCCACTGACAAGGGAGAGTCGGGGAGGGGCCCCAGTGCCTGTGCCTGTTTAATCCTAGTGCCTTCCAGGGAGGCAGGAGGCTGCGAGGAAGCTGGCTGTTGACCCCTGGGGTCTCCTTGCCTCTCCTCTTTACTCTGAAATAAACCAGGGGAAGCTCCCAGGGGTGAGGGACACACCCTGGCCATGGGCACAGAGAGGGGCCCCTTCCCTGGCTCCTCCATGTCCAGTTTGGCAGCCCCTTTGCCTGGGTGGCTGAATCTCTCAGGGCAGCTTTGGTCCGCCTGTGGCTGTGGTCCCCATCACCCTGGATCTCTCCACACATCTGCACTCTCTGGAAAGGCCCCAACGTGACCCTTGTCAGGAACTGATTTGAGCACAAAGCTTTCTCCAGCCCTGCTCACCCTGGGTCTTCTCCATGACCCCTGCTGCTGCCTGCCCTCTGGGGACAGCACACAGACAGGCCAGCCACTCAGAAGTGAGGGGTGGTGCGGCAAGGAGCAAGGTGAAGGGGCGGGGGCCTTCCAGCCGCCTCACGCTTCCCAGTCCAGCCGCCTCACGCTTCCCAGTCCAGCCGCCTCACGCTTCCCAGTCCAGCCGCCTCACACGACCAACACATCTGCCAGGCAGGGAGCGGAGCCGTTGTTTTTAATTAATTTATTTTACATTTTATTTTCTCCCTGATTGGAACTTTTTTTTTATTTTGAGATGAAGTCTCGCTCTGTTGCCCAGGCTGGAGTGCAGTGGCGCTCTCTCAGCTCACTGCAACCTCCACCTACCGGGTTCAAGTGATTCTCCTGCCTCAGCCTCCGAGTAACTGGGATTACAGGCACCCGCCACCACACCTGGCTAATTTTTGTATTTTTAGTAGAGACATGGTGTCACCATGTTGACCAGGCTGGTCTCAAACTCCTGAGCTCAAGTGATCCACCTGCCTCAGCCTCCCAAAGTGCTGGGATTACAGGTGTGAGCCACTGCGCCCGGCCTCTGATTTGAATTTATTTGAAATAAGTGATATATGAAGGTGATTAAAAATACCCCCAGAACCCAGGCTTATGCAGTGAAGAGGAAAACCTCCTTCCACCTCCCTGGGGCCAGCCTCTTCTGAGCCGAGGACAGTCTCCAGTTCCCGGAAGGCATCCAACACATCTTGGGCAAGTGCCAGCATGGAGTGGCAGGGGGACATCTGCACCCCCCACGAAGCGTGGCCGAGGTCCTGACTGTTCTGTTCTTTGCTGTCTTCACTTGACAGTGATCCTGGAGATTGCATCCGTCTCCTAGGGCTGCTGTAACAAAACACCACACACTGTGGCTAAACAATAGCCAAGTGTCCTCTGGGAGTTCTGAGGGCCACACTCTAGCTGCAGGCAGGGTTGGTTCGTCTGGGGGGCTCTGAAGGATGAACTGTTCCCTGCTTCTTCCAAGCTTCTGGTGGCGGCCGGCAATCCTTGGCTCCCTGGGCTCACAAGCGCATCACCCTGATCGCTGCCTCCATCTCTTGCCCCCTTCTCTTGTATGTCTGTGTCTCCATGTCTTCTCTTTGTATAAGGGAACCAGTCACATGGGATTAAGGGCCTACCCTACGCTAGTATGACTTCATCTTAACTAAAAACATCTGCAGAGACCAGGTTCCAAATCAGGCCAAATTCAGTTGCCTGGAGTTATGACTTCAAAGGATCTTTTTGGGGCCACAATCCAACCCTCAACAGGGCTCTGTATCAGTGTGTCTGAACTGTCCTCCTTCCTGCTGACAGCTGCATGGCATATTTCACTGGATAAACTTTGCTTGATTTGCTTTTCCAGTCAGGTTTGGGAAAGTAACTGGGAGACACGTCTGAGCAGAGTCTTAGAGGAAGAGTAGCAGCAGACGGGGCCGCAGAGGGACCACAAGGCTGTAGCTGGAAGGGCAGATGTAGCCAAGGTCCCAAGGTGGAAGGGGTCAGTGGGGGCTGGGAAGGGAGGCGAGGCAGGGCCTGGAGGACAGCAGGGCCACATGGCAGTTCCTTGAGGACAGTGGCAGATCCTCCTAAGTGCCAACTGCTCTTGAAATCTCAACTTGTTCTGGGCTTCAGTATGTCCAATCAAAACACCTTCCCAGACTGTCTTTTTTTTTTAGATAGAGTTTCACTCTTTTCGCCCAGGCTGGAGTGCAATGGCATCATCTTGGCTCACTGCAACCTCCACCTCCCAGGTTCAAGCAATTCTCCTGCCTCAGCCTCCTGAGTAGCTGAGATTATAGGCGCAGCCACCACGCCCTTCTGATTTTTTGTATTTTTAGTAGAGATGGGGTTTCACCATGTTGGCCAGGCTGGTCTCGAACTCCTGATTTCAGGTGATCCGCCCACCTTGGCCTCCCAAAGTGCTGAGATTACAGGCATGAGCCACCGCACCCGGCCCCCAGACTGTCTTGCGGCCGGAGCTGGCCATATGTCTTGACAGCTTCTGAGAAAGCTGTGAAACAGGTAAAACACACTGTGGCACACCGCTTGACCTCTGATCTCTGACCTTGCTCTCTGCCTCCCACTGAAAACGGGATAGGATGCCTGGAGGTGCAGTGGGAGAGACCACGGCCGTAAGCCACCGAGTCAGCCTGGCCTTGGAAGGCTGGTCATATCCCTCTCATTCAACACACTGTTCCTGTCATTTGCAGCCAAATGCACCACCAGCCGCCATGCAGAACTGAGTTTATTTCATTGTATCAGCAGCTGTGAGCAGGTTTTACCCAGGGGAGTGACAAGATCCAATTTATGCTTTGGAGACCCCACAGGAGGTTAGGAGGCAATAAGAGGCAGGCCAGGGTGGCGGGCAGAGGCCATGAGGGTGTCTGAGCCAAAGGACACCTTGAGGCCAGGAATGGGGCAGGGGAGTCCAGTGGCAGGTGAGTGAGACCACTCTGGGGAATAAACGGCAGAAGAAGCCCTTGGAGGTGTCGGGGGTGCGCCCAAGGGAGGCAAAACTATGTGGCAGGAGCTAGAGTCTGAACTCCGCATGGATCTGGAGTTTATGGCTCCTTCCTTGACCCCTTAAGGGAAAGGGCTACGAAATGGCACTGCCAAGGCATTTGTCTCTGGGATGGGAAAGAGGGAGGCTTAAAGCGTGGAAGGGCAGAAAGAAGGGGACAGGCCTCGTGAGGGCTGGTTCTCAGGTCCTTGGTGCAGACTTCAGGCAAAGCAGTGGCATTTTGGAGAGTCCAAATCTGAGAAACTGATTTTCCAATCTCAGAGCCCACACCAGGTTTGCACACAGACTTCCCCTTCCCTTTTCTTTTGATCCCTTTGGACATCAGGTGTCCGGAGCAAACGGAGCGTAAACCTCCTTGTGCCCCTCTCATCACCGGCCTGAGCCTTTAGTGAGTCATTTCTCATAAAAAGCACCTGTGAGGCCACACTGACCTGGGACCTTGACCAGCCCTCCTTGTGCTGGGCACGTTCTTGTGACTCTAGGGACGGCCTAGCCCTTTGCACACCCATCCCTTCATCCTCCCAACAGCCCTACAAGGTTGGTGCTGGCACTCCCATTTTGCAGTGCAGGATACCAGTTGGGGAGGACCCCCGTCCAAGGCCACACGGCTAGCTGGTGCTGGAGCCAGTGCTGGGAGCCGGTCAGTCCATCCTTCACCCTTCAGCAGGATCAGCTGGGGCCGGCAACCCTGGAGCGGCAGTGCAAGCACCAGAGGGGGCCTGGCTAGGGCCAGGGTCCAGGACCCCTGCTCCCGGGTCTCAGCTTCCTTGCTGCTTCTTGCTCACACACCCCTGACCTCATGGTACCCACCCATGGAGAGGCAGATGCATTGCTGGGTCCAGAGGCCACTTCCCAGGGAACTGGGAAAGGCTTGGTGGGGCCAGTGTCCACCTTGATCAGGGCACAACAGAGACAGGGCAGAGGCTGAAGGGAATGGGCCTGTGCTCCAGCGGCTCCTTGCTCAGCCTCGCTCTCCTCCAACTTGACCTCCCCCAGGCTCGTGGGGAATGCCAGCCCCCCCCCACCAGTGCCCCTCTGCAAGCAACACCCTCCCCAACCATGCTCTGCCAGGCCAGCTGACACCATGCCAGCTGTAATGATGTCCCACAAAGTTTGGGTGAACGAGTAAGTTCAGATTTGGCTTGAATGTCCTCGGGGATGGTCAGGACACAGGACAAAGAGCAGACACGGGAACACGGTGAGCTCTGTTTGTTGTGGTGACAGTACTGGCCGGTTTCTTGTTTATCTCCCCAACCTCTACCTTAGCTCCATGAGAGCCAGGGGTGCAAAGTCAGCATGCTGAATGAATGAGTGAATGAATGCGTGAGGGCAGAGGCTGCTGAGTACAGGGCCAGGTTGGGTTTTGCCAGGCAATACAGAGACGGGCCAGGGAAGACAATGTACACTGTGAGGCCAGAACACGCTTTGGGGGCAGAGGGTGAAGCGGTGATGGGCTGGAGAGGGGCTGGGGCGGCAGGAGTTGCTCCAGCACCTACAGGCAAGGTGATGGTAGGAGCCCCCGCCACATCTGTAGTATGAGGAGAGAGGAAAAGCAGCCCCAGCTTGGAGGGCTCCAGGACGTCCCTTCGGGCCGGCACCCCAAGGCCCTGTCTCACCGCTTCCCGGGCCCGCCCCCTAATCCCAAGACGGCGGCCTCGCCCACCCCGTCCTCCAGGGGGCGCTGCTCCATCAGGTTGGTGGGGGAGCGTGTCCCAGGACCTTGTTCAGCGGGGGCCTCGTAGTATGTGGCCCCTCTCTCCTCGGGCGTCGCCGCCGCACCGCCCTGCCCCGCGTCCCTGCGGCCCTGGCGGCGGGAGTGTCCTCCGCCCGAGGCCTCGGGCAGGCGGGGTGCACGCAGCCTCCTTCCGCGTCTTTCGGGCCCTGAATCTCCGCGCCCCCGTGGCGCTGAGCTCACTCCGCGCGGGGGACGCTCGTAAGCGGCGGCGGCTCGCGGGAACCCGACACTCAGGGCTGCTGGACAGCCCCCACCGCGCCTCGGGTCCCGGCGAGGTCCGGCCCCTCCGCGCTGCGCACGCGCAGCCCCTCCCCACAGCGGACGCGCGGCCCAGCTTCCGGGGCCGACCGGAACAAGCGCCTCTTCTGGGCGGCCGGCGGCGGCGGCGCACCCTGCGGGCGGAGGCCAGGCGGGTACTGAAGGCCCCGGGTCGCCGCCGCCCGCCACAGCAGCGTGCGGACAGGCCATGGAGCACTGCAGGGTTGCAGGACATGGGCTGGGGCCAAAGGCGCGCCCAAGACCGAGGGGTTCCTTGGGGGGGCGGGCCTGCCCGCGCTTAAGATGCTGGCAAAGGCCAGGCGTGCAGTGCTAGGGATGGCCCACCAGCGCCGGGATATCTAAAAGTCGGGGTACCAGACGCACGTGGCAGGCCAAGGCAAGAAGCCCATGCACACACTGAGGAGCGTGCTCATACCCCGTCCTGCATCTCTCCCTCCTAGCCCCTTTTTATTTTTGTTTTTTTGAGACGGAGTCTCGCTCTGTTGCCCAGGCTAGATGCAGTGGCGCGACTCGGCTCACTGCCATCTCCGCCTCCGGGTCACGCCATTTCTCCTGCCTCAGCCTCCCGAGTAGCTGGACTATGGCCGCCACACGCCCGGCTAATTTTTTGTATTTTTAGTAGAGACGGGTTTCACCGTGTTAGCCAGATCGGTCCGATTCGCTGACCTCGTGGATCCGCCCGCTCGGCCTCCCAAAGTGCTGGGATTACAGGGTGACCACCGCGCCGGCCTATTTTATTTTTTTGAGACGGAGTCTCACTCTGTCGCCCAGACTGGGAGTGCAGTGGTGCGATCTCAGCTCGCGGCAACCTCCGTCTCCCTGGTTCAAGCGATTCTCCTGCCTCAGCCTCCCGAGTAGCTGGGATTAGAGGCATGTGCCACCACACCCAGCTAAGTTTGTATTTTTGGTAGGGAGGTGTTTCTCCATGTTGGTCAGGCTGGTCTCAAACTCCCGACCTCAGGTGATCTGCCCGCTTCAGCCTCCAGAAGTGCTGGGATTACAGTCATGAGCCACAGCGCCTGGCCCCTAGCCCTTATTTATCACAGCCTTACCCTACTTCCTCCAGATGTCATGCCAGTGCCAGTAGGGCAATGCCATTCCTGCCTAAAACAGGGTCTGGCACATAACTGCATTGATCGCATCAGTGCCCATGGAGGTGGAGAGGTAAGCTTTGGAAACGAAAACTCCAAGAGGGAGGGGAGGGAAAGGACAAGAGGTGATCGATTAGGAAAGGCTGAAAAATGAGATAAAGCCAGGACTGGGCTCTGAGCGTGGGTGGGATTGGATTTTTCGGTAGGAAGTGGGGAACCGCTGCAGTTCAAATCAAGTGCTGAGAGACCCCGTTAGCAGAAAGGCCCAGTGTGGGGAGGTCAGCAAGGCCCGAGGGGAACGGCCGCAATGGCAGGCAGTCGGGGAGCCTTGAGGGCCCTTCCAAGGCCAGGAGGCACCACTGCGCCAGTACAGAAAGGGCCGCACACCAGGGAGGCCGATGCACTGCTCCATAAACAAGGGCCAGGACTTTTTTGAAAGCGGACAGGAGAATTCAGGCTAAGGAGCCAGTGGCAAGCAGAGTACTCTGGAAGCCAGGCAGACTTGGGCTTTGAATTCTGGCTGCCTGGACTTTGCAAATAAATCTGAGCCTGTTCCTCTCTCACAGCATGGTGATATTGCTAGCTAATTCATCAAAGGGTGGTTTGGAGGAGGGCACTGGATCCATCTGTATTCTCAACAAATGTTACGGGCTGCGCATGGTGGCTCACTGCAATCGCAGCTACTTGAGAGGCCAAGGCAGGAGGACCAGTGGAGCCCAGGAATTCAAGGCTGCAGTGAGCTATGATCGTGCCACTGCACTCTGGACTAGATGATAGCAAGACCCTGTCTCTTACCAAGAAAAAAAACAAAAAATTACAGCCAGGCAGAGACACTGGCAAGTATAAAGGAGAGATGCTGGTTTCATCTTTATCTAGGGGTTTCTAAAGAAAGCAATTCCAGGCTGGGCGCGGTGGCTCATGCCCGTAATCCCAGCACTTTGGGAGGCTGAGGCGGGTGGATTACGAGGTCAGAAGTTCAAGACCATCCTGGCCAACATTGTGAAACCCCCATCTCCACTAAAAATACAAAATTAGCCGGGTGAGGTGGCACACACCTGTACACTTGTAATCCCAGCTACTCAGGAAGGAGGCTGAGGCAGGAGAATCGCTTGAACCCAGGAGACGGAAGTTGCAGTGAGCTGAGATCGTGCCACTGTGCTCCAGCCTGGGAGGAAAAAAAAAAAAAAAAGCAATTCCAAAGCCTTAGTTCCTTCCCATGTAAAATCTACAGATTTTCCACCCAGGCTCTTGCCCAGCTCAGCCCTACCTAGGGCCTTCACTCAGCAGTTCTGGGCTTGCACAGGCCTGTGACCTGCCACCTCAGCAGCATTCTGTCAGCAGCCCCTTCTGTCACTAGCAAAAAGGGAGTCACATGTATCCAAGTAATAATGAATGTCACGCCTTGCTCTGAACCTTGCTCTGCAGAACATCAGACACCAAGGCCCCGGCCGGGGCGAAGAAGCTCTGCTCTGCATTTTGCTTTTGGCTAAATCCTAAGTAGCTCTCAGTGTATTTGGACCAGTTCTTGTGAGTTCATCCCAGTTAGCTCTGGAGCTTCCAGGGCTGACATGGGCTCATAGGTCTGGCTGCATGGGCATTTCACTGGGCTGTGCTTTCTGAACAGTAGGTGAGGCTCTCTTTAAAACACCCTCTGGCTCCTGAGCCCACCTTGGAGCTGAAAGGTTACAGAAGCATTGCCTGCTGGTGAGAGACCAAATCCTGGGAGTTCCCATTCCTGTGTGAGAAAGCAAGCCACAAGAACTGCCCCAGGCAGTTCAGGCAACTCTTAAGACCAGGAAGGGTTCATGGCCTGGTTTCATGTGCAATGAAACACTAAAGAAGCAGCTTAGAGGACTGAGGAACAAACAAGAACCACAGGCATTAAAAAGCTTAACATTATGCATTTATTATATTTTATAGAGCCATATTACACATGCTTGGTGCTTCAAACTGAGTTATCAATGTTTTTCTGGATGCAAAGCCATCTGATGCTGGATGCGGATGCCTTAAATACTATATTTCTGCATCTATGACCTATGAGCTAAGGAAAAACCAAGGACAATTCCAGAAATGGCAAAGAACACTTAAGAAAAAGATGTACATGAGACGAAATGCTAAGTCCTTGAGCCAGGGCCTACAGAAGTTACCAGAAAGCGAATAAAACAGAATTTTCTCACCACCTGTTGATAATAGAGCCTCACATGTCGGGTATGGACATTGTAGAAAAAAGAGGTTACTCCGTTTGGTACTGATGCCTTTCTCCCCTCCATGATGTGCGTGGACATTATGCGGCCCCCAGAGATAGCAGCAGATAGAACAGAGCACGGCAAACTGCCCCCTCCTCAACACATCCCAGTGGTTTTTTTACAGCGTCTGGGTGTCTCATGAAAAGCGGTCAATTTGATCGAACTTGCCACACCTGTGGAAAATCAATCAGTGTGCTTCAGATGAATGTGACACTATCATATACACTCTCCTCTGACATCCAGAATGCTGGCGGGGAACATGGGGCTGGGTGCCTGCTCAGCCAGGACCAAGCTCTCCATGTGTCAGCTCCCACCTTACAGCACCCAGGTGGGAGGTTTGCTTTGCCTGCTGACCTGATGCTAACGCTCAACTTAAAGGCTCCGTTCCAGATTTTATAAGGGCCCTGGGTGATATGTGTCAAGTACCTGCTGCCCATACTTCCCATTAACCCTCAATACAGTCCCAGCTTAAAGATCCTCTCTGACACCACACTGATCCCTCGGGCCTGGGGTGGATGCCAGGAAGCCTCTTGGCCACAAATCTGTCCTCTTGTGGGTTACAGACCAGCCCTCTCCTGCCTGACGTGACTTGTCTGAAGGGCCTGCACTTAAACCATCTTCAGGCAACCAGGGCATCTGAGCATAACCTGAGCAGTAACAACATAAATCAAGGGTCAGTAATATGGGGTGGATGAGACCTAGCCAGCCATCCAGTCAGATGCTGCCGTGCAGGTAAGTATGATTCTGAAGGCGTAGGGTACCTTTTGTCCTGTAAAGTCAGAGAGCAGGCTAAGAAGTGCATGGCCAGAACCCCAAGAAAGTGCAGGTTGGGGTTTCGACTTCCTTCCCCACCACTTGGGTTAAAAGTTCGAGTAGAATGCACTTGCCAGGACCTGCTGGGCCTGAACTCTGAAGAAATGCTGTGATCACATTACTGTCAGCCGATCCAAGACAAAGGGCCCGGAGCCAGACAGTTGCCCCCTACAGCCTAGGGTCTAAGGCAACCCTGTGACTCAGAGTTGGCTTCAGCAAGCCAGCAGAGCAGGCATCAAGTAGGTAGGTGTCTGTGAGCAGCCTGGCTCTCACCACTGTTTTCACCTCTGGTATCCTTACTCTTGCTGGGGGTCCGATGTCAAGAAAATAGAAGAAACTTAAAGAATTAAAGATCAACAACATGAATTTCCCAAGCCAGGCTGATTTCCAGGTCACAGAAGTCAGAGACCCTGGAAGCAATCAACTCTCTCTGCCTATAGTGGGGGTGGGAGGTGGGTAGAATGATCAGGTTTCCAATTCAAAACCTTCCTTTAGGAGGTCAGGTTTTCCTGTGCCACAAACATAAACTCTGGTCTGAGACCAATCTGCAGCACGTCTCCATAGTAAGTTTTGCAAGGCAGAGTGCAAACGGACGGGGGCAGTTCTCCAATGTACGCAATCTCAAAACACTGCTCAGGCAGGCTTCCCCCGACTGGAAGTGATTCTCATCTACTTGTGAAGACACCACCAACTGGAACTCTGCTTGGAAACATGGACAGGCATAGCGCACACTATCCTGTGAAAGGGTCTTATTTAGCAAAATAAATGACATTTAGAATTTTTACATGAAAACCAAAAAGAAAAAAAAAAAAAATCCCGATTTTCCTCAAGTCCTCAGGCCTTGAAACTAGGCAAAGCACACAAACACCATATGTAACCAATAGCATGAGTTCAGGGTCATCTTGGAAAATAAATGTCACTCTGGGGTGACAGTTCTTTATACAAAGAGTATGCTCCCCCTCTCAACCCCACTACCAAAAAGGGGGAAATAAGAAATTCAAAAATAGAAAACAACATCTTGTTAAGTGTAAACTTATCCTCTGGAGTTTTTATATTACATATGCTAGAAACATGCATTTATTTCTGCTCAGATGTACGAAAATATGTCTATCAGTATTACTTATAAATCATATTAATCCTCAAGACAATGGACTCGCTGTTAGAACACCATTTCAAACCTTAGTAAACTACATCGTTAGCAAAGTTATAAATTCTAACCACAAGCAGAATGGGCTGAAGTTACACCCAGTGAGAACTACCTCTACTCTTTATATTGTTGCTCATTTGTTAGTTTCCTATTGTTGCAAAGTCAGTGCTATGTTAACAAGGAACTTGTTTTCTTGGAACCCCAGATTAAACTCCTTACAGAAGTTAACTCTGCAGACTGAGAAGACGTGAACAGAGAGAGTCAAGGGGAGTGATGACTATTTCAGAGACAGGAAAGAACAGAAGAGATGACCAAAGGCACCCCCAAGGGATCAAGGCACAGAGGAAGAGGGACTTCATCCATACAGAAGCCGGGCTCCTGCAGGCCATGGCATGGCTCTCGGGGCTGCCAGCGGGGCTCCCCATAACATAGGTATGCTCTGCGGTGGGCCCTTGGGCAAGGTCCTGAGGACAGTGCCAGGGCCAAGCTCCAGTGCATCACAATGCTGGGCAAAGGACTCCTAACACAGCCACGCTGGGGCTACTCAACCCGACAGTGGGGAGGGAAGGTGTGGGTGCTCACAAAGCAGGCATCCATAGAAGCCCCTGCTCAGGCCGAAGTCAAAGAACTACACGTTCTCATCCGAGCCCTCGGCACTGAAGACCTCCACCATGGGCTGACCTCTCTCCTGACTGCCAGATACAGCAAAGCCTGGCTTACCCAGAAAACAGCTGGGGTCTTCTGCTTAACTGAGTTCCATCAAACTACCCAAGGGGTAACAGATTCTGGATAACTTTTTAAAGGGTCTCAAGTTAAATGTTTCATTCATGATTCACAAAAGGCACTTCAAAATTCCAGAGCCACAGGGTCACTGTTATTAGGTCTCCAGTCCTCCTGTATGGGACCAATGGAGAAGCTCTAAGACATCGGGCTATGTGTTTCACCTGATGGAGTCCCTGGCCGTTTGTAAATAAATCTCGGATATTAGCTAGTTTGTCATTTGTCTTGCAGTCAAGCATACACAAAACAGAAAGACACAGTATGTTTGCACTTTGAATAAATGAGATTTTGCTGTATCATGGCAGTTTATAAAATATTCTCAAGTCTGTTATTTGACCGTAAGATCCAACATTGTAATTGTACATTTAAGAGGTTACAATGTGAGAGGTACTCATTGAGCACAATTTTCTAATAATCTAATCACCTTGCTGATTTGCACCCAGTGTCCATTTAGAAACATGAAATTATGCTACTGGTACTCAATTGCCACATTGCTAGTATTTAATAAGGACTCCACCAGATGGAGGAACAAGGGCTCTCAAACCAAATAACCAGCGACACAAGCCAAGGCCCTGCTGGAGCTGCCCCTGAAGGCGGCAGGGTGATGGACAGGCCTGGCCTTCCCTCTGTGTGCCCCACTGCCAGGTGGCACCCGACCTCACGCAGGCGCTCAGGCTGCACAGTGGTAGATGCTTCACTCACACTTGCCGGGGGCTAAAATCACAGCCTATGACCAACCTGGCCTGGGGTGTTCTGAGGTAGTTCCTGAACTCGGGATGCCTGTTACCTACTCTCCTTCAGATGTCAGGACATGTAGGAAGTATTAAAATATCCATGCATCGCTTTCATCAATAATCACTGTAATTGAGTGCAAAATAAAGGAAACTTGAGTTGCTTTATTTAGCTTCCAATTTCTGGGAGGCTCAAGAATTATAAGTATTCTGGACAACAAAAGAAAATAAGACTGTGCTTACAGATCTTGTTCTGCCATATTCTTGCTTTAGGATTGCTATTTTATTGTTGCCCTTTCTGTTACATGGGATGTACACATCAGGTGTTAAAAGGTACAATACATTCTACAACTGAGCACCACTTTCTGTAACTGAACAGGCAAAGAAATTACACTGAACATCAGCATCTGGCAGTATTTTTTGGGAAAAAAAAAGTGACTAAAATGGGTTTAAATTGATTAACACTATTAAATCACATCTAATATTTGATACTACATGATTCAATACAGCTATACGATACAATTATACAAAATGTGTTAACATCAAAGAATACAACCAAAATTAAGATAGCAAACAAAACCTATATAACTTTTTTTTTTTTTACAGGAAAATACTTTTGAAGTATGCATGTAACTGCCCATTCTTTTAAAGAAAATCTACTGCAAGCAAAGTTATCAACCTCCAGAAAAATCACACATAGCATTACTAAGCATATCCCCAAAAAAGTGTACAATATGCACACTTGGAAAATACAAAATTAAAAAAATTGTAAGCAACAGGTGAGCTTCATATTTATAAGAATGTGAAAAGAAGTCCCATTTTTAGCACTGTTGTATAAAGAATTGTCTTTTGATGCGAAGTTCATGAATTGTCCTCCTGTTGGGACCACACTTTACAAAACACTGTGTTTTGAAACGAGATTACAGAGCAAGATAGAGCATCTTAGCAATGTCATCTTAGTAAAGTTTTTTTTTTTTTATTTTTTTTTATTTTACTACTTTATCAAAACATGTCCCTTAGGTGTGTAGGATTCATTTTTAAAATTCTTCCTAGAAATAATATACAAAGGAGAGGCATATTTATTCCCAATCACACTTCTGGAAGATGCTTCCCATGGTCGAGAAGGGTCTTCTCTCTTCTTTTCACTGGTTGTTTTTGGCCTTAGCATGTGTTAAGATGTGAGATTTCAGGTTAGTTGACTGAGCAAACTTCTTATTACAACCATCGAAGGGGCACACATAGGGCCTGTCTCCGGTATGGATTCGCACATGTGTGCGCAAATTGAAGTCCAGTGAAAAGCGTTTCCCACAGCCTTCGAACGTGCACTGTCGAGGAAAGACCAGAGATGAACCCACTCAGCAACGTTGACCAGACCCTGGGAGTCAGTAGCTCACTGCTTTGCTAGAGAACAGCCTATTTATTTTACCAAACACTTTTCATTCCTGCCCTGGGTGAACTTTGTAGATATATTTTAGAATCAGCAGGCAGGTTGGACAACCCCAAAAACCCAAGGATAGCCCTCATGAACTGTTTAAAACATTTGGCAAAATGGCAAATCTTCCTAAATGCAGGCTAGAGTTCTACTGCTGCTGTAAACATTTGCAACAGTAAAATACAAATGATTAAGGGTTCTGGTGTCAGTTGTCAAAAAAAGAACCATGTTAGATTTACTAACTGGACTGCTAGTTCTTTCACTTATTTATGGGCTAAAAACAAGACAAAATATTACCTATACTGACACTCATACAACAAAATTTTAGAAACTTTATCAATTAGTAATTGTACTATTAACTACCAAAAATACATGACTTCAATCCTGTAATGAATGAAGTAGAAATTGAGTTTCAGGTATGGTCCTGATCAATCCTGTTCTCCTCCTGCCATAAAGTGTACTCCATCAACACCAATACATTCCGTACCCAGCACCACAGAGGTTATAGACAAGGAAGTCCAGATCCCCGGCAACCCTTCCAAGCGACTCCCCAGGAGTTTCGTTTCTCACTAAGGAGTAATAAGACCCCGAATCTCTGGGCTGGCACCTCCTGCCTCATCACCACACCATCCTACACTTGCAGTGTTCAGACAGGCACGGCAGTGTGGGGAAGAGAGGGAACTGGCTCTACCTGAAAGGGCTTCTCTCCAGTATGAACCAGTTGGTGTCGTTTTAGTTTTGAACTCTCAACAAAAGCTTTGCCACATTCTGCACAGACGTGGACTCTGGGACCGTGGGTGTGCAGATGTTTTCTCATGGCCGAGTTATCCCTGAACATCTTTGTGCAGCCCTTAAAACAGAGAAAGCAGCTTAGAGGTTCACATTGCAAACTGTTAGAAAGGATTCAACCATTTAACAGCCTTTACTGACGTATTAAAACAAAACCACCTCCCCAACCTCCCATTTTAATTTTACTTAGTATTACGGTAGAACATTAATATCATTTAAGACAAAAAACAGACAGCTGAAAAAGTCATCTAATGCAAACCCTAGTTTTACAGATGAGGAAACTGAGGCTTAGAGATGTCTTTAAGTAGACTTGCCCAAGGTCACACTACTAGTAGTAGCCAAACTGGGAATAGAACCCAACACCCTGGCTTCCAGCTATACCACAGCCGCCTCACCCGACTATGTCCCCCAAAATGAAGTAACAGAAGCACTGCTAAGCAAATGGAGTTAAAATGACGGTAGTCCACCACTACCTTTGGTGGCCCCATATTCTGTGCTGCAACAATGGACTGTCATTCTCCATCGCCTACTGTTCCCTCTTCTCTCTTTGCCTCTTTCCCCTTCTTGACAGAGAAAGAAGCAAGAGGGTCTCCAAGGAATGGCAACTACAGAAGAAATTTATTTTGTGAGACACTAGGAAAAGGAAGAAGCAGGCAAATTGATACCAGTGCAGGGCGGGAAAGGCAGATGGATGTGTGGCGCTCGAGAAGCATGTCCTTAACAATTTCTTCTGCAGTTGTTGCCCAGTAATGGAGTGAATGGGGAAATGATAAGACAGCATGACAGAAGGACAGCACAAGTCACTAGACAGCTCACAGGCAGAAGGGAGAGGGAAGCCACAGTTTTTCCGCCTTGACCCCTAGGTTGAATTTCCATTTAGAAAATGGAAATTTTAAAAATTTAACTGGTACACAATGTATACATGCATTGAAACATCACATGGTACCCCATAAATATGTACAAGTATTCTGTGTCCATTATAAAGAAAACTAAGAAGTATACAGAGAAGCTAAAGGGATGGCAGGTACTTCCGGCCTAACTGTTCTCAAATGCTTGTTATTTTGGCCCTGATGGAGATAGGCTTACATTTCAAATCGCCACATGAAGAGCGCTGACAAACAACAGGAAGTGCACAGTCATTACAGGGATGAGACTATGAAACTAAATGTAGCCTGCTCCAATTGTTCATTTTTAACATTCTTTATTCCACTCAATCTCTCCTACTTTGTTCTCTGTACCTATGTGATACTTGATTTTTCTGTTAGTCTTATATCCAATTAAGTTTGAAAACAGCCCCCAACAAATACCTCGAAAGTACTTTTCAGGTTATCCTTTTATTTTAAAGACTAACTACATTTGAAAACAATTAAGTGCCTCTCTAATAACACAAAATTATTATTAAGTCTTTATTTGGCTTATTTTAGCAACATCCAAAATAATTTCCAAATTTCAGTTACAAGCCTACATTCCCATAAAGGTCAAGGGTGAGACACAACCCAGGATCTTAAGACTGACTTGTTAATATAATCCAAAAAGAAATGAAACGCTAACAGTAGAGTCAACACAGTAATCAAGCATCGGCTCCCTGCAGTCATCCCATTTAACAGTATTTAAATTTAAGTGGACTTTACTAAATAACAAAACTTCATCTCTTGGATTTAGAAACCAAAGATTCTAATTCTTTGCTTCATTTAAATTATCAAAAGCAGAAACAGAAGTACAAATTTCTTATAAACTCTCTAAAACTTCATCAACAGTTTAATGAACACTCTCCCCCTAACATTACTTACTTTATGAGGGCAAGCTATTGTTCTTGGAGCATCATCTTCTTTAATTTTTCTTGGCTTCATTCTTATCAAAAGAAAAAGAGAGACAGACAGATTTGTAGGAGTGGGTAGACTCAACTGGCATAAATCATATAGTCCCTAAAATACTTTCCTTATAGGTACCCAAACTAAAATGATACATTTCCATGAAGGAGAAAGAATGAGACAACTCGCATTCACTAAGTACCAAAGACTGTGAAGCACTCTTCCCATCTTACAGATAAGGATGCTGAGGCTCAGAAACATCGAGTTGCTGCCTACATTCTCATAGCTAATAAGCTGGTGTAGCTTAGAATGGCACTATGATCTGTGTGATTCACATACCTGTTCTTAACTCCAACCCCTTTAAAAAAACACAAAAAATCAACTCAGACAATCACAGACGAATCTCCTCATGAGAGGCAAGGGAAGATATCCAAAAGCAGCTGCTGCAATGATGAAGTGCCTTATGAAAAAGGAGCTGTGAACACAGGAGTGTCCTAAAATATCCATCTCTATACACAGAATGGGTCCAATTAGTACTGACACAAATGATCTTTAAAATGTATCATTTTAAAGGGTACAGAAGAGTCCTTTTAAATCAAGATTTATAGACATTAAATATCAAATATCTCTGGAAGGACACACAACAAACCATTAGCACCAGTTACTTTGGGGAAAGAGTTTCTAGGGCCTGCTGGACAGATGGGAACACCACATATTCTCATACTGTTACTCTGCTTCTGGATGGGGGCTTGGAAGTTCTCGTTTGTACCAAGTGTCCTGGTAATGTGGTAACCGTCTGGCAGAGCCCTATGTGAAATTACTATCCAGAGAGCCTCCTGGTTTGGTAACTTACCTATCTGCTTTTGCCACTGAATCAGGCTTTGGACTTTTGTCAAAACGTTCTCTCCAAATACTCCCTATAGATCTGTTCGTGGCAGGGGGGTGAGAAATTAAGGGTTCCTAAAAAAACTAGAAAATATGGCCGGAGCGCGGTGGCTCAAGCCTGTAATCCCAGCACTTTGGGAGGCCGAGACGGGCGGATCACGAGGTCAGGAGATTGAGACCATCCTGGCTAACATGGTGAAACCCCGTCTCTACTAAAAAATACAAAAAACTGGCGGGCACCTGTAGTCCCAGCTACTCGGGAGGCAGAGGCAGGAGAATGGCGTGAACCCAGGAGGTGGAGCTTGCAGTGAGCTGAGATCCGGCCACTGCACTCCAGCCCAGGTGACAGAGCGAGACTCCATCTCTTA
>NW_016810565.1:4955165-4961750 GCF_001698545.2 Rhinopithecus bieti
AAAAAAAAAAAACTCCTTAAAAAAAATTAATTCTGTGATCTTTTAAGTTTGTGAAGGCCCTAACAACATCCTTCTTCACTTACAATCTGGGAAAAGGATTACCTGATCTGTAACCTGAACACATGAAATCATTGGTTCAACTTTCCATGCCCTGGAGGAGTATGTGAGGAACAACAGATCTGGTAACTATCACTTATCTCCATGGAGTTGGTTCGAGACTGTACATATTTGCTATTTTAAATTCTACGAGAACATTTTCAATTCAGTGTCCTCCCCTATCCCAACCCTGTAGATATTTGTCCTTTCTTGTAAATGGATTATAGATTGAGCATCTTTGAACATCCAAAATCCAAAATCTGAAACTATCTGAGTGCTAACATGACACACTCATGTGATGGGGTCACAGTCAAAACTCTGTTTCATGTACAGAATTATTTAAAATATTGTATAACAGCCTGGGCAACAAAGCAACACCCTGTCTCTAAAAAAATAAAAAGTTAGCCAGACGTGGTGGCATATGCCTACAGTTCCAGCTACTTGGGAGGCTGAAGAGGTAGAATCCTTTCAGCCCAGGAATTCGAGGCTGCAATCCAACTTCGGTGACAGAACAAGACCCTGTTTCAAAAAAATAAAATAAAAGTATAGAATTGCCTTCAGGCTATGTGTATAAGGTGTAATGAAACATAAATTAATTTCAAATTTTGTGTTTAAACCTGAGTCCTAGCCCTAAGATAACTCATTATGCATATGCAAAACCTCAAAATCCAAAGTGTTACTGTTCCTAAGCATTTTGGATAAAGGATGCTCAACCTGTAACACCAGTTAGCAAGTATTTCATAAGTGCCTGTTGTAAACAGGACTCTGAACTAGCCTTTCTTATTTTAAATACAAATAAATCCTGGAGTTTTGGTCTGAGTTCACAAAATCAGGTAGGACAAAATTTGGTGCCACTGCGCCACCTTGAGGTTACATCAGTTTGGAAAACAACAGTGATTGATATGAAAGGTTTCTATTCCACTCAAGTATTATTTTTTTATTATTGATTGATTGATTGAGACGGAGTCTCGCTCTGTCCCCCAGGCTGGAGTGCAATGGGGCGACCTCGGCTCACTGCAAGCTCTGCCTCCCGGGTTCACGTCATTCTCCTGCCTCAGCCTCCCGAGTAGCTGGGACAACAGGTGCCCGCCACCACGACCGGCTAATTTTTTGTGTTTTTAGTAGAGACAAGGTTTTACCGTGTTAGCCAGGATGGTCTTGATCTCCTAACCTCGTGATCTGCCCGCCTTGACCTCCCAAAGTGCTAGGATTACAGGCGTGAGCCACTGCTGCCCGGCCTATTTTTTTTTTTTTTTTTTTTAAGTTTCAATCTTCCCAATTAAGAGTATTTATTCTGTGAAAATTTTTGTTTTGTTTTTGTAGAGATCTGGTTTTGCCATGTTGCCCAGGCTAGTCTCAAACTCCTGAGCTCAAGCAATCCACCCCGCCTAGGACTCCATGGAAACATTCTATGTTGACTGTGAAGATGGCTACATGACTGTGCTTGTCCAGATTCACAAAATAGTACATACATACCTAAAAGGGAATAGACTTTACCATATGCAAATTAAATCTTAGTAAATATGGCTTAGTAAGGGTCCTCTCCCATACATTTTCTTTTTCTTGAGATGGAGTTTCACTCTTTTGCCCAGGCTGGAGTGAAGTGGTGCGATCTTGGCTCACTGCAACCTCTGCTTCCTAGGTTCAAGCGATTCTCCTGCCTCAGCCTCTCAAGTAGCTGGAATTACAGGCGTGTGCCACCATGCCTGGCTTTTTTTTTTTTTTTTTTTTTGTATTTTTAGTAGAGACGGGGTTTCACCATGTTGGCCAGGCTGGTCTGGAACTCTTGACCTCAGGTGATCCACCCACCTCGGCCTCCCAAAGTGCTAGGATTACAGGTGTGAGCCATGGCACCCGGTCCCCCATACATTTTCCTAGAGTTATTCTTAGTAACTTCATTTTTTAAAAGATATTTTATCATGGAAATTTTCAAATATGCCCCCAAAGTAAAGAGAAAAGTCTCAGGTACCATTTACCCAACTCTTCGTTTGTTATTATAAGTGGTATTATTTTTTCTTAAAATGTCATTTTCAAAATGTGTGCTAGTATTTAGAAACATATTTAATTTTAGAATGAGAGTTTAAAATGCATTTGGACAAATACCCTTGGATTTAAGGAGTAAGTGGAAGGTTTAAATGCAGCCACTCTTAAGCTCCTTCACAAATCATCCTCCTTCACACAGAGTGGCAAATGCAGCAGTACACGTTGGTACTTTTTACATTTTATTTGAATGCCAACAATGAAAAGGTCATTTTCCAAAATACACTTAGGTTAAAACAGTGTTTCATTTTACAAGTAAAGAGTAAAAATCATATACTACCACTGAGAACATCTTCTCACCCTCCTCAACTATTCAGAAGTAACTAAGATTTAAGTCTTCCATTCACCAGCTGAGCACTTTTGAACCCAGAGAGTCCTTTTGAACCCGGAGACAATGATGACAACAGCATAGACATTATGAATGAGGCAGTATGGAATGTGTGACTTGGAGCTGACTTCTACTAGCTTCATGACCTTGAGCAAACTGTAACTTCTCAGCCTCGGTTTCTTATTCTGTAAAAAGGTATAATGCTACCTACTTAAGAGATGTATGTTAAGCACTTGGGAAATGATAGCTCTTATTACCATTGGCTATGTGTTAAACGGGTCTAGCTAAAAATTAGTTCATTCTTAACCACCCTTTGATAAAGGACTGAGAAACCGGAGAAAGCATGGCACTAGGAGGAACACACCCCTCAAAGCAGTACCTGTTACATGGAGGAGTCAGGCACCCAAGGACTCAAGTTTCCTGTCAAATAAAGAGAGAGAATACACTCCTAATGACATGACTGCCCAATGTATAACAGCTCATTCTGGCATACGTGGGAAGAACGTTGTAAAGATTGGACTTCAGAACCCAAACTTCTGGCACAGTATCAGCAGAGCATTGTGTAAACCGAAGTTCTAACCAACAGATCTGCAAATATCCCAGAAAGGGAGATGAAACATTTTTGGAACAGTGACCCTTTAATGAAAATAAGCCTCTTCCATACAAAACAAGGTTAGCTGACTTCCAGACCAGAACCATCCTCTGATGTGTGCTGTTGGTACAGAAGTTTCTGTGTAATACGGCTGCCATTTGCAAGCATGATTCACCTCCCTTCTTTGTGAAAAGGTAATATTGCCTTAGATAAATAAAGTTTGTTCAATGAATTATCTCTTAAATATTAATATTCATGTGATGATACTTAAGAGTTTTGAGGTATTTTCATTTCCATTATCACATTTTATCTATATGTTAATACTGTGAAGGTCTCAGGGTAAGCAGTGAACAACAACAAAAAAACCCAGTTTGGGATTGGCCTAACCATTCTATTTTAATCTTTCTAGACCAAAGGTTTTTAAAGGTCTAACTTTATTTAGTGAAATACATACAAAGGTGGTCACTTTACAGGAAACAGAACTCACTGGACCCCACTCACTGACCACTTTTCGAAATACTGAACAGACATTTCGGGAAAAAAAGTCATCCACAGCCTGTCCACCTTCCCAATGTCAGATTTTCCAATTAAAGTCATTATTGCTTATATTTTGCCCACGTGCATACGTAACTGGTTTACTAGGCAGTCTAGGTTGAGTGTGGCATGAGCCTGAAATACTCTTTGGACAGTTTCAAGTCCAGTCCAGCACGCCATCACCCCAGTGCACAGAGGAGGCAGAAAAGCAGCTTACATTCTACCTTAAGCCAACAGCTGCAGCTCTAATGCCACTTTGTGAGTGCAGGAGGGTGAAGACTCGAGGCCAGCAGGACAAGTTCTATGGGCCGTAATTAGCGAAGATGTGGTCTGGTCCCCAAGAGTTTGTTAAAACTCTTGGTGCCTCTGTATCTTCTGCTTTCAGAGTCCCCAGCATCAATTCCTGAGCCTCCAGAAAATCCCACTCAACTGTTACACACATCCTCAAAATGTGAAGATCTAACAAAAGAGGGCACCTAGGTGCAAACAGTTCTCACCAACACAACTATGCAAATACAGAGATTTGTTTAGATGAACATGAGCTTCAAGAGCTACTATGTAGAGGCCAGGTGCAGTGGCTCATGCCTGTAATCCCAGCACTTTGGGAGGCCAAGGTGGGTGGATCACGAGGTCAAGAGATAGAGATCATCCTGGCCAATATGGTGAAACCCTGTCTCTACTAAAAATACAAAAATTAGTCGGGTGTGGTGGCATGCGCCTGTTAGTCCCAGCTATTTGGGAGGGTGAGGCAGGAGAATAGTTTGAATCCAGGAGGTAGAGAGGTTGCAGCGAGCCGAGATTGTACCACTTGCACTCCAGCCTGGCGACAGCAAGATTCCATTCCAAAAAAAAAAAAAAAAAGAGCTACTATGTAGAATATGGATGAGAGGGAGCCCAACCCTTGACCCACCTCACAGGGCCCAAACTCTGTAACTTTACTTTTTACACTGTCAAGACGAGCAAGATTTCATTCTCTTCTATACAAAAATGAAATCTTTTAACAGGTTAATAAAAGATGCTATTTACATTCACATTGTGATTATGCAAATATTAAAACAGTGTGCTAGGATCGCACTTAATGCTCTACAAGTACAACATAGGAGCTGCAAGGAGAGAATCTTCCCAGTCAGGTCAAAGGAGCTCTCTCTTTCAATACTGTCAAAATTAGGCCCTATTTTTTAGGCTATGGCTTCTTTGCCCTACCCCCTCACCCCTTTTCATGGAGTTTCCAATTGCCTTTTCTTTTTCAGAAGACCCTTTTCCATACTACCAAGCTTCTTACTCACTCTACCCACTACTGAATGAAACTGACTTTTCCTTAAGAAATTCTTACAGCCAGCCAACTTTCTATTCTAAATGGAATACATTTTCTAGCCTGCTGCACAGCTGTCCTCTTGGTTGTTGTGCACTAGGAAATCTTCCTTCTGATGTTCATCCTCATTTCGCTGTATTGTATCTTCAACTTACCTCCTCAGAAAGGGTACATGCAACATAAATCCTTGGGACTCTAAAATTGTCATCTCTTGTTCTTGTATCTGACTTGATAGCTTTGCTGGATCAAGAACTCTATGATGTTTACAGAAATTTTTCCTCTCAAAGCCTTGTTTTATTGTCTCTAATTATCCTCTGCTACTGAAGAAAAGTCTCATTCAGGTCTATTATTCTTTCTAGTCGATGGCCTATCTCATTGAAACTTTTAGGTTCTTCAGTGTTGGTGTTTTGGATGGCTAGCTGGTACCTGGGTGCCAGTCTCTGTGGGTGGTCCCCCCCCCCCTTTTTTTTTGAGACGGAGTCTCACTCTGTTGCCCAGGCTGGAGTGCAGTGGCCGGATCTCAGCTCACTGCAAGCTCCGCCTCCCGGGTTTACGCCATTCTTCTGCCACAGACTCTAGAGCAGCTGGGACCACAGGCACTCGCCACCTCACCCGGCTAGTTTTTTGTATTTTTAAGTAGAGACGGGGTTTCACCGTGTTAGCCAGGATGGTCTCGATCTCCTGACCTCGTGATCCGCCCGTTTCGGCCTCCCAAAGTGCTGGGATTACAGGCTTGAGCCACCGCGCCTGGCCGGTGGTTCCCTTCTTAAGGAGTTGGTCTAAGGTAGCCATGTTACCTTCCCCGCAGTAACATGTGTCCCTGGATTTTCTGTTCAGAAGACTGGGGACAAACTTTTAGATCAGCTGCTCCAACGCTCCAAGGAGGGTAAGCAGTGCCAAGGGTCACCAACAGCTAATGGCTCACTGCTCACCACACATAGACTCCTTCTCTCTTCAAACCTTTTCCCTCAGCCCTCTGCCCCTCCACGGCAACTCCTTCACAATGTATAACCTAAAGGTTTTGTTCCCCTCTCTCGTACCTCCTGAGTCTCCTTCTACTTGTCTGAATGATGCTTTTACTCTGCCACTGGGCTCTCTTACCCTATGACATGGTTTCACTGTGTCCTCACCCAAATCTCAACTTGAATTCTATCTCCCAGGATTCCCACATGTTGTAGGTGGGACCCGGGGGGAGGTAACTGAATCATGGGGACCAGTCTTTCCCATGCTATTCTCATAGATAGTTAAGTCTCACGAGATGAGATGGGTTTATCAGGGGTTTCCACTTTTGTTTCTTCCTCATTTTTCTCGTCACCACCATGTAAGAAATGTCTTTCGCCTCCTGCCAAGATTCTGAGGCCTCCCCAGCCATGTGGAAAGAGGAGAATCACAATTGTAATTTAAAGCTTCAAAAGGCCAGGCACGGTGGCTCACACCTGTAATCCCAGCCCTTTGGGAAGCCGAGGCAGATGGATCACGAGGTTAGGAGTTCAAGACCAGCCTGGCCAAGATGGCGAAACCTCATCTCTACTAAAAATACAAAAATTAGCCGGGTGCGGTGGCGGTGCCTGTAATCCCAGCTACTTTGGAGGCTGAGGCATGAGATCACTTGAACCCGGGCGGCAGAGGTTGCAGTGAGCCGAGATCATACCACTGGCACTCCAGCCTGGGTGACAAGAGTGA
>NW_016810565.1:4962084-4968160 GCF_001698545.2 Rhinopithecus bieti
TCTCTACTAAAAATACAAAAATTAGCCGGGTGCGGTGGCGGTGCCTGTAATCCCAGCTACTTTGGAGGCTGAGGCATGAGATCACTTGAACCCGGGCGGCAGAGGTTGCAGGGAGCCGAAATCAACCCCGGGCCCCCCACCCTGGGGAAAAGAGGGGACCCCATCTAAAAAAAAAAAAAAAAAAAAAGCTTCAGTGTTCT
Source organism: Rhinopithecus bieti (assembly GCF_001698545.2). NCBI lineage: Eukaryota > Metazoa > Chordata > Mammalia > Primates > Cercopithecidae > Rhinopithecus > Rhinopithecus bieti. The sequence continues at coordinate 4,962,285 of NW_016810565.1, forward strand.
CGTTTGGGGCTCACAGTCGTCAGTATTTGGTTTGAGATGCTGTTAATAATAAAACATCCATGTTGGACTTGAGGTGGTTTTCAGGAAATAAGCTGGGGCTAGAGTCATCTAATGAGCAGTGGCTAAAAGCATGATGAAAATGGTAAGCATGCTCTTACTCCTCCCCCACGCGCCCCACCAAGCACACAGCCAATCTGTTTCTAAATCTTTTCCATTATCTTTTGTAGTTTCTTTCCTTCCTTCCTTCCCTCTCCCTCTTTTTTTTTTTTTTTGGAAGGAGTTTCAACCTTGTTGCCCAGGCTGGAGTGCGATGGCGTGGTCTCGGCTCACAACCTCCACCCTCCTGGGTTCAAGCGATTCTCCTGCCTCAGCCTCCCTAGTAGCTGGGATTACAGGCGCCCGCCATCAAGCCCAGCTAAGTTTTTGTATTTTCAGTAGAGACAGGGTTTCACTATATTGGCCAGCCTGGTCTCGAAAGCCTGACCTCAGGCGATCCACCCACCTCAGCCTCCCAAAGTGCTGGGATTACAGGTGTGAGCCACCATGCCTGGCTCAGTTTCTTTCTTTATTAGAGACAGTTTTGCTCTGTCACCCAAGCTGGAGTGCAATGGCATGAGCTCACTGCAGCCGTGATCTCCTAGGTTCAAATGATCCTCCCACTCAGCCTCCCAAGTAGCTAGCTGCACATCACCAAACTGAGCTTTTAGAGATGGAGTCTCGTCATTTTGCCCAGGCTGGTCTCAAATTCCTGACCTCAAGCGATCCCACCTCAGCTTCCCAAAATGTTGAGGCTACAGGCTTGAGCCACAGAGCCCAGCTGGTCTCTTGTAATTTCTATCACATTTATTCCTTTGTTATCTGACTGCCACAATTCTAACTCAGGCCTTCATTAACTCTTGTTCAACTGACCTCTCTCATTTCCCGTGCCTGTAGGAATCTAGCCTGCACAGACAGATGCAAAGGACTTCTCCCAAGTTAAAGCTCTACTCACACAGCTCCTTCTCCCTAGCTCAAAGTCTGCAGTAGCTGCCCACTGCATAGGAGAAATGTCTGCACAGCTTGGCCCAGGATTCATCGACCGTAATGATCTGGTTCCAGTTTATCTCAACTCCAATCATTTCCCCGGAAGAGCCCTAACTCCCAGGAAACCTTCCATCTCTATCAAAACTCTAGGGTCAGCTGGGTGTAGTGGCTTACTTGAGGTCAGGAGTTCGAGACCAGCCTGGCCAACATGGTGAAACCCCATCTCTACTAAAAATACAAAAAGTAACCAGGCATGGTGGCGTGTACCTGTAGTCCCAGCTACTTGGGAGGCTGAGGCAGGAGAATCGCTTGAACCCAGGAGGCGGAGGTTGCAGTGAGCCGAGATCATACCACTGCACTCCAGCCTGGGGGACGAGTGAAAATCCGTCTCAAAAAACAGAACAAACAAAAACTCTAGGGCCATGTGCAGTGGCTCACACCTGTAATCCCAACAATTTGAGAGACCGAGGCAGGAGGATCACTTGCGGCCAGGAGCTTGAGGCCAGCTTGGGCAACATAGTGAGACCCCATCTGTACCAAAAAATAAAACAAAAAAATTAAGAATGAGCCAAGCATGGTGGCGCACATCTGTAGTTCCAGCTACTTGGGAGGTGTGGCAGGAGGATTGCTTGAGGCTGCAGGGAGCTATCATCATACTACTGCACTCCAGCCTGGGCAACATAGTAAGAACCTCTCTCTCTGTTTTTAAAAAACACCAAAAAACTCCTACTTTCTTCAAGGCCCAAATCAAATTCAAATGCCACCCTTCCACATAGTTTTCCTGTTACATCTCCATATGTATCCTCAGTAAGTACATAATGAAGAACTGACTAACTAACGTTAATAACATATGACAGGCCAGGCATGGTGGCTCACGCCTGTACTCCCAGCACTTTGGGAGGCCAAGGCAGGTGGATCACCTGAGGTCAGGAGTTTCAGACCAGCCTGGTCAACATGGTGAAACCCTGTCTCTACTAAAAATACAAAAAAATTAGCCGGGCATGGTGGCAGGCGCCTGTAATCCCAACTACTTGGGAGGCTGAGGCAGAATTGCTTGAACCCGGGAGGTGGAGGTTGCAGTGAGCCGAGACTGTGCCACTGCCCTCTAGCCTGGGCGACAGAGCAAGACTCCTTCTCAAAAAAGAAAAAAAACAGAACACATGACAACATTAAACACTGGCATAATACTTGACTCAATCTGTCCAAAAACTTCACAGTTGACTAAGAACCCTACAGATTCCATTTTTGTTACTTTTTTTGGGGAAAGGGTAGTTAATATTTACGTAACTGTATTTGAAATACGAATGTCAATAAAAGCTGGAATGTCATTAACAAAAGGATAGAGTCTTCACTGTTTTAAGTCATGATAAACTAGAAATAATGCATATATTATAAATTATAGCTATAGTTTCACTGGAGAGAAGAAAGGGTTGAGAATCCCCATGTATCAAATCACAATGGAATTCTTAACGCCCATTTGACAAGTGGGGAAACGAGCTCCAGGTGGCAGGAATTGCCCACCTTGTTTTCAGCAGGGCCAAGAAGGAAGCCAGGACACTGAAGGGTCTCCACCTCTACCACTCTGCTCTCACAAGAAAAAAAAGAATGCAACTCACTCTGTTCTTAGAATGTGCAAGATCAAAAGGATTTCTTTCTTCTTGATCCTGCCCTTGCCGAAATTTCCTGAGCTATTCCAGGTTCCATTCAACCTCAGGTATGGAAAGGCATTAGGCTTTCTGCTCCAGAGTTTATTAATTCATTTAATTTAAAAGTTTACATCTTTGTGGGTATTTTCAACTCCTTGTACAAACTGCCAAATAGTACTAGAAAGTAATACAAAAAGTAGGCTTCTATAAGAACCCAACCCACTTTAGGCAAAACAAACACACCCAAGCAATGGGTTCAGAGTGTCTCCACTGCTCACCATGTCCAAGCCATAAATAACTTCATCTCCTCCTGTCATGCCAGCTTAAATTAACATACCAGGAGCTTAACTGATGACAAGACAAATACAAATTTATGAAATCCTTTCCAGTGGTCAGCTGGATGAATCTAGTACAGACTCAGGTCTCCAGCAGCATAGACGAATACAACACACCCAAATTTAAAATGTGTACTACGGGCTGGGCACAGTGGCTCACGCCTGTATCCTAGCACTCTGGGAGGCGGAAGCAGGCAGATCACTTGAGACCAGGAGTTCGAGACCAGACTGGCCAACAGGATGAAACCCTGTCTCTACTAAACATACAAAAATTGGCTGGGCGTGGCAGCACACACCCATAATCCCAGCTACTTGGGAGGCTGAGGCAGGAGAATCGCTTGAACCAGGGAGGTAGAGGTTGCAGTGAGCTGAGATCGCACCATTGCACTCCAGCCTGGGCAAGAGAGCAAGACTCTTGCCTCAAAAAATAAAAATAAAAAATAAGCTGGGCGCGGTGGCTCAGGCCTGTAATCCCAGCACTTTGGGAGGCCGAGGCGGGCGGATCACAAGGTCAGGAGATCAAGACCATCCTGGCGAACACGGTGAAACCCCGACCTCTACTAAAAATACAAAAAAATTAGCTGGGCATGGTGGCGGGTGCCTGTAGTCCCAGGTTCTTGGGACACTGAGGCAGGAGAATGGCGTGAACCCGGGAGACGGCGGAGCTTGCAGTGAGCCGAGATCGCGCCCACTGCACTTCAGCCTGGGAGACAGAGCGAGACTCTGTCTCAATAAATAAATAAAATAAATAAATAAATAAATAAATAAATAATAAAATGTGTACAAAGAAGCCATAAGGCAGTGTGGAAGATACCCATTCCAAAACAAATTACGGGCAATTTTATTTACTCACATGCAATGCCTATAAATAAAGGCTATTTTCTTCATCTTACTGCAAGGATCTAAAATGCTGCCACTTACATTAATAGCATAGCTACTACTAAAACTAAAACTGACTGTTAGAATTGCTTGAACCCGGGAGGCAGAGGTTGCAGTGAGCCGAGATCGCACCACTGCACTCCAGCCTGGGTGACAGAAGGAGGCTCCATCTCAAAAAAACAGAAACAAAAAACAAACAAACCAAGCGGACTGCTTTTGTGTTCAGGAATTGCCCTAGAGAAAGAATACAAACCACCATTTTGACTTAGGCACAGGAAAACATAGCTGGCAAGACTCAAGCACTTTCTATAATTAAAAGAAAGTAAAGTTCTTATAACTTACCTAGCAAATTCTGCCAGTTGTTTGGGATCTGAGAGGTCAATGCCAGGTATTCCTCCAGGAGGAAGTTTCTTTCCTGTCATATATTCTGAATAATCAGGAGGTGAGTTTTCGCCAATGATCTGTTCTTCAACCACTGTCTCATGGTCAATATCTTTTTTTTCATCTGAAACACATCATGAGATTGATTATCTTTAGCTGAGTAAATAGATTTTAAAACTACAAAACTGCTTTCACCAGTAACTTCTTAAATGGGTGATTTTTAGCCACCAGCTCAATTGTTTTTTCTTTTTTTTTTTTTAGGGAATGGGTCTCACTGTCACCCAGCTGGAGTGCAGTGGCCCAATCATGATCACGGCTCATTCAGCCTCAAACTCCTGGGCTCAAGCAATCCCCACACCTCAGCCTCCTGAATAGCTGGGACTACAGGCATGTGCCACCACACCCAGCTAATTATTTTTATTTATTGTAGAAACAGGGTCTCAAAATGTTGTCCAGGCTGGTCTGGAACACCTGCACTCAAGTGATCCTCCTGCCTTGGCCTCCTAAAGTCCTGATATTACAGGCATGAGCCACCACACCCAGGCTAGATTTCAGCTTTTTACTCACACCACACACATTTCCTGGCAACTACCAATTCTGTGGTACTGATTCAAATATGATATCATAGACCTCTTAGCTAGTCTCTTGCTACCTCTCCAGCCTCCTTCCTCTTCACTCCTCTATTTTGGCCCTTTAGCGCCTCAACTGTATCATGGTCCATCTACCCTAACCTCAAGGTGTTTATTCATGCAATTTCCATTGACTACAATTTGTAATTATAGCTGTGTGGTTTTTGTCAACTTCCCACTAGACTGTAAGTTGCATAAGGACATGGAGGTTGGTCGGTTTTGATCCCATGGATTTACAGAGCCTTGTTCAAAATCTGCAGATAGCTGGCCTTCAATAAAAATATGTTCGGCCCAGCGCCAGTGGTTCATGCCTATAATCCCAGCACTTTGGAAGGCTGAGGCGGGTGAATTGCTTGCAGTTAGGAGTTTGAGACCAGCCTGGCTAATACGGCAAAACTCCATCTGCTTAAAAATACAAAACTTAGCCCGGCATGGTGGTACATGCCTATAATCCCAGCTACTCAGGAGGCTGAGGCAGGAAATTGCCTGAACCAGGAGGCAGAGGTCGCAGTGAACTGAGATAGTGCCAATGCCCTCCAGCCTGGGTGACAGAGTGAAATTCTGTCTCAAAAAACAAAACAAAAAATAAAAATAAACAAGCATATGTTCAAACAAATGTACAACATCTCTACTTGCATGACTTACTATCATCTCAAATGCAACAGGTTACAAAAAGTAGGCCACATGCAGTGGCTCAGGCCTGTAATCCCAGCACTCTGGGAGGTCAAGACAGGAGGATCACTTATGCCCAGAAGTTCCGAGACCAGCCTGGGCAACAAAGGGAGAGACCCTGTCTCCACAAAAAAATTAAAATTAGCCAGGCATGGGGTGCACGTCTGTAGTCCCAGCTACTTGGGAGGCTGAGGCAGGATAATCACTTGAGCCCAAGAAGTTGAGGCTATAGTGAGACGTGACCACATCACTGCAACTTCGGTCTACAGGAAGATTGCCACAAAAAAAAAAAAAAAAAAAAAAAAAAAAAA
>NW_016810565.1:4970984-5014459 GCF_001698545.2 Rhinopithecus bieti
TATAAGTATATATATTATTTATATATATATTTATTCATATATTCAGACTCCATATAATTCATTTTCCACATCTCAGACACCAATTCCTACTGATCCCCTTTAAAAGATCTCTCGGCCAGGGCACAGTGGCTCATACCTGTAATCCCCACATTTTGGGAGTTCAAGACTAGCCTGGCCAACATGATGAAACCTCAACTCTACTGAAAATACAAAATTAGCCAGGTGTGGTGGTGGGCGCCTGTAAGCCCAGCTACTTGGGAGGCTGAGGCAGGAGAATCGCTTAAACCCGGGTGGCGGAGGTTGCAGTGAGCCAAGATTGCGCCATTGCACTCCACCCTGGGCAACAGAGCAAGACTCCGTCTCAAAAGAAAAAAAACACACACACAAAAAAACAAAAAACAAAACCAAAAAACACCAGTCTTCTCTTTGATCCACTGCCATCAACTTATTTCCTATTATCGCAACCCAAAATGACTGTAGTAGTTTCTTAATTGATTTTCACAATTATGTTCTCTAGTGATACTGCAAAGGATAAATTGCCACAGAAAATATAGCTGATATATTCTCACCTATGGTATAATCCCTTCAATGCTGCTGTAAATATATTTCAGTCTGGCATTCTGGGTCCGATGCTGTCTGGTCCCACTTTAACAACATACCTGGTCTTACCTTCTATTTCTCCTTTGCACATGCCTTCTATATTCTAACCAGCTTTTCTCACGGGTTAAATTCACAAGTGCATGGCAGGAGGTTTTCAGTAAGTGTGAGTTTTGCTCTCTCTTACCACCTCTCTTCTCAACCCAGCCTCCCCTCCAAAGTCTAGCTCAAATTCCAGAGAATTTGAGCGTGTGCTGATTTTATCAGTCCAGTGTTGATTCCTACCTTTTCTTTGAGCTCCTAGATTATTTCCTGACTCAATCACTTTAGTTTAAATTTTTGTTGGTCTTGCCTCTTTTTTCTTGAGATGGAGTCTCACTGTGTCACCCAGGCTGGAGTGCAATGGCGCAATCTCGGCTCACTGCAACCTCCGCCTCCCGGGTACAAGCGATTCTCCTGGCTCCACCTCCTGATTAGCTGGGACCACAGGCACACACCACCATGCCCAGCTAATTGTTTGTATTTTTAGTAGAAACAGGGTTTCACCATGTTGGCCAGGATGGTCTCAATCTCTTGACTTCATGATCCACCTACCTTGGCTTCCCAAAGCGTTGGGATTCCAGGTGAGAAACTGTGCCTGGCCGGTCTTGCCTCTTAAGGTAGAGTACAAGTGCCCAAAGGCCAAAAACAAGTCTTCTTCTACCTTTGATGCCTAAATTAGAAACAGGTACTCCACAATTTTCAAGGCTAACTGCAAGTTTTTGTTTCTCAAACAAATTGTCCGTCTCACCAAAAGTAGTAAAATAAAATCGTTCAGTAGGGAAACTGGCTTCAATGCTTACCTTGAATTACCTTTCCACCAGGGTTAAAATCAAGACCAAAACCAAACCAAAACAAAATCTACAACCATCAAAACTACATATAACTGCTTTAACACACAGCTTTCTGACTTCAGAGCAAAGCTGGAGTATGAGAGGAAGATCAAGATAGCACGGAGGTTCCATTTGATTCAAGTGGTCATTATCAAGTTCAATAACTCTCAGCAATCAAAAGCACTGAATACAACTGTAAACTTTAAATGCCTCTCTAAATTCCACCACCGTTCATTCTAGGAAACATAATTATACATCATTACAAGGAATCACAGATTTTTTCATTTTACTGAGGAGAATGTGCAGGCACAGAGATGTTAAGTAACCTGCTCAGGGTTAACTGGCTAGGAAGTGGCAGATGTAAACTCATGAAGTCTACCCCTAAGATTTATACACTTAACTGTTAAGCTCTGCTGCCTCTTGTTTGGAACCAGAAACAACACTAGTGATAATATACCCAGGGTTATCCATTCACAGATGAAGACTATCTATCCACACAGATGGATGGTGGGGCCTAGGAAAAAAATAGCTGGATGTATTTAGAAAAAGTGACAGGAAATGTGGTTACTGACCCTAAGTCACAAAGTCAGGACTCAAATTCTTTTTTTTTTTTTTTCCCGAGATGGAGTCTCGCTCTGTCACCCAGGCTGGAGTGCAGTGGCCGGATCTCAGCTCACTGCAAGCTGCGCCTCCCAGGTTTACGCCATTCTCCTGCCTCAGCCTCCTGAGTAGCTGGGACTACAGGCGCCCGCCACCTCGCCCGGCTACTTTTTTTTTTTTTTGTATTTTTTAGTAGAGACGGGGTTTTACTGTGTTAGCCAGGATGGTCTCCATCTCCTGACCTCGTGATCCGCCATCTCGGCCTCCCAAAGTGCTGGGATTACAGGCGTGAACCACCGTGCCCGGCAGGACTCAAATTATTTAATTTCATTCCTGTTCCCAGGGCTGCCTGCTCCTACTGACACCCCTTTCATGTGCCTATCCCTCTAGCCTGGGCACATCTACTTCTACATCAAAACTTTCAAGTGGTACAAAAATACTTTGGTGGCCAAGGGAGCTATTTGTCCTCATGTTTTATATTTCTGTTGTTTTTTCTTTTCTTTTCGAGACACAGTCTCGCTCTGTTGCCCAGGCTGGAGTGCAGTGGAGCAATCATGGCTCACTGCAGCCCTGACCTCCAAGGCTCAAGCAATCCTCCCATCTCAGCCTCCCATGTAACTGGGACCACAGACAGGCACCACCATGCTGGGGTAATTTTATTTTTTGTAGAGATGTGGTCTCACTATGTTACCTAGGCTGGTTTCAAACTCCTGGGCTCAAGCAATCTGCCTTGGCCTACCAAAGTGCTGGGATTACAGGTGTGAGACATGTTTCATGTTTCTGATACAGAATGATAGCAATGTTGAGAATCAGTACTACTCTGAATAAGCTACTGATGAAAGTGTCTTAATCCATTTGGGCTGCTACAACGAAAATATAGATTGGGTGGCTTAAGCAACATTTATTTTCCACAGTTCGGAAGCTAGAAGTCCAAGATCAATGTGCCATGCTGGTAGTGTTTTTGGTGAAGGCCTACTCCCTGGTTTGCAGATAGCCATCTTCACACTGTCTTCTCACACAGTGTAGAAAGGACCAGAGAGCTAGCATTCTGGGGTCTCTTTTATAGGGCACTAATCTCATGCATTAGGGTTCCACCCTCAGACCTAAATTACCCCCCAAAGGACCTACCCTCTAATACCATCACATTGAGGGTTAAGATTTCAACACATGGCCGGGTGCGGTGGCTCAAGCCTGTAATCCCAGCACTTTGGGAGGCTGAGACGGGCGGATCATGAGGTCAGGAGATCGAGACCATCCTGGCTAACACGGTGAAACCCCGTCTCTACTAAAAAATACAAAAAACTAGCCGGGCGAGGTGGCGGGCGCCTGTAGTCCCAGCTACTCAGGAGGCTGAGGCAGGAGAATGGCGGGAACCTGGGAGGCGGAGCTTGCAGTGAGCTGAGATCCGGCCACTGCACTCCAGCCTGGGCGACAGAGCGAGACTCCGTCTCAGAAAAAAAAAAAAAAAAAAGATTTCAACACATGAATCTGGGAGAGACACAAACATGCAGTCCACCCCAGAGGGCATGTCTCAAGTGTGCTGAGACAGAAGACTGAACTCATGGCATAAAGGAATCACAGGCTAAATGATTTTCTTCATTAGCTCTACATATATTGAGGGCCTCCTATGTGCCTGCATTGTTCTGGGTACTAGGAATAAAAGCTGGAAACAAAGAGTCTGCTCTCAAGGAACTTACAGTCCAGTGAGGGAAGTCAAATGAGGAAATACTTGAGTGGGTCTCAGAACCCAAATGTGGGCAATTCCAATATTGAGAGACTGAGGAAGACTTTGCAAGGGGACTGAAGAGGTATATCCGCAGGTAGGGAGACAGCTAGCTCTGTCTAAAGAGAATTTAACTCAGAGACATATCAAGTGCAAGTGGCGTACAGTATCAACACCGAAGAATATCAAGAACCCTCAGGATGGCCACTAAAATAATTCAGAATCAGAAACCAAAAAAACAAAAAAAAAAACCCAAAAAAACCCAAAGAAGCCTAAAGTAGACGCTGACAAGACTTTGACCTATATCAGGAATCAGCCAGTAGAGCCAGTCGGCCAAATCCAAACTCTGTATTTCCACGGTTTTCACAAAAAAAAAAAAAAAAAAAAAAGGTGGTAAAATATACATTACCATAATACTTATCATTTTAACCATACGTAAGTGTACAATTTAGTGCCATTAAATACATTCAGAATGTGTAACCATCACCACTCTCTATACCCAAATGTTTTCTTCATTCCTTCCTCAACTCTATATTCATTACACAAGAACTTTCACTTCCCCTCAGCACCTGCTAATCTCAGGTCTACTTTCTGTCTCTATAAATTTGCCTATTTCAGGTACCTCATACCAGTTGAATCATACAGTATTTGCCATCCATGCCTGGTTTATTTCACTAAGCATAATGTTTTTAAGACCCACCTGTTGTAACATGTAACAACATTCAATTCCTCTTCATGGCTGAATAATATTCTGTACATACATACCATTTTGTCCATCTGTTAACGGATGGAGAAATAAACATGGCTAGATAATGAATCAGATGGGTTGGGGAGGAACAGGGATGCCAAGTATGCCACCTGAGTTTCTTGCTTGTAATTCATAGAAGATGGTGGTGTCATTTGCTGAGACGGAGGACAAGAGCGGGAAAGAGATGATGTGCAGAAGATTTAGAGTTCCTCTTTGGTTTGAGGTATCTGTGCAAAATCTAACGGGCAGACCTCAAAAAGGCAACTAGATATGCAAGTATAGGGGACAAGAAACCTAGGTTACAGAGAATTATATGGGAATCTGTGAGAATCACTGGCATATAGATTTTTTTTTTTTTTGACAGGGTCTGGCTCTGTTGACCAGATGAGTGTGCAATGGCATGATCACAGCTCATTGCAGCCTCAAACTCCTGGACTCAAGTGACTCTCCTGCCTCAGCGTCCCAAGTAGGTGGGACTACAGGCCCACAATACCATGCCTGACTCAGACTGCACTGAAAGCCACAGAAAGACACTGTAAGATTATCTACTGAAAAAGAACATAGTCAGAGAAGAGAAGGCTTAGAACCAAAACCTGAACAATTCTAGTATTAAGAGAATCAGGAAGACTTTGCAAAGGAGACTGAAGAGAGATGTCCACAGGTAGGGAGACAACTAGTCCTGTCTAAAGAAAATTGTACTCAGTGATGTATCAAGTGCTAAGTGGCATACAGCAAAAGCAGTCTGCCCTAAGCACAGACAAGAGAGGGCTGCATGGTCTGTACATAATTTTAAAACCGTAATAAAACTGGCTGAAAATAAGTGTACTCTTGATCATTACCACATTCCACACTTATCTATCTATCTATCTATCTATCTATCTATCTATCTATCTATCTATCTATCTATTCTGAGACGGAGTCTCCCTCTGTCCCCCAGGTTGGAGTGCAGTGGTGCAATCTTGGCCCACTGCAACCTCCGCCTCCCGGGTTCAAGCGATTCTCCTGTCTCAGCCTCCCAAGTAGCTGGGATCACAGGGGCACACCACCACGCTCAGCAATTTTTTGTATTTTTAGCAGAGATGGGGTTTCACCATGTTGGCCAGGCTGGCCTCTAACGCCTGACCTCAGGTGATCCGCCCACCTCAGCCTCCCAAAGTGCTGGGATTACAGGCATGAGCCACTATGCCTGGCCCTCCCACACTTGTAAACAATATCAGTTTCTTGCCTTAAAAAAAAAAATCTTCCATCCTGGCTAACACAGTGAAACCCCGTCTCTACTAAAATACAAAACTAGCCGGGCGAGGTGGCTGGCGCCTGTAGTCCCAGCTACTCGGGAGGCTGAGGCAGGAGAATGGCATAAACCCGTGAGGCGGAGCTTGCAGTGAGCTGAGATCCGGCCACTGCACTCCAGTCCGGGCCACAGAGCGAGACTCCGCCTCAAAAAAAAAAAAAAAAAATCTTTTGTTGGTCTAAGTTTGAAATAATTTTTGTGGTTATTGTACGTTCTTGTAAGATACAGATTTAAGACACACATTATCACGTTTATGACTTATTCCTTAAAAAACAGTGTTTCCTACAAGGAAGATAACTAGAGCAACTCTCTGAAGACCAGTGCACAGAAATTGTGAAGAGGGTCAACAAGAAAATGTAAGAAAATAGGCTGGTTGGGCACAGTGGCTCACATCTGTAATCCTAGCACTTTTGGAGGCCAAGGCGGGTGGATCACGAGGTCAGGATTGTTTGAGACCAGTCTGGCCAACATAGTGAAACCCCATCACTACTAAAAATACAAAAAAAAAAAAAAAAAAATTAGATGGGCGTGGTGGCAGGCATCTGTAATCCCAGCTACTTGGGAGGCTGAGGCAGGAGAATCGCTTGAACCCGGGAGGCGGATGTTGTAGTGATCCGAGATCACACCACTGCACTCCAGCCCAGGCGACAGTGTGAGACTTCAACTCAAAAAAAGAAAAAAAGAAAGGAAAAAAGAAAAAAGTAAAAAAGAAAATAGGCTGGGCCCGGTGGCTCGCACCTGTAATCTTAGCACTTTGGGAGGCCAAAGCGGGCTGATCACCCAAGGTCAGGAGTTCAAGACCAGTCTGGCCAACATGGCAAAAATCCATCTCTACAAAAGTTAGCAGGCATGGTGGCACACGCTTGTAATTCCAGCTACTCGGGAGACTGAAGCAAACGAATCGCTTGAACCTGGGAGGTAGAGATTACAGTAAGCTGAAAGTGTGCCACTGCACTCCAGCCTGGGTGACAGAGTAAGACTCCATCTCAAAAAAAAGGAAAGGACAGGATAGGAAAGGAAAAGAAATGAATCATACAGGAAAAAAATCAAGCTGCAAAGAAGACTTCTAGAGAAACGACAAAAGACACTAGCTTTTGTTCCCAGAAGAAACCAAAAGGACAATATTTGACCTGCCTCATTTTCAAAAGCTGGACACACAGTAAAGCAATATATTAAATAATATCAATATTTGCTATCATTTGGCCATTTTACGAATTTTGCAAAAGAAAATCAGAAGTTTTACCAGATAGAATAAAATTTATGATGCTACAAAAGCAGCTAGTAATTTTTATTTATTACATTACAGGCCATACATACACATAAATTTCTTTATTCAAAAAAATATCTCGGCCAGGTGCGGTGGCTCATGCCTATAATCCCAGCACTCTGGGAGGCCGAGGTGGGAGAATTGCTTGAACCTGAGAGGCAGAGGTTGCAGTGAGCCGAGATTACGCCACTGCATTCCAGGCTGGGCAACAGAGCGAGACTCCGTCTCAAAAAATAAAAAAGACGAGCCTGGCTAACATGGCAAAACTCCATTGCTACTAAAAATACCATTCCCTTCATAATTACTACTGAAAAAAATTTACTACATAGAGGAGAGTGTTTACTGATCCACTATGAATGTCAAATTATGCTATGAATGTTACTGATTTCTATTGACTAGCAATGGGGTACTATCAAATGTACATCTAGGTAAAACATGTTCAGGAAGCAAATATCTAAATCTGCTTTAAAAATTGTCTGGAGACACTATAGGTCATTAAAAATTGTTGTATATCTATTCCTTGCTGGAGTTTCCCTTGAGGACAGGACCTAACGATCCCTTTTATTGTTTCACAGGACATAATTAACCCTTATTAAAAGTCTCTATGGGTTTCTTTCTTTCTTTTCCTTTGAGACAGGGTCTCACTCTGTTGCCCAGGCTAGAGTGCAGTGGCACTATCACTGCTCAAAGCAGCCTCGACCTCCCTGGCTCCAGTGTTCCTCCAGCAACCCCATTCCACCAGTAGTTGAGACCACAGGTGCACCACACCACCACACCCAGTTGATTTTTTTTTTTTCCTGGTGGAGATGGGGTCTCACTATGGTGCCCAAGCTAGTCTTGAACTCCTGGGTTCAAGCGATCCTCCTGCCTTGGCTTCCCAAATCCCTGGGGTTAGAGGTGTGAGCCACCATGCCTGGCCTGAAATGGGTTTCTTTAACCAATATAACTTAAGTTTATGATTGTTAATTACCAGAACACAACTGGGCAAGGCAAATTAAAGCCAAATCTCAGAATTCCTATTTGGAAAAAGCTGAGAATACAAGTCACTGATTCAAGGGGGTAAGGTGATGTGGGCAACCATCATGTTAGGAACTTCTACCCACAACTGTCCATTAGGTGACTACAGTGCTCACTAATACTCTGGCTAAATGCAATGACCTAAAACAACTAGACCAAGACTAAATTGGCCTAAGATACAACGCGTGGAAAAACAAAATCTAGCCAACACTAGTCATATATGGGGAAGGACAATTAACTCACATTTAATAGTTTCTATTTCTGCATATGGTACTATTCAAAAGGTTGAAGGTATTATATAAATAAACCCCTGGCCCATCCCAATCTCCCAGCTGCTCAGTTTCCTTCTATGTTACCAAAGCAATAATCACTCCCAGTCTAGTTTGAGGAGCAAAGCAAAAGACTGAGTTTGTAGACTCCAATTTCCAGTCAAAAAGATATAATTAAGGAACTAAATAAATGGAAAGGTGAGAAGCACTCTACAAGTCCAGAGAAGTAAAAAGACGGAGTCTCACCTCCCCTCCAAGCTCCAAGCAAAGTGCTTTTCTCAGTGTCTAGTAAAAGGTACTCAATACAATTTACCCTCCTGCGTTCCTCTTGTGACCTATCTAAGCCCAGTCCACTCTCCAAAATCCAAATTAAGGTATCTTCCCTTCAAGAAGCCATTCGTTCCTGTCACTCCAGCCTCCACTGTTTTTTTTTTTTTTTTGAGACAGAGTCCCGCTCTGTCTCCCAGGCTGGAGTGCAGTGGCAAGATCTCGGCTCACTGCAAGCTACTCCTCCTGGGTTCACACCATTGTCCTGTAATTTTTTTGTACTTTTAGTAGAACGGGGTTTCACCCTGTTAGCCAGGATGGACCTCATGATCCGCCCGCCCCCTCCCAAAGTGCTGGGATTACAGGCCTGAGCCACCATACCCGGCCCAGCCTCCACTCTTTTTTTTTTTTTGAGACGGCGTCTCGCTCTGTCGTCCAGGCTGGAGTGCAGTGGCCAGATCTCAGCTCACTGCAAGCTCCGCCTCCCGGGTTCCCGCCATTCTCCTGCCTCAGCCTCCCTAGTAACTGGGACCACAGGCGCCCGACACCTCGCCCGGCTAGTTTTTTTGTATTTTTTAGTAGAGACGGGGTTTCACCGTGTTAGCCAGGATGGTCTCGATCTCCTGACCTCGTGATCCGCCCGTCTCGGCCTCCCAAAGTGCTGGGATGACAGGCGTGAGCCACCACACCCGGCCCCAGCCTCCCCTCTTAACCTTGCCTGGTTTCCTCATTTATTAAACAATAAGGCCAGGCACAGGAGCTCACACCTATAATCCCTGCACTTTAGGAAGGCGAGGCAGGAAGATCTCTTGAGGCCAGTAATTAAGAGACCCGCCTGAGCAACAAAGAGAGACCCTGCTCTCTACAAAGAAATAAAGAAAGAGATGGCTTAAGCCTGTAATCCCAGCACTTTGGGAGGCCAAGACGGGCAGATCACGAGGTCAGGAGATCGAGACCATCCTGGCTAACATGGTGAAACCCCGTCTCTACTAAAAAATACAAAAAAAAAAAGCTAGCCGGGCGAAGTGGCCGGCGCCTGTAGTCCCAGCTACTCGGGAGGCTGAGGCAGGAGAATGGCGGGAACCCGGGAGGCGGAGCTTGCAGTGAGCTGAGATCCGGCCACT
Organism: Rhinopithecus bieti; assembly: GCF_001698545.2. Taxonomy (NCBI): domain Eukaryota; kingdom Metazoa; phylum Chordata; class Mammalia; order Primates; family Cercopithecidae; genus Rhinopithecus; species Rhinopithecus bieti. The sequence goes on from NW_016810565.1 coordinate 4,980,760, forward strand.
GCACTCCAGCCTGGGCGACAGAGCAAGACTCCGTCTCAAAAAAAAAAAAAAAAAAAAAAGAAATAAAGAGAGGGAAAGGGGGGGAGGGGAGGAAGGATACCACCAATCTTACAAGGCTGAAACAAGGTAATGTGTTAAATGTCAACCATCATGTCTGGGAAATTCAGTAGTGTGCAAAAAAAAAGGCCCATTTATTCCACTTCCCCTCTCTCCTAGTTTTAAGGGGGGACAGTAGGTCTTGCGCCTTGCACATTAATAGGGACTTGCCAAGGTCAGGGGGTGCTAGCACATGTATTAGTTTCCTAATTTGGTGGTTTGAAACAACAGGAATCTATTCTCTTCTAGTTCTAGAGGCCAGCAGTGAGAATCAGTTTCAGAGCTATAAAGTCATTGTGTGGGTTCCTTCTGGAGGCTTCAGTGGAGAACCTGGTCCCTCACATATTCTAGCTTCTGAAGGCTGCCTACATTCCTTGACCTCTTCTCTTTACCTCACTCCAACCTCTTGCACCTCTCCTATTTCCTCTTTGGCAGTCAATCTCCCACTGCCTTCCTGTGAATACAAGGACATTGTGTGATTACATTTGGTACCCACCTGGATAATCCAGGCTACTCTCCCTATTCCAAGAGCCTTGGTTTAATCACACTTGCAAATAAGGTTAACACTCACAGGTTCCAAGAATTAGGATCTGGCCATCTTGGGAGTCGTCATTCAGTCAACCACAGTATGTTAATCAGAAAAATCAAAGGCCTTATATATTATTTCTCTCTCTCTCTTTTCTTTTTGAGGCAGAATCTCACTATGTCATCATCCAGGTTGGAGTGGAGCTCACTGCAACCTTGACCTCCGGTGCTCAGGTGATTCTCCCACGTCAGCCTCCTGGGTAGCTGGGGCCACAAGCACATGCCACCATGCTTGTTTTTTTTTTTAATTTTCTGTGGAGACAAGGTCTCACTATGTTGCCCAGGTTGGTCTCAAACTCCTGGCCTCAGATCCTTCCACCTCAGTCTCCCAAAGTGCACCATGCCCAGTCATGTTCTATAATACATTTTTTAGGCATCTCTAAGAGAGCACTGTGAAATTTGTCACTACGTTGGCTGAAAAATGCCAGCACTACCACTCAGTGGCCCCCTTCATACACGAAGGAATTCATTCCTAAGAAATGCTTTATTTACTCAGAATTAATATCAGATAAAGGTAATATAAGTTCCTTTTTTATCTTGACTGCCAGGAACCTCATTAGAGTTGATGGTAATTTTTCCTGTGATCCCGATCTTCTATTTTCACCTTCACCAACTGACATATTTATCTACGTATGTATGTATGCATGCATGCACGTGTTTGGCTATATTTTGTTTCTCCACACCTATCTTAGGCCACTCTAGGTTACTTCTGGCAAAAAAGACAAAACAGAGTCACAGCTGCCATCAGCTAACCTTTCACTGAAATAGGGGAGAGCTAAACATTTATGATTCACTGCTAGGCAATAGGTAAAAATCAGACATAGGTTGTTTCCCAGTTTTTCCTACTAATAAAGACCTTAAGAAACGATACTATCCTTTATTAAGTACCTGTTTCATTCTGGCAACTATCACATTTCTCAATCCAAACACTATCTTTAAGGTATTAAACCCTATGTTTTTGGCTGAAGAAACTGACCTCAGAAATGACAAGCAATGTATCTAAAGAGCAGTAAGTAGGCCAGGCGCCGTGGCTCACGCCAGTAATCCCAGCACTTTGGGAGGCTGAGGCAGGCAGACCACCTGAGGCCAGGAGTTCAAGATCAGTCTGACCAACATGGAGAAACCCTGTCTCTACTAAAAATACAAAATTAGCCAGGTGTGGTGGTGAATGCCTGTGATCCCAACTAATCGGGAGGCTGAAGCAGGAGAATTGCTTGAACCTGGGAGGTGGAGGTTGTGGCAAGCCGAGATTGCACCACTGCACTCCAGCCTGAGCAACAAGAACAAAACTCCATCTCAAAAAAAAAAAAAAAAAAGGCCAGGCGCGGTGGCTCGTGCCTGTATTCCCAGCACTTTGGGGGGCCAAGGTGGGCGGATCACAAGGTCGGGAGTTCGAGAGCAGCCTGGCCAAAATGGTGAAACCCCATCTCTACTAAAAATACAAAAATTAGCTGGGCGTGGTGGCAGGAGCCTGTAGTCCCAGCTACTCTGGAGGCTGAGGTAGGAGAATCGCTTGAACCTGGGAGGCGGAGATTGCAGTGAGCTGAGATCGTGCCACTGCACTCCAGTCTGGGCGACAGCAAGACTCCATCTCAGACCAAAAAAAAAAAAAAAAAAAAAAAAGCGGTTAAGTAGCAAAGCTGAGATTTGAATTGAGAATTGACTCTAAAGCCCATGCTGCTTCTAAAACAGTACGCTTCTCCACCTTCTCTCGATCCCTAATACTTCTTTTCCACCAATACAGGAATAGACCAAAATAGCATTTTGGCATAAGCCCTGATTCTGCCTTACAGTACAAATTCCATCCATTCATTTACTCAATATTCAAAGTTCAATACTCTCCTGAAAAGACAGATCCTGACACCAAACAACAGCTTCTTGCACAGCAATGGCAGCCACTTTCCCTGACTCACAGATCTTCTATTTGAAGAGGGGAATTAATTTATGCAAGAAAGCTGGGCACTGTGGCTCACGCCTGTAATCCCAGAACTTTGGAGGCTGATGCACTTGAGGTCAGGAGTTCGAGACCAGCCTGGCCAACATGGTGAAACCCCATCTCTACTAAAAATACAAAAATTAGCCGGGTGTGGTGGTGCACACCTGTAATCCCAGCTACTCAGGAGGCTGAGGCAGGAGAATCGCTTGAACCCAGGAGGTGAAGGTTGCAGGTGAGCCGAGATCGTGCCACTGCACTCCAGCCTGGGCAACAGAGCAAAACTCTTGTCTACAAAAAAAAAAAAAATTACACGAGAAAGAGTCCATCACAAATAACCATTTATATTGTTTTAATGCTTAACCACATCTGAAACCACTGTGTAAAACTAAAGTAACTGAATGGCTATTAAGAATTTAACGTGGCTGGGCGTGGTGGCTAATGCCTATAATCCCAGGACTTTGGGAGGCGGAGGCGGGCAGATCACAAGGTCAGGAGATCAAGACCATCCTGGCTAGCACGGTGAAATCCTGTCTCTACTAAAAATACAAAAAATTAGCCGGGAGTGGTGGCAGGCACCTGTAGTCCCAGCTACTTGGGAGGCTGAGGCAGAAGAATGGTGTGAACCCGGGAGGTGGAGCTTGCAATGAGCTGAGATCACGCCACTGCACTCCAGCCTGGGTGACAGAGTGAGACTCCGTCTCAAAAAAACAAAAAAAAAAAAAGAAAAAAAAAATTTTATTCAAGCTGGGTGGAGTGGCACACACCTCTAGTCCCAGCTACCAGGGAGGCTGAGATCCGAGAACCACTTGAGCCCAGGAGTTCAAGGATGTAGTGCACAATGACCACACCTGTGAATAACCAGTGCACTCCAGTCTGAGTAACACAGCAAGAACCTGTCTCAAAAATGTATTTTTTTTGCTCAAGGGTTCCTAATATCTCATTTGCCAGGTCACCTTAAAATGGAAGACGCTTGCTTTAAGAAACTGAGTAGGCTGGGTACAGTAGCTCATGCCTGTAATCCCAGCACTTTGGGAGGCCGAAGTGGGTAGATGACTTGAGGTCAGGAGTTCAAGACCAGCCCTGGCCAACAAGGTAAAACCCGTCTCTACTAATACAAAAAATTAGCCGGGCATGGCGGTGCACACCTGTAATCCCAGCTACTCAGGAGGCTGAGGCAGGAAAATTGTTTGAACCTGGGAGGCAGAGGGTGCAGTGAGCCAGATCAAACCACTGTACTCCAGCCTGGGTGACACAGCAAAACTCTGTCCCCAAAAAAAACAAAAAAAACGCAGAAAGAACAAGAGAAAAAAAGGAAGAAAAGAAAAGAAAGAAATAAAAAAAAAAAAAAAGAAAGAAAGAAAGAAAGAAAGAAAGAAATTGAGTATATTATTCTGTTCATAAAGGAATAGAATAAGGATACTGCTACCCCAACTCATTTTACAAAGATCCCAAGGTCAGTCCCCTCTAGAGAGGAAATATGATGCTGCTGGCTTTCTGTTCTTGATAATTATTCATGAAGTTAAACAGAACAGAACCTACTGAGAAGATATGTAGAACTAGGAAATGGCTTGGCTCCCCTTATGTGCTGTTATTAAAGTCCATCACACATGAAAAGGTGCAAGCCCATCCAACAGTCAGCTAACTTCTAAGATCTCCCTTGGCTCTTCCTAATACTCTGCAGTAATTACATTAATGTTATTTTCTACATCCAAGCCATGATTCTGATAACCCTGTCTCTACAAAAAATTAGCCGTGCCTGGTGGTGTGTGCCTACAGTCCCAGCTCTTGCGGGACTGAGGCAGGACTGCTTGAGCCCAGGAGGTTGAGGCTGCAATGAGCTGAGACTGTGCCACTGTACTCCAGACTGGGTGAGAAAGTGAGACCCTGTCTCAAAACAAAACAAAAAAAAAAAGGAAAATTCACTTTTGCTTACTCTTTCTATTGTAAGTAGTAACAGCACAAAGAGAATAAAAATGGTCACCTGAGCAGATCAAGAGTTAAACAAAAGAATGCAAATATTAAGTAATATCCATTGCAATAATTGTTTTGCTAATATAAGTTTTCCAGCCTTAAAACAGACTGACCTTGTTAAGCAGGTTTCAAAAACAAAATAGAATGCCTTTTGTAAATATCCACCTAGGAGCCCGACATGGATGTTTTAAAAAATTTACCCTCTTCCAAAAGCCTAAAATTCTAACTGTAGATAGGACAGGAACCCTGACCTTTTCCTGATATGAATTTTTCTTTGCCCAGTAGGGGGAGTCAGTTGTTGATAGTGGCAGGGAAAAGGCAAGGTTAATAACCTGGAGTAGAGAGTCTGACAGCACAAGAGGTTTTATTAGGAAGCTAAACTTTTCAGAGCTACCAGATCAGGATTCGAGATCTATGACTTAGGCTGCCCTATGTAGGTCATGAGGTTGAAGTGATTACTTTGGAGGGCTTTTTGAGCTTGGCTCCATGGAAGTTCATGTTTATTTCATCTCTACTTAGTGATAAATAGCACAGTTTTACCGGGGAGGGAGGGTGTGAAAACCCACAGAGGAATGGCAAACGGTCATGACTAGTGATTTTTGGCAAACCTGCATCTTCCGAACCTATAAAATTGAGAAAAATTCAATGCATTTCAACTGCCTTGCATTAACTGATTTTATATTAATCGCTTTCTGGTCTTAAAGATTTTGCTTAATCCAGCACAAGCCGCTTCTCTATTCAGTGTAACAGAATAATAATTATTATTTTTGCCTCTCCTTCAGCAGTTTAATTTGTCTGCTCTCAGAAGGTCACAGCTCAGGTGAGGTCTCACCACCCCATATCCCAACAAGGTCCAAGCAAGAGTTCTCCACCCGGAACATGAGGCCGACCTGGGCACACCAGGGGAGGGACTTGACTCCCAGGCGTGAAGGAGGTGCCACTCAGCTGCCAGCACTTTGAGAAGGCACAGGTGCCCCCTGCAACCCAAGCTGTACTGACTGGCAGGGGACAGAATGGGAGGAATACTGTCCCCACACCTGTGCTATCCTCATTAGCCATGGGCAGGCAGTATGCACATGCTGGCCTCGCCTCACAAAACCCATGTATGGAAATGGAAACGGGGTGGGGGTGACCATGGACATGCTGGCTTGTTCCCAGGATTCCAGTCATCTATGTAGCAGTTTATACACATGGCAGTGCAACTTATGCTCTGAATTAAAATATCAACAGCCTTAGAGAGGGTCAGTTTCTCACCACCTGAAATCTCAAGATTTTAAAATCACCTAGATTTATCTCTGAACTAAACGTTTTAAATTTCAGTTTTTATCATTATCTTCCCTATTAAATGCAATGGTTAAGTGGCTTAGTCTATAATTAACTAAGTTATAAAACAGTTGTTCCTGGGTGGGTGCGGTAGCTCACATCTGTAATCCCAGCACTTTGGGAGGCTGGGGTGGGAGGATCGCCTGAGGTCAGGAGTTCGAGACCAGCCTGGTCAACATGGAGAAACCCAGTCTCTACTAAAAATACAACAATTAGCCAGGCGTGGTGGCACATCCCAGCTACTTGGGAGGCTGAGGGAGGAGAATTGCTTGAATCTTGGAGGCAGAAGTTGCAGTGAGCCGAGATTGTGTCATTGCACTCCAGCCTGGGCGACAGAGCGACACTTCGCCTCAAACAAACAAACAAAAAACCCCACAACAACTGTTACTCCTATGTAATAGCATTAATATCTACGGAAAAAATATATAGTACTGTGCCCAAATCTGTCAACACTGAAATGTTTAATTATATATAGTGAAAAAGGCCAAAGTAAACACTGGCATTAAAGCAACTGATTAAGATTATTCAAAACATAGTTGAAGCTGAGTGTCTGTAGTCCCAGCTACTCAGGAATTTGAGGCGAGAAGATAGTCTGAGCCCAGGAATTTAAGGCCAGCTTAGGCAACAAGGCAAGACCCCATCTCTAATTTAAAAAGCAACAACTAAAAAACTCCCAGATGCACAGAGTTCTCTTGACACATTAAACAGCTAAGCATATTCATTCAAGTTAAATATAGAAGAAACTGGCCAGTGCAGTGGCTCACGCCTGTAATCCCAGCACTTTTGGGAGGCTGAGGCAAGCGGATCACCAGGTCAGGAGATGGAGACCATCCTGGCTAACACGGCGAAACCCTGTCTCTACTAAAAATACAAAAAAATTAGCCGGGCATGGCCGCAGGCGCCTATAGTCCCAGCTACTCTGGAAGTTGAGGCAGGAGAATGGTGTGAACCTGGGAGGCAGAGCTTGCAGTGAACCACTGCACTCCAGCCTGGGTGACAGAGCGAGACTCTGTCTCAAAAATAAACAAATAAAGAAGAAACTAAACATTTGTGTGAGAATTAAAAATTTAGGAAAAAATAAAGAGGTCAGGCGCAGTAGCTCACACCCATAATCCCATCACTCTGGAAGGCTGAGGCAAGAGTATTGCTGGAGCCCAGGAGTTTGAGACCAATCTGGGCAACATAAGGAGACCCCATGCCTGAAAAAAATTAAAATATTAGCCTGTGGTCCCAGCTGCTTGGAAGGCTGAGGTGGGAGGATTGCTTCAGCCTGGGAGGTTGAGGCCCACTGCACTCTAGCCTGGGTGAAAGAATGAGACCCTGTCTCAAAAAAAAAAAAGCGGGAGATGTCGAGGGGCAGGTAGGTGGGTAATCCCAACACTTTGGGAGGCTGAGGTGGGTGAATCGCCTGAGATCAGGAATTCAAGACCAGCTTGGGCAACATGGCGAAACCTCGTCTCTACCAAAAATACAAAAATATTAGGTGGGCATGGTGGCACGTGCTACTTGGAAGGCGGAGGTTGCAGTGAGCCAAGATCTCTCCACTGCACTCAAACCTGGGTGACAGGGTGAGACACTCATCTCAAAAAAAAAAAAAAAAAAGCCAATCTCTTAAGGATCCCGTAAGGCCTAAAACTACTAAAAAACTATTAGATTCCTATGCTGATATTACATTCAAAAGATGCCTGCCAGAGTGTTGTTACTGTGGGAAATTAAAGGAAGATGGCATTCAAGCAAAAGAAACCCATTTGGTTTCCAGAAATATGCTGACTCCCACTTTTTTTTTTTTTTTGACACAGTGTCTCACTCTCATCCAGGCTGGATGGAGTACAGTGGTGTAATCACCGCTGACTTGCAGCCTCGATTTCCCAGGCTCAGGTGATCCTCCCACCTCAACCTACCAAGTAGCTGGGACTGACTACAGGAATGTGCCACCATGACTGGCTAATTTTTTTTTTTTTCTGTTTATTTTTTATTTTTTTTTCTTCCCAAAGCGGAGTCTCACTATATTGTCGAGGTTCGTCTAGAACTCCTGGGCTCAAGTGATCCTCCTGCCTTGGCCTCCCAGAGTTCTGGGACTACAGGTGTGAGCCACTGCACCCAGCCTGATTTTTTTGTTTTTTAAACCAAGAGGGTCTAAGAAGTAACTAGACCCTCAGGGAATACCCTGTATGTACAACTGTTTTTATAAGTACTTCAAGTAACTCAGCTTGGGGCTTATGCAAAACTGTTACTTCACGGTTCATTCCAAACTAAGGGGCTATTTTAGTGAAACTATAGTGTAGTTAAAACCTTCATGCCTAGGATCAAATGAGATCATACATGAAAGCAGTAATGCTGCCCACCATGCTCAACCCGTATGTACACACAGATACAGATTTATCCAACAATTAACCCACTTTCACATTTCTCCACGTTATGGAATTATACTGACTATATCATGTCATTTCAGTTCTGAAGATGAAATCATTTTCAGAATTTGAACTTGGGAAATGCAGAGTTATCCATAAGCTCTTTAGCTTCTCTTTAGTAATAATTCCAAATCACAAGGAAAAGGGGGATAGTTTACCACAAAACACATGTCTGACAAACAGACAATCCTATGTTACTGCCATCAAATATTTATAACCACCTTTATGCACAGCATACTCTACCACACTAACTAGACAACCAACGCTTTAAAGAAATGGACATTATAGCCAGGGGTGGTGGTGGACACCTGTAATCCCAGCTACTTGGGAGGCTGAGACATGAGAATCGCTTGAACCTGGGAGGTGAAGATTGCAGTAAGCCAAGATCATAACACTGCACTCCAGCCTGGGTGACAGAGCAAGACTCTGTATCAAATTAAAAAAAAAAAAAAAAGAAAAGAAATGGATGTGAAAACAACCCCAAACTGTGCCACCTTAAAAGCAGCCACTTGGCCAGGGGCAGTGGCTCACGCCTGTAATCCCAGCACTTTGGGAGGCCAAGGCAGGCGGATCACGAATTCAGGAGATTGAGACCATCCTGGCTAACACAGTGAAACGCTGTCTCTACTAAAAATACAAAAAATTAGCCGGGCGTGGTGGCGGGCGCCTGTAGTTCCATCTACTCCGGAGGCTGAGGCAGGAGAATGGCATGAACCTGGGAGGCGGAGCTTGCAGTGAGCAGAGATCTCGCCACTGCACTCCAGCCCCTGGGCAACAGAGCGAGACTCCCTCCAAAAAAAAAAAAATAAAATAAAAAAACAAAAAAAAAAAAACTTGCACAGGGGAAGTAATGACTTTTAAAATGCTCACTTAATTGTAAATTGACTTCCATCAGTCAAGCCCCTCAGACTTTCTCCCCTAACTGGCTGACTTAACACATAGCACTTCAGCACGCAAAGCCACACACTACCAAGTTCTCTGGATGTGGAAAAGTGGACCAGTAATTTGTTAAAATGCAGAACATGTAAAAGTATGCTGGTTTTCTAAATTACTCTAATTCCACACACTATGAGAAGAAAATCAGTTTATTTTTAAGTGGTTAATGTATCTTTATCTAAATATCTAATTTCAAATCATATTCTGAATTCTGCAAATTAATCAGTAACTAAAACCCCCATCCCTTACTCACTGTTAATAACAAAAAAAAAATGCCCCCCCTTTTCTTTTCTTTTTTTTTTTTTTGAGACAGTCTCGTTCTGTCGCCCAGGCTGGAGTGTAGTGGTGCAATCTCGGCTCACTGTTAACCTCTGCTTCCTGGGTTCAACCGATTCTCCTGCCTCAGCCTCCCAAGAAGCTGGGATTACAGGCGTCCACCACCAAACCCGGCTAATTTTTGTATTTTTAGTAGAGACGGGGTTTCACTATGATGGCCAGCTCGTCTCGAACTTCTGACATCAAGTGATCCGCCGGCCTCAGCCTCCCAAAGTACAGGCGTGAGCCACCGCGCCCTGCCAAAACCATTGACTTTCAGTTCCAACATGATCAGTGTGTAATCTCTTGAGCTACCAAAATACATGGAAGTTATCTTTTCATAACCATTAAGTACTAAAGTATTCATGCTTCATTTAAACACAGTTTCTGCTAAACTCAAACTACTATGAGTTCTACAACGCACCCACTGGATGCAGGACAGCGCCTGTTAGCACTTCCTATTAGATTTTGACAGCTCCTAAGTCCCTTTGCTCAGGCCTCTTTCAATCACAGATCCTTCCAGCTGTAGTTGTCTCACCTTGAGGCTTTCACCAGATACATACAATCTAGCTTTTTCAGTCCAGCGTTTTCATTTGTTTCATTCATTCCTCTGAATTTTAACGATCTTTTAATACTCAAAGGTCACCATATTTTGAGTCTCCATTCAGTTCTGAGAATTTATGAAATAGCTTTAAAGTAATTATAGGGGAAGGGACTCCACCGCTTATATGGAGTACTAAACGTAACCATCACAGGCGTTAGATTAACTACGATGGCAGGATTATTCTCAGTCTATTTAGTATCTCAGCAATTTAGCTAGGTAGCATATGAATATACTAATAGAACACCCTAAAAAACAGCATTGAATAATTGCCTTTGTTAAGTAAAAACAAAGATTTTACACATGCAGATAGGATCCTTTTGCCGTAGATGGGTTTTCCGGCCTTCGTTAAAAGTAGTATTAAAACAGTAAAACAAAACCCAAAAAAAACTCGTTTTCTAGAATCTTTCTTTTCGTGGGGAAAATAGATACCTTTCTACAAAGTAAAAAGCATAGAGGCTTAAAATTAAACTACCCGATTTTATTTACGGGCAAATGTCCACAGTTGAGTAAACTAACCCAACCTACTCACAAAGAGCTAAATACTTGAGGGGGAAAAAAAAAGCTTTCCCAAAACGTAAGTGACTAAGAATTATCCGCTAAGATTCACAGGCCCTTCCCACTAGGTACCGCAGGAAGACTAAAGGGCCAGGAATTCGCTGGCAACGGCGGTGACAGGCTACGACTGACGCTCGGAGCCCGCACACGCGACCCCTACGTGCAGCCCCAAGTCCCGCCCCGCAGCAAACGACGCCTCGGGCCAGCGTGACCGCCGGGGCAGGGTCCAGCCCGGCGCTGGGTGGGCGGGGAAAAAGGAGGCCGGAGGCGCCCACGCGTGGCACGACCCCCCTTCTGGAGGGTGCCTCCCGGGAGCAGTTGGGAGTCCGGGGAAGTTGGGGCCGGGCGGGGCAAGAGCCCGCGGCGCCCTCCAGCGGCCGGCGGGCTAACGGCAGCGCCGGGAGGGGGCGCGCGTCCCGGAGGCAGCAATCCCTGGCCCCGCGAGGCCGCGGCCGCAGCCCCGCAACGCCCGCCCGCCTCCCGCCGGCCGGGGGCGCGCGGCTGCCACACAACGGGCCGGCGGGCGCGCCCGTTGATGCGGGCGCCGGGGAGCGAGCGCGCCGGCCCCTCCCCCAGCCGCCCGCCCCGCGCGGCGCTCCCCCGCTCTCGGAGAAACTACGCCATTGCGGGCCTAGCGGGGCGGCGCCGGCCCCTCCCCCCGCGGCCGCCGCCATCTTCGCGGCCGCGCGGCCGCGCCGCGCCGCCGCGCCCCCGCCGCCGCACCGGCCGCCTCTTTTGGGGCCGCCGATACTTGCCCTGGGCGAAGAAGATGGCGGCGCCCATCACACCATAAAACATGGCTTCCCTTCAAAACAAAAAACATCCCGGGGCCGGGGGCGCGCGGCCGGGGCTCACCTGAGGACACATGTGCACCGAGACAACCGCTGCCTCCAGGGGTCGTTGATCCTGCACCTGCTTCTGCTCCCCTTCTTGTGCCCGGGTCGAGCGCCGCCCCGCCGCCGCGCCAGGCCCCGCCTGCTGAGGTAACTCTTCTGGCTGCCGCTCTTCTTGCCGCCGCCCTTCTTGACGCTGGCCGGCACGCCCGACGGACGAGGAGCCGCCGCCACCGCTCTTGCCGCCGGCGCCACGAGTGACGCCGTCTGCTCAATGTTAGTCGTCGGTCGTCCGCGGCCGCGCGAGCACCCGGGCATGAGGATCTGATCTCGGAAGCGTCCTCGGCGCGCGCCCGTCCGAGTCGTCGCCGCGCCCACACCTGCCTCAGAGCGCGTCTGACAGCGCAGGGATCACCTCCTGGTTGAGTTGGTGCACCGGGTCGGGTCGTCGGTGACCAGCGGCGCAGCGCGATCATGGGCGGTGGGTGGTGGTGGTGAGTGTGGTGGTGGTGGCCGGGGCGTGCCCGTGGTCTGTTCTCTCTCCGCGCGTGGTGCCGCCGCCGCCTTCCTCGTCGTCGTTCGTCCTCCTTCCCTCCTCCTCGCCCACACTGTAGGTCTCGATGGTCCTCCCACCGTGTCTCCACCTCGATCTCGTGCAGCTCCACGATCTCGCCGGCATCACCGAGCGCGTCCGTGGCGATGTAGAGGAGGTGTCGCCCGAGGCATGGCTGAGAGCTCGCCGCCACGGCCGCGGCGGCTCGGCTCTCGGGCTGACGGGCGGGGGGCGAGGAAGGCGGCGGCCCGTGAGGGAGGAAGGCAGAGGGAGGAAGGCGGCGAGCGGGCGGGGGAGAGGCGGGCGGGCGGGGAGGCGGCCGGAAGGGCGGGCGCGGCGGCCGCGGCGGGCTTCCCCGCCATCCACTGCCTCGGGTGCGCCCCGCGCTCGCTCGGCCGCGCTCGTCCAGCTCCCCGCCCGCCTCGCCGCAACCGCCCGCCCTGCGCCCGCCGCGCCTCCTCCCGCCTCTGGCCGGCGCTGCCGCTTCCCCTTCCGTCCTGCGCCTTCCGCCTCCTTCCACACAAAATACCCAACTCCTCAACCCGAGCCAGATCTCCGCCCCCGGCCGCCGCCGCCCGCCGCCACACTACTGCTTGGGCCCGGCCTCCGCAGACTTCCGCGGCTGCCTTCAGCCCGCCCCGCCTGGCTGCCACCTCGCCCGCTCGCGCCCCTCGCGCCACTCTCGATTCTCCTCTCGCCAAATGGATCTATCCGCTGGCCTCTGCGGCCCCCGCCACTCGCCGGGCTCCTCCCGGATTGGGCGGTGGGACCGGGGAGCGGGCGCTCCGCCGCGCCGCAGGGCTGGCCCGCGGCGCGGACGTTCAGTGCGCGTCCGCCGCCGCAGCCACCGCCTCCGCCGCCCGGAGTCCGCGCGGCTCCGCCCTTCCACGGTGCTACGCCACAAAACACGCCGCCTCGGGCGCGGGGGCCGCACTCGGAGCGGTGGGGTCGCCGCTGCAAGCCGCCGCTTGGAGCCGGTGAGCGGTCCGCGCGGCCCGGGCACCACGGGGCGGGAGCCTGAGGGAAGGAGGGGCGGACCGGGCGCCGGGTTTGAGGCAGGTGGGCGGCCCGGGGGCCGAGCGGGGAGCGGCCGGCGCGTGCAGGGCGGCCCAGTCGCCCCAATAAAGTCTGCTTTGACGAGAAACGCCTGTGCTTCCTTTTTCGCGTCGGGCGGCGTTTGCTCTTGGCGCCTGTCTTCGGGCGAGCGATGGCCGCGGGGTGAGTGTGGAGGGCCGAACGGACAAAGACGGGCGACGCGGGCAGCGTCCCGCATCTCGCCGCGAGCGCCTGGCTGGGTGCGGGGTCGGCGCGAGCTCGGCGGAAGCGCCCGCGGAGCCCCTGGGCCACCGTTGGGAGGATGTCCGTTATTCTTTTGTGACCCGCGGAAACCTGAGACGCAGCCGTTGGGTGCCTGTTTCCCCGTAGATCTTAGAACTACAGGGTCCTGGCGGCTTTCTAAAATTTCCTCCTGAGCTTCCCCTTTTTCGCTCTCCAACCAGCCATTGTTTTCCTTGCCCACCGTTTCCCCTATTTGTCACTTTCATATGTGCTCCTTCTTACGCCCACCAGGTTTTGCATTTGTCTGGTTGAAAAGTGCAAAGTGCTTCGGCCGTGTCCTCCATTATACCTGCAACAGAGCATAGATTTATTTATTTATTTTTTTTGTGGCACGGATTAGCAGCAAGTTAAACCTTCCTGAATGAGGTATACTGCAGCGAAGTGTTTTTGCTTTTATCTGTCCTTTTGGTCGACCTGACAGTTTGCCTTAAAGCAAAACAAAGATTTCCTGATTTTTAAGGAAACTATGACAATTGAAGATTTGGCCAGGTGTGTCTTTGTTGTACTCGTTTGGCCGATTTAACGCCTCTGTGAATTTGTTCAACTTGAATATTCTCAACATTTACTGTTTTGTAATAGTGTTCATGCAGTTGAGGCCCATGATTATTCTGAATTGTACGCAATACATTAATCTTAGGCTCAACTTGTTAAAACAAGTAGACTATACATTCTCATTAAAAGGCGACTTTGTAAATCCTAGCCCCTTCTTATTGCTAAATGGCATAGGACTTGATTCTTGAGAATATTAGTGGAAGGAGTGACAAATTAGATCGTTTTCTCTTTGAATCTGAGCTTTGAAACCTGAATAATTCTCCTTGGAGTACTGCACCCACACAGTTTGGAAAAGTCAAATCTGTTGAATTAAGTCATTTCTGGCTTTATAGCTTATAAACTCTGCATAAATATTTCATGAATGAAAACCAGTTGTGGGAGAGCTTTTACATGTCTTAATGCTTTTTAAATTTCACTTTCCCTACTCTCTAGTAATTGATGGGAAAATGGCATTGCAAGTAGTTGATACATCCCCATAAACACCAATTGTCAGAGCAAGAGAAATGAGGGAATTACCCTTTAAGCATCCTGGCTTCTGAGCTGTAGATCTGTAGATGTTCACATTCAAGTGGAGAAAGCGGAAAAGGATTCAAAGCTGTGAGGAACGCTGATAGGTCAGAAAGCACTAAGATGCTCCTGAAGGCCATCCTAGTACCTGCTCCAGTAAATAGCTTTTTAAACTTGCCCCATAGGAGGTTACCTGTTAGGCCTTAAGTTTTCTCTAGTGGGAGATATTCTTGTCTTCCATGCAAAGATAATGTGTTGTGTGACTCTCGCCTGCTTGCACTTGCTAAAGGTAAAAATTATTTTAAAAGGACAGGTCAAATTGCGGTTTCAGAATCATGAAATTCTAAAAGTGAGGATAGGCTGGGCGTGGTGGCTCATGCCTGTATTCCCAACACTTTGGGAGGCTGATGTGGGTGGATCACCTGAGGTCGGGAGTTCAGGCCAGCCTGGCCAACATGGTGAAACACCGTCTCTACTAAAAATACAAAAATAAGCTGGGCGTGGTGGTGCACACCTGTAGTCTCAGCTGCTTAGGAGGCTGAGGCAGGAGAATTGCTTGAAACCAGGAGGCCGAGGTTGCAATAAACCGAGATTGCTCCACTGCACTCCAGCCTGGGTGACAGAGTGAGACTCTGTCTCAAAAAAAAAATAGTAATAAAAGGCCGGGCGTGGTGACTCAAGCCTGTAATCTCAGCACTTTGGGAGGCCGAAGTGGGTGGATCACGAGATCAGGAGATCAAGACCATCCTGGATAACACGTTGAATACTAAAAATTAGTCGGGCGTGGTGGCGGGCACCTGTAGTCCCAGCTACTGGGGAGGCTGAGGCAGGAGAATGGCGTCAAACCGGGAGGCGGAGCTTGCAGTGAGCCGAGATCCCGCCACTGCACTCCAGCCTGGGCAACAGTGAGACTCCGCCTCAAAAAAACAAAAAAAAGTAATAAAAGTGAGGATAATTTAACTGCTGTGTTTTTTTGTTTTGTTTTCTGAGGCAGGGTCTAGCTTTGTCTCCCAGGCTAGAGTACAGTGGCACAGTCATAGCTTACTGCAGCCTTGAATTCCTGGATTCAAACAATCCTCCCACTTCAGACTCCCAAAGAACTAAGGACTACAGGTGCACCACAGCATGCCCAGCTAATTAAAAAAATATTTTTTTGATTATTAATTTTTTTTTGGATATCAGGTCTTAAGGGCTCTGTTGCCCAGTCTGGTCTCCTGCCTTGACCTCCCAAAGTGCTGGAGTGCACCTAGCCTCCCTACTTTTATTCTGTTCTGTTTGTACAAAATGCATTGGGATTCCCTCTGAACTCCTAGAGTCCTTTTATTTTGGCAATAATTATTGTCTCTCAACACCTATTTGAGCAAAGGCCATGGTTGTGTCTGTCAGCTCAATGCCTTGTACATGAAGTGATGCCTTGTATATGAAGCTTGCTTTTTTTTTTTTTTTTTGGGAGATGGAGCCTCGCTCTGTCGCCCAGACTGGAGTGCAGTGGTGCGATCTCGGCTCATTGCAACCTCCGCCTCCTGTGTTGAAGCGATTCTCCTGCCTCAGTCTCCCAAGTAGCCAGGACCATAGGCCCGCGCCACCACACCTGGCTAATTTTTGTATTTTTATTGGAGATGGGGTCTTGCCATGGGTGGCCAGACTGGTCTTGAACTCCTGACCTCAAATGATCTGCCCACCTCAGCCTCCCAAAAATGCTGGGATTACGGGAGTAAGCCACCATGCCTGCTGATTGCTTGCTTTTTGATTCATGCAAGAAGATGAAGTTTAAAGCACCACGTCAGAGGGGAATTCTGTGTGATACTGCTTGACCTTCACCTCTCCCCCCAGACGGAGTCTTGCTCTGTCACCCAGGCTGGAGTGCGATGGTGCGATCTCAGCTCACTGGAAGTTCCGCCTCCCAGGTTCACGCCATTCTCCTGCCTCAGCCTCCCGAATAGCTGGGACTACAGGCGCCTGCCACCACGTCCAGCTAATTTTTTGTATTTTTAGTAGAGACAGGGTCTCACCGTGTTAGCCAGGATGGTATCTATCTCCTGACCTCATGATCTGCCTGCCTCGGCCTCCCAAAGTGCTGGGATTACAGGTGTGAGCCACCACACCCAGCCTGCTTGACCATTTCTTGGTCACTGCAACCTGCATCTTCTGGGCCCAAGCGATTCCCAGTGCGGTGAGCTGAGATCACACCATTGCACTGCACTCCAGCCTGGGCAACAAAAGCAAAACTCCGTCTCAAAAAAAAAAAAAAGAAAAAGAAATTGAACATCAACAACTATGGAAGAAATGATAGTAGATATATCACAACAGTTGTGCAAAGCTTTCTAGAATCTCCAAGAAATCAGAGCTCACTAATGGCTGAGGAGATGCAGTGACAAATATTCTACAAGGAATATTCTGTTGACTATCTTCTCAGCACAGCAGCAGGACAAAGATGTGGACTGTTAGCTGACAACTCCTTTGCCATCTCCTCACCTCCCTCATTTCCCATTCATTCATTTTCTGACACTTTCATTAAATACTCAAACTTGGGTTCAAGGAAGGAGGGTGAGGGTTGAGAGTAAGCAGAAGAATAAAGGCTATTAAGAGATGCTGATACCGCTCCTTCCTTGCCTACTCCAGACAGTGTCTTCTCCTTTATTGATTACAGGGAGGCTATTAAATCTGATTCAGCTATATCTCTAACAGATTGGGATTGATTCAAGTCAGGAACTCATGCTAAATAATTTTCCTTATCACAACTAATTTGGCTGCCTCATAAAATTGCTTTTTGGTTCTAATGTTTAGTTCTTTTGCAGTTCCTTCAAGTAGGAAGGAAATAGGTGCTCTGCATCAGTTACAGTATTGAGACTGTTAGAGCCAGATGGGGCATCTAGTCCAGACTTCATTTTGCAGACAAGGAAACCACCTAAGAGAGGAGACGCTCTCAAGGTCACATGGCAGTGTGGTAAAAAGGTAGTGATTGACGTGAAAAGCGAGAGCTTGACTTTCCTGCCTTTTGTGAGACTGCAAAACCTATGTAAGTTTCAGTAGTGTGATCCTGTTCCAATTCACATCCATGCCCA
The DNA here is from genome assembly GCF_001698545.2 of Rhinopithecus bieti. NCBI lineage: Eukaryota > Metazoa > Chordata > Mammalia > Primates > Cercopithecidae > Rhinopithecus > Rhinopithecus bieti. Next base: position 4,998,340 of record NW_016810565.1, read on the forward strand.
GTTTTCAATGAAATGTTTACAAAATCAGAATGAAAATTTTTGTGCATGCATCTAAATTAGTTACCCCTAGTTTGGATCCAAGTTAAATGAAAAACTAGGTATGTACATGTTCTTAACTGTCTAAACTACAGATATCCTTCTTGGTTGTGGAATCTTTGAAACCTGAGCTATTAAAGGGATACTTTTCCCACCAAATCAATTCATATATTAGATTTGGAGTTTAAATTATGGTGAAATACCCTGTGTTTGTTCTTTTTTTTTTAGACAGGGTCTCGCTGTGTCACCCATGCTGGAATGCAGTGGTATGATCTCTGCTTGCTGCAGCCTCTGTCTTCTGGGCTCAAGTGATTCTCCCAACTCAGCCTCCTGAGTAGCTGGGACTATAGGTGCATACCACCATGCCCTGATAATTTTTTTATTTTTAGTAGAGACGGGGTTTCACCATGTTGCCCAGGCTGGTCTCGAACTCCTAAACTCAAGCAATCCACCTGCCTTGGCCTCCCAAAGTGCTGGGATTACAGGCATGAGCCACTGTGCCCGACCCCTGACTATATACTATGTATGTTTATATGGGGGTTTTTGGTTTGTTTTTTTGAGATGAAGTTTCGCTCTGCCACCCAGGCTGGAGTACAGTGGCACAATCTTGGTTCACTGCAACCTCCGCCTCCCGGGTTCAAGCAATTCTCCTGCCTCAGCCTCCCAAGTAGCTGGGATTATAGGCGCGCACCACCACACCCTGCTATTTCGTTTTTATTTTTAGTAGAGACAGGGTTTCATCATGTTGGCCAGACTGGTCTTGAACTCCTGACATCAAATGATCCACCGGCCTTGGCCTCCCAAAGTGCTGGGATTACAGGCGCCAGCCACGGCACCCAGCCTCCTAACTATATGTTAATAGGTGAACTCTCACGTCTATAAAGCTGATACCCTTCATGTAGTATTTTATGTCCTTTTATAAGATCTTAGCCAAATTCTTTTTCTTAGGCCAAGTGGTTTGTTACAATGATTGAACCTGATTATTGCCCATAAATGTAAAGAAAGTTGAAATCTTTAGTAACAGATTAGCCTCTGCTTTTCTCTGCTTTGCTAGTATAACGTCCCTCCAGAGAAGAAGCTAAATCAACTTACTTGTACTGCAGTTGCTCCTACTGCCTGCCCATCCCAACAAATACGGAATACACAATTAAACAGAATGAGTTGAACTTTTTTTTTTTTTTTTTTTTGAGACAGTCTCACTCATTGCCCAGGCTGGAGTGCAGTGGCAGGATCTCAGTTCACTGTAGCCTTGACCTCCCCAGCTTAAGCGATCCTCCCTCCTCAGCCCCCCTGTAGCTTGGACTACAGGCATGAACCATCATGCCTGGCTAATTTTTGTAGAGACAGGGTTTTGCCAAGTTGTCCAGGCTGGTCTTGAACTCCTGAGCTCAAGGGATCTGCTCGTATGAGCCTCCCAGAGTGCTGGGATTACAGGCATGAGCCTGGCCAATCTTTAATCCATGGTAGCTTTGATAGCCACACTTGTTTTCACAGAAGCAGATTTACTGCAGTGTGGAAAATGCAGGAAGTTGATTCAGGTATTTGTGTGTGTGAGGCAGGTGAGCATGGTGGAGTGGGAAGAGCTTATGTGATTTGGGAGTTAACTTGTCCTCTCTATGAAACTGGGCAGTAACCTTTCTGATAGGAATTTTTTTCTGTTTGTCAGAAAGGAGTGACGCCCCACAGGGAATTAGGTGAGACCAGCTGTTCAGTCACCATTTCTTGCACTTGCAGTGTATCCTCTAGTATCCGAAGGATAGATAGAACTGTGAACAAGAACAAGACAAGCACGCCTGTCTTCACCAAGTCTACAGGCCAGAGGGAGTTCAGCTGTGAACAGGGAGTTCACAAATACATATCTACAATTTTTTTTTTTTTTTGAGACAGTGTCACTCTGTTGCCCAGGCTGGAGTGCTGTGGCACAATCTCAGCTCACTGCAACCTCTGCCTCCTGGGTTCAAGCAATTCTTCTGCCTCAGCCTCCAGAGTAGCTGGAACTACAGGCACACACCATCATACCCGGCTGATTTTTTTGTGTTTTTAGTAGAGACGGGGTTTCACCATGTTGGCCAGGTCGGTCTCGAACTCCTGACCTCAAGTGATCCACCTGCCTCGGCCTCCCAAAGTGCTGGAATTACAGGCATGATCCACCACGCCCAGCCCACACCTAATACTCATTTATAGAAGTCCTACAAAGAAGTGAGAGTTTAGAGACAGAGAATCTAGCCTAGCCTAGCAAGGTAAAGGCCTTTATGAGAAAGGGACATTTCAACTGTGACTTGAAAGTTGAACAGAACATGAAGTGCCCATCCCAATGTTTGGCTTTTTTTTTTTTTTAGTGTTAATATCTGTGTGAAACAGGAGTAGGTAAAATAAATCAGGTGATAGATCTGTAAATATCTGGAATAAACCCAGAGCGCTCAGTATAAAAGGGCTATATTTAGCCTTGGAAAATCAACAAATTAGTTCAGTGAAACTGCTACTGAGGATGGCTGAGGTTTTCTCAGCACTTGATTAACATTAGGTCCTACTTGTTTTTTATAAGCCATTTCTTCTTCCAAGTTCCCATTGAATTTGGGGGTCGATAGTGGAAATTGTTTTGGAGTTCTGGGCCTTGGAAGGTAGACCAGCTGCCAAGGAAATTAGAAAGGTACTTAGCTGCAAAACTGGTAAATGGGAAGAACAGAACGTGGAGTCATACAAATTTGGGTTCAGGTCCTGGTTCTGCCATTTATTGTCTGTATAACTATCAGAAAAACTTATAACTAATCAACTCGTCATTTTTTCAGCTGTAAAAGAGGAATAAACTGTGCAGTGGCTCACATCTGTAATCCCAGCTCTTTAGGAGACTGAGGTGGGCAGATCACTTGAGGCCAGGAGATTGAGACAAGTCTGGCCAACATGGCGAAACCCCGTCTATACTAAAAATACAAAAAAATTAGCTGGGCATGGTGGCACATGCCTGTAGTCCCAGCTACTTGGGAGGCTGAGGCAGGAGAATCATTCATACCCAAGAGGTTGCAGTGAGCCAAAATCACGCCCCCGCATTCCAGCCTGGGCGACAGAATGAGACCCTGTCTCAAAAAATAAATAAACAAAACAGGAATAATAATACCAGTCTTCAGGGGGTTATAGAAATCTGTAAGGGTAAGTAAAATACCTGAATCAGGTGTGCAAATTAAGGAAGAGGGCATAGTGTTTGTACTCCCCAGGACTGGTTCTGTTTCCTTACCCTTGTTCCTAGGTGAACTGGCCTGCCCACTCACATCTCAGCATCTGTGTTTGTTCTTTGCATTCAGGCACTGCTGACTTCAAGACTAATGCTTATAGAGAGGACCCAGTGTTCACTTAGTTTGTTTTTTTTTTTTTTTTTTTTTGAGACGGAGTCTTGCTCTGTTGCACGCCCGCTACTGCGCCCAGCTAATTTTTTTAATGTATTTTTAGTAGAGACGGGGTTTCACCGTGTTAGCCAGGATGGTCTCGATCTCCTGACCTTGTGATCCGCCCGTCTCAGCCTCCCAAAGTGCTGGGATTACAGGCGTGAGCCACTGCGCCTGGCCCACTTAGTTTCTTAAGGTAGATGAGGACACATTGCTAGCCAGACGCCCCCCTTTTTTTTTAAGAGATTTGCTGTATTAGTGATAAGTTTTTAATATCTGAGCAAGGTGAATTACTATTAAAAATGGAACAAATGATCTGTTTTAGTGTGTTCTGTGACAGTCAATTTCTCAACGTTGGAGTTCGTTTTGGAAGTGTTTCTATGTCTATGATCCAGCTGTTGGGGTCTGACTGGTATTTTTTCCTTTGTGACGCAGAGGTGCTTTGGCTAGAGAGGGTAAACCCAAGAAGACTTCACAAGGGCATTTTCATGATGGGGGTTCATCAGCTGCCCTCAGGCACAGAGCAGCCTAGAAGTGGTGAGACAAGGAAAAAGGAAGACACCTCAGTCTTTTCTACATTCCAGCAAACCGCATTCCTTTCTTTGCACTTCATATTATCTGTTGCTCCATCCCTGGGGCTCCTGCCTTGGCTATCTTAACTGCTTTTTCATTTTTCTCCATTTTCTCGCTTCTAGCTTTTCCTCCTCTTGCCACTCACCTTGTTCTGCATGATCTCCTGGGTTGTCTGATCCATTTTTGTGGCATTAACTGCCACTTACATGCTGACCGTTTTTGTTTTTTTTTTTTTTTTACTTTTTACTTTTTTTACTTATGTTTTGTTTGTATTGATGAGGTCTCACTATGTTGCCCAGGTTGGTCTCCAACTCCTAAGCTCAAACAGTCCTCCCACCTCAGCCTCCCAGAATACTGGGATTACAGGTGTGAGCCTCCGTGTCTGGTCATGCTGACCATTCTTAAACCTCTCTGTCTAGTCTGGAGTATTTCCAGAGCTCTCAATCCATGTCCCACTGTTCTAGTTCACCAGACTCAGTGTCCCACAGACATCTCACACTTGCTGAATCTAGCTGACCTGAGCTTTCCCATCCCCTCTGCAGTAGACCTGCTTCCGCTCCAGCACTTGCTTTCACCAGTCACATCCAGTTGCTCAGGACTGAACTCTGGAGATCATGCTCCAGCACTTGCTCTCACCAGTCGCATCCAATTGCTCGGGACTGAACTCTGGAAATTATGCTCCAGCACTTGCTCTCACCAGTCACATCCAGTTGCTCAGGACTGAACTCTGGAAATCATCTTGACTCCTTTTGCTCACTAATTCTCCATATGTAGCCACCAAATCCTGATGTGTTTACCTCCTAGGTATCTCTCAAACCCAACCCTTCTCCATGCCTGTGACTGCTGTGCTCACACGGGCTCTGGCTGTCTCCCCTCACCTCTGCTGACCAGCTGCTCTACCGGCCTCCAGTCTTCCTTCCCCAAGGCACCCCTGGCTTTTCCTAGCATTAACATGTAGCCATATCACTGCCCTGGTCAAAATCTTCAGGGGCTTCCCAGGGCTTCAGCTTCTTAGCAAGGCATTCCCAAGCCTTCCAGCCTTATTCCCTATCCTTCCTATTACCTCGAGGTGTGTGGACCATTACAGTTCCTATCTTTGTTTTCAGACCGATCTTTTCCTCTGCCTAAAATATCCTTTCCCACCTTCTTCAACTTCCAAGACAGCCCGGATGACCTCTCTAGGACACTTTCCTTGAAAGGGTGTTTCCATAGCACTCTCCCCAAATTGTTGTCATTGTACTTACATTATAATACATGTGTACTTACATTGTAATACTTGTGTCCGTTAATGTTTCTGTTTTCCCACAAAAGCGCAGGAGGTTCTTCAGGTTCTTCAAGGGCAGGGATGGTGTCTCATTTGCCGCTTATGTCCAGAGGGAAAAGTCAGCCCAGTCTGGACACACACGGTGAGCGCCACCTGAACAGAGATACCTGCTGATGCTACTGCCTCTGCCCCCCTTCACCACCTATTGCCTGTAGGGTAGTCCAGAATCCTTAGCTGGGCTTTAAGCAAACATGGTATGGCAAAAAAAAAAAAATAAACCTGATCTGAATATTTGTTGACTGTTTAGTCCATTGACTAGCTAAATGATCTTAGAGGAGTTTCTGAATCTCTCTGGGCCAATTTCTTCATCTGTAAAAAAGGAATATATACTGTTCAATATTGTTATAAAGTGTGATTGAAATAACATGTACAACACTCCTGACATGTAATAGGTGCTAAATACATTTCCTCATCTCTTACTCTTTTTCTCCCTCCCTCCTGCACTATTCTGAGCAGTCTCCACCACCCGCCACACACACACACACACACACACACACACACACACACACACACACACACACTGAAGTCACAGATACTCCATTATTGGTGAATATATCCCTCCATTTTTCATCCCTCCATTAAGGGATGCCTTCTTCACATCCACCTACCTCTACTCTGTTCAGATCCTGCCTGAACTAAAGGCTTGCCCAGATCCTGCAGTTAAAAGGAATTTCTTCTCCTTCCTTTCCTGGTCTTATTTCCCTATAGCATGTAATATTTCTAATTTATTAGTCAGCTGTATTATTTTAATCACTTGATAGTTAACTGGGCTGGAAGGTTCTGGGGGAAAAGGATATTTCTTCTGCATTTTTGTAGCTCACTGTGGTTCTGAGCACTCTGGGCCTGGAACATGTGAAGTGTTACATAAATGGTTGTTCACTTAAGGCCAGGGAGTTGGGGGATGATAGGAAAATGCTTCTCAACCTGGCTAAACAGTGTCTTCAGAGTCTTAAAGGAATCAGACTCTCTGGGGACTCAGTTTTAGCTTACTGCTCCTTAAGACTTTTTTTTTTTTTTTTTTTTTTTTTTTTTTTTGTTTTTTTTTTTTTGAGACGGAGTCTCACTCTGTCGCCTGGGCTGGAGTGCAGTGGCCGGATCTCAGCTCACGGCAAGCTCTGCCTCCCGGGTTCCCGCCATTCTCCTGCCTCAGCCTCCCGAGTAGCTGGGACTACAGGCGCCCGCCTCGTCGCCCGGCTAGTTTTTTGTATTTTTAGTAGAGACGGGGTTTCACCGTATTAGCCAGGATGGTCTCGATCTCCTGACCTCGTGATCCGCCTGCCTCGGCCTCCCAAAGTGCTGGGATTACAGGCTTGAGCCACCGCGCCCGGCCCGAGTGGTATTAATCTCTACAATTTCTGGAAATTAGACATAATTCTAGAAAATCTGTTATTGCAAACACAATGAAAAATCAGTCTTGGAATTCGTTTATAATGTGATGAAGGTAAAGAAAATTGCTTGCCCCAAACTACATGAAAGTGATACATATTTCTAATTATGTTCTCAAAGGGATATTCCAGAAGGAGTTAGTGCTACGGAAATCCGTAAAGTAGATTGTGTTTTGGGAAAATCATTTCGACCTGCTCAGATTCAGCTGGCACAACCTTCCGTACAGCCCCCTGAAAGCAAATGGTATTACAAGTACCACAACAAAGAAGGAGCCAGTCATTAGCAGGAAACAGTGTGCAATTTGTGTTGCAGGTAGTTAGGGATGTTTTATAGATCTGCTCACACATACCTCTTCTAGCCATTAAGTAGTAATTTCCCTTGGACTCTGCTCATCCCTTTTTTTCTTCAAACCTTTAAACTCTAGATGCAAAGCTTCCTAGATGGAGAATAGAACTGTTCCACTTCTGGCTTCTACCTGGAGTAAGTAGCCGTGTCCAGCAGTGAGTTCATGCTGTCAAGATTCATTAGTACCCATCTCTTCCAGTCTTCAGAGTCACAAACTAGCCACTGCTTGCCCTCACACATGTGTAACTCTTAAATCACATTTCCTCATCCTGTGTTTGGACTGTTGTTCTTTTAGGGTCCAAATTTAGTAGCTTACGTATTACATAATAAATGTAATGTGTATATTTTCATCTTATTGGATATATCTGTCATATGAACTTAATTGATGTTGGGGGGAGGTGTCTTGACTCTTTTTTTTTTTTTTGAGACGGAGTCTCGCTCTGCCGCCCAGGCTGGAGTGCAGTGGCCGGATCTCAGCTCACTGCAAGCTCCGCCTCCCGGGTTCACGCCATTCTCCTGCCTCAGCCTCCCGAGTAGCTGGGACTACACGCGCCCGCCACCTCGCCCGGCTAGTTTTTTTGTATTTTTTAGTAGAGACGGGGTTTCACCGTGTTAGCCAGGATGGTCTCGATCTCCTGACCTCGTGATCCTCCCGCCTCGGCCTCCCAAAGTGCTGGGATTACAGGCATGAGCCACCGTGCCCAACCCCAACTACTCTTTCAACAACCAATGTTCCTTCCTTACAGAGCCTCCGTTTTTTTCTTTTCAGATATGGAGTAGAAATCTTCTGATCCCTTGAGGAGAGGGAAAGAATCTACCTTAGCTTGAGAGATGAATCCTGATTGGTTAAACAACCAAGGCAATCTTATTCCCTTCGGCCAGTGATGGATCTGCAGAGTGGGGGAGAATGTGACCCATTTCTGGCCAGTGAAATGTAAAGGGAAATGTGTTATTAGAGAAGCTTCTCTTCCCTAATAAAAAGATAGAACGTCAGAATACAGCCCTCTTTTTGCCTGCCTGAAAACCTGTGTGATGGCCAGGGTGATGGCCGCCACCTAAAGAAAAGGCTAAGAAAATGACAGTCATTGCTCAGGCACTGTCAATCATGAACTCACTACCACTGGGCTGCACATGTGAGCCACTGTACAGAGGTATTGGAAACTCAAAATGGACCTATTCCCAACTGATAGTGATGCACATCAGACTGTCAGTAGTTCCCTGTGGAACTACTGTGGAAATGGGGGATGGGGCATTGTAAGGGAAGCTAACTCTTCTGTATGGCAAAAGTGTTTTGTCTTGGGAGTTTTATGGGCTACCTATGTGCAATCCACCGGATATAAATAACCATAGATTTTATAAATGGTTTTAACATGAAAAGGGACTATGATAAAATGAGCAATAATGTAATGTAGTTTGCTTCTGCAAACTAGGATTTCGGTAATTGGGTTTATTTGTTATTTTTATTTTTTTGAGATAGGGTCTCGCACTGTTGCCCAGGCTGGCTTGAACATAGCTCTGTGCAGCCTTGACTTCCCAGGCTCATGTGATCCTCCTGTCTCAAGCAATGCAGCCTCCTGAGTAGCTGGAACCACAGGAACACACCACCTTGCCCAGCTTTTTTTTTTTTTGAGATTGGGGTATCACTCTGTCAGCCAAGCTGGAGTGCAGTCATGTTTTTTTGTTGTGTTTTATTTTATTTATTTATTTAGAGATGGATTCTCGCTCTGTTATCCAGGCTGGAATGCAGTGGCGCAATCTCAGCTCACAGCAAACTCCACCTCCCGGGTTCACACCATTCTCCTGCCTCAGCCTCCTGAGTAGCTGAGACTACAGGAGTCTGCCACCATGCCCGGCTAATTTTTTTTTTTTTTTGTATTTTTAGTGGAGATGCGGTTTCACCGTGTTAGCCAGGATGGTCTTGATCTCCTGACCTCATGATCTGCCCACCTCAGCCTCCCAAAGTGCTGGGATTACAGGTGTGAGCCACCGCGCCCGGCCGCAGTCGCATTTTCATAACTCACTGAAGCATTGACCTTCCTTGCTCAAGCGATCCTCCCACCTCAGCCCCCTGAGTTGCTGGAACCACAGGTACACACCACCATGCCCGGCTAATTTTTTGTTTTTTTTCTAGAGACAGGGTCTCACTATGTTGCCAGGGCTGGTCTTGGACTCCTGGGCTCAAGAGATCCTCACGCCTCACCCTCCCAGAGTCCTGGGATTCAAGGCATAAGCTACCGTGCCCAGCCAATTTTTAAATTTCTTTTGTAGAAACGGGGTCTCCCTATGTTGCCCAGGCTGGCGGGCTCAAGCAGTCCTCCTGCCTCGGCCTCCCAGAGTGCTAAGATTACAGATATGAGACACTGCACCTATTGGTTTTTACTTCGTATGTGTGCAGTAATCAAACATGCATTTAAAAAATTTTATTATAAAGTGAACATAACAAAATTTACCATCTTAACCATTTTATGTATTTTTTTTTTTTTTTTTTTTGAGACGAAGTCTTGCTCTGTTGCCCAGGCTGGAGTGCAGTGGCACAATCTTGGCTCACTGCAACTTCCTCCTCCTGGGATTCAAACGATTCTCCTGCCTCAGCTTCCCAAGTAGCTGGGACAGGCACACACCACCACACCCAGCTCATTTTTGTATTTTTAGTACAGACGGGGTTTCACTATGTTGGCCAGGCTGGTCTCGAACTCCTGATGTCAGGTGGTCCACCCACTTCGGCCTCCCAAAGTGCTGGGATTACAGGCATGAGCTGTTGTGCCCAGCCTATTTTTTTTTTATACAGAGTCTCTGTCGCCCAAGCTGCAGTGCAGTGGCACAATCTCGGCTCACCACAACCTCCACCTCCTGGGTTCAAGCAATTCTTGTGCCTCAGCCTCCCAAGTAGCTGGGATTATAAGCATACACCATCATGTCCAACTAATTTTTGTATTTTTAGTAGAGATGGGGTTTCACCATGTTGGCCAGGCTGGTCTTGAACTCCTGACCTCAAGTGATCCGCCCACCTTGGCCTCCCAAAGTGCTGGGAGATTACAGGTGTGAGCCACCAGGCCTGGCCATCTTAACCATTTTTAAAATGTACAGTTCAGGCTGGGCACGGTGGCTCAACCCTGTAATCCCAGCACTTTGGGAGGCCGAGACGGGCAGATCACAAGGTCAGGAGATCGACACCCCCCTGTCTAGCCGGGTAAATCCCCGCCAATACTAAAAAAAAAAAAATACAAAAAACTAGCCGGGCGAGCTGGCAGGCGCCTGTAGTCCCAGCTACTCAGGAGGCTGAGGCAGGAGAATGGCATAAACCCGGGAGGCGGAGCTTGCAGTGAGCTGAGATCTGGCCACTGCACTCCAGCCTGGGTGACAGAGCGAGACTCCGTCTCAAAAAATAAAAATAAAAATAAAAAATGTACAGTTCAGTACAACATGACTTGAGTACATTCATATTGTTGTGTAGCCATCACCACCATCCATCTCCAGAACTCTTTTCATCTTGCAAAACTGAAACTGTATACCCATTAGATAATAACTCCCCATTCCCTCCTTCTCCCAGCCCTGGTAACCACCATTCTAACTTTTATCTGTATGATTTTTACTACCCTGGGTACCTCATTTATATTGGTAAACTCATACAGTATTTGTCTTTTTGCGACTGTCTTTTTTTTTTTTTTTTTTTTGCGACTGTCTTATTAGGACTTAAGCCTAATGTCCTAAAGGTCATCCATGTTGTAGCATGTGTCAGAATTTCCTTCCTTTTTAATATTTCATTGTATGTATATACCACATTTTGCTTATTCATCTGTCATTGGACACTTGGGTTGCTTATATGTTTTAGCTATTGTGAATCATGCTGTTACGAATGTGGGTCTATATGTATACAGTTTTTATATGTTTTATATTCAGAAAAAAAAAATTAAGCTCTGAAAGCCAGCTGTGCACAGTGGTTCATGCCTGTAATCACAGCACTTTGGGAGGCTGAGGCAAGAGAATCACTTTAAGTCCAGGAGTTCAAGACCAGCCTGGGCAACATAATGAGACCCCATGTCTCCAAAAAACACAAAAATCGGACAGACATGGTAGCATGTGCCTATGGTCCCAGCTACTTGGGAGGCTGAGGTAGCGATCCCTTGAGCCCAAGAGGTCAAGGTTGCAGTGAGCTGTGATTGTGCTACTGCACTCTAGTCTAGGGCAGAGTGAGACCCTGTCTCTCAAAAAAAAAAAAAATTAAAAAAATAAAAGCGGCCGGGCGCGGTGGCTCAAGCCTATAATCCCAGCACTTTGGGAGGCCGAGATGGGTGGATCACGAGGTCAGGAGATTGAGACCATCCTGGCTAGCACGGTGAGACCCCATCTCTACTAAAAAATAAAAAAAATTAGCCGGGCATGGTGGCGGGCGCCTGTAGTCCCAGCTACTTGGGAGGCTGAGGCAGGAGAATTCCTTGAACCTGGGAGGCAGAGCTTGCAGTGAGCCACTGCACTCCAGCCTGGGCGACAGAGCGAGACTCCGTCTCAAAAAAAAAAACAATAAAAAATAAAAGCTTGTTGAAGCCAAATCATCTATTTTGAGTTTATGCTTTTTCCCTGATTTCTCATTTTGGAGCTGATCTTTCAGCTACTTTAGCCAACTGTAACATTTCCCTGCCAGAAGGAAAAATTACAGCAGAAAGCTGGTCTCCTTGTTTGAAACCTAATAGTGTAGTGACATGGTTAACTGTGTTTTGTGGTTAACTGAATTCAAGAGCTCTACCTGCTTCCTACTTCCTTCCCTCCCTCCCTCCCTCCCTCATAGCTAAAAAGTTTAACTTCTCACCGCCTTTATAATTCTCTAAAAAATGTTGGCCTTCTTTGCCTCTTTGTCTGTGAAACTGTTCCCCGGAGAGTCACTGTGTGCCCATAGTCTGGGCATTCCTTCATTGTACTGACTATGTTGTAACGGAATCATCAGTCTGTTTCCCCAGTGAACTATATAGGAGACCAAAAAAGCAACCAATTCAGTTCACTGAATATCAAGTGCTCCCATGTGGCAGCCACCACTGGGCACCCAGAGCTCAGTGATGATGAGCCAACTGGGTACCAAGACACTCTTAATGGAACCTCTCTTTTTTAAGGTGGGAAGAGGTGGTATTTAGATTTACTGATTTGGTGGGCATCATAGAATTTGAGTGAAAAGAGACCCTGGGCCGGGCGCGGTGGCTCAAGCCTGAAATCCCAGAACTTTGGGAGGCCGAGATGGGCGGATCACAAGGTCAGGAGATCGAGACCATCCTGGCGAACACGGTGAAACCCCGTCTCTACTAAAAAAATACAAAAAACTAGCCGGGCGCGGTGGCGGGCGCCTGTAGTCCCAGCTACTCGGGAGGCTGAGGCAGGAGAATGGCGGGAACCTGGGAGGTGGAGCTTGCAGTGAGCTGAGATCCGGCCACTGCACTCCAGTCTGGGCGACAGAGCAAGACTCCATGTCAAAAAAAGGAAAGAAAAGAAAAAAGACCCTGGAGCTGATTTAGTCCAGTTACTTGATCTGTAAGCACGGTCCTGAGATCCACTGTTGAACTGCAAGGGCTTTTTCTGCTTTCATCCTGGTTGCTCAGTGCGCCGTAATGAACGCTGGTCTTCTTAAGTTGGCTCTCTGGCCCTGATCTTCCTCTACTCAAAAGCTACCACCCTTCTGTATATATTTTCCTGGCAGTTACACCATGTTATCTGCCATGTCCCAGCTGTCTCCTTGCCTTGCCTTCTACCTGGAATGTCTTCTTCCCCACACTCTGCCTCTGGACACTTAATCCTTCAGCTTCCGCCTGAGATCCCACTTTCCCAGCATTCCAGCCCGACATAAGCCCTCCCTCTTGAGCGACCGTATTTCCCTGATCAGCATGGTATGTGTGTTACACATGGCTTTGGGCTTTGAACTGTACTTGTATGTCTCTATTGAAACCTGCCACTCCTATCAGTCCAGCTAGCTGTGTTGATATGTTACGTGAGCACAAAGAAAGGAATGGGAGATACACACTCATTAGTTAATAATGGTTACCTTAGGCAAGGCAGGGGAGAGAATAAAGAATTAAAGATGAAACTCATCCACTGACCTCCCAGCAAGTGTGTGCAATAAGAGCTCACCCTTCAAAGCTAGGAGACGTGGCCACATTTGGGTCACTGGGAAGCGGATTGAGAAGTGCATGTAGGCTGTTCCAGCTGGTATAGGTCACGTCAGCAACTCAGCTGAGGATTTAGACTGCTTCCAGAAGCATGGGATAGCCTTTACAGTGAATCAAACAGAGCTCCTACTTAGGGGACAAAGAGCAAAATCACTCCTCGCACCTCCTTGCATCTCTGTGTCTTTAACTGCAGCTGCCTCTTCACTAGTTCTCATCCTGTCTGTGACCCAGCTCTCCCGTCTTCCCCTGTAGGTCTCTTGCAGTCTCTTCCTGTCCTCCTCATGGTGTGTCAGTTTTTTCTTTTCCTGTCCCTGGTATGTCTGTCTGCCCACCCTGCTTCACCCCCTCCTCCCTTTTAATAGAGGCACTGTGTGTATTTCACACTTACTCTGTTTTTTGGCGGTGCCTTTATGTGTTATTAATAGAGCCAGTGGCCAGTAGATGCATTGTGCTTTGGGGCTTTGTTTTCCCCCTTGAAAAATTCCAGCCTAAGTTATTTTTCAGTGAGTAAACAGGCTTTAATTGATTTCTCTCCCCGTGGGTCAGTGATCTATAGAGAAGCACTGCGTCCCAGTCCCCTTGAACCACAGGGCTGGAAAAGGCCAGAGCCTCTGAAGCTCTGCATGGGCCCCCACAGCTGAACCCCTAGCCTGCCCTCACACTCTGTCATCTTTCCTTCCTTCCCTCCCCCCATCCACCCACTGTACAAATCAGAGCCTTGGGGGCCGGACTGCATCTCCACACCTACTCCACAGACAAGCCAGGTCTCTGCGGTGTTTCTCCTTCTCCCCTCTTGGGTGCTGGGAATGGGATGGGCTGGGCCTCCTCTTCAGCATTTCCTCTGGGTCTGCAGACTGGCAAGGTAAAAACTGTTTCCCAAACTCTCTGGGAACTGGGGTCCCAGGAGAAAACTGGGCTCCTTCAATCAGATGTCCAATTTTGGAAGGCTGAAGTCAGCTGGATTAATAGTCTTCCACCTATCTTGTTTTCTGGCAAGTTCATGGAGACATGGAGCTCATTCCGTGTCTGTGCCTCGGTTTTGTGGGCGCCAGGAGGAAGTTGTTGCAGGAGTGGTCACAGTGTTTTCTGACCCCCTGGTCACCCCGCAGCTGCACACCCTTGAACTCAGTAATGCCAGTGGAGGGCCCCTGATCCCACCTTCCTGACTTGGGCTCTTTTTGGTAGGTCAGCTATTCCTGGATCCCCAGCCCATTGTTTTCAGCCTACCCCATAAGCTCCTAATTCCCTGTATTAACCTTTGTCAGTTTAAATACTGAGAGTAATTTCCTACATTTCCCACATCAGATCTGCACCCCAAGCCCCACCCCCGGAGCTCCCCTGTGGCCTCCCAGCTTCCGCTCATCACTCACCCCCTCAGCCCATGGCATTTTAAAGACAAATCTAATCATGGAATTCCCTTGCTGAGAACCCTTCAAAAGACAGTTTTACTGAAAAGGAAATGGAACCCCCTGACCAAGGCTTAAGGTGTAACTCCTCCCCTGCCTGCTTCAACTCCTGTCGTATGCCCCTCACGCAGGCCAGATTCCTCGAACACACCACACTCCTCCTTCCTCATTGCTTTAGCACATGTGGTTCCCTCTGCTTGGAATGCTCTTCCCTTGCTCTCCTGTTTCTTTGCTCTGCTAGTTCCTCTTCTCCAGGTCTCAGCTTAAATATCTCCGTTGCAAAGAGCCTCTGCTTACCGCGAGCTGGGCAGCTCCACCCTCACCAATGTTCCTTCTCCCTCACCCCATCTGTGTTTTCATAGCAGCGCAGTTTGCAGTTCTGTGCTGGTTTGGGTGCTTGGTTATCTCTCCCTGTTGGTTGTGTCGGTTGCTACTTGATTCCACTGTTGCTTACAAAGAGCGGCTCAATCAATGCTCCTGAAGTGAAAGCCTGCCGAGGCAGTGAGGCCACGCCCAGTTAAAAGCAGCCTTTGGGGCTGTGGTTGTTAGCAAACAGCTAGTATCGCAAGCCTTGCACAGAGAGGTGCTCAATGTCTGAACTGGATTGAAAGTCACTTCCCCTCTGGGAGCCTCTGTTTTTCCAGTTCCCAAAACTCAAGGGCCCTGGTTCTCCCGGGAGGAGAACCAACTTCCTGCTGTAAATTCAGCCTGTATTTTACACATTGCGTATGCTTGGGCTTAGTTTAAACTGTCCAGCCTGCTTTAAACCAAGTTACAAGGGTCAGATCCTACAAACAACCAAAAGAACTCCTTAGCAGAGTGGGGCCTGGGTCATGGATGTAACTCTGTCCTAAGGGCAGATTTATGGGCCTACCTTGGGGGCAAAGTAACAACTCAGCCTTAAATCATAAAAGTTATGAAAGCAGTAAGGCTGCTGCTGGAGTGGGCAACTGTCTCGGAAGCTCCGTGGTGATGGAGAGCCTCCTGGACGAGCTGGAAGAGGTGAGGGCAGATGTGGGGGAGCCCACTTCCTGGGGCACCTACTGGGCAGCTGCCTCCAGTGTCAGCTATTCTGTGTCTGCCTGTATTTTATTTTTTATTTTCCAACAGTCATGGTGTCACTCTGTCTCCCAGGCTGGAGTGCAGTGGCACAGTCGTGGCTCACTGCAGCCTGGCACTCCTGGGTTCAAGTGATCCTCCCACCTCAGCCTCTTTAGCAGCTGGGACAACAGGTGCACACCACCACCATGCCTGGCTAATTTTTAAAATATATATATTTTGGCCGGGCACGGTGGCTCAAGCCTGTAATCCCAGCACTTTGGGAGACCGAGACGGGTGGATCGCAAGGTCAGGAGATCGAGACCATCCTGGCTAACACAGCGAAACCCCGTCTCTACTAAAAAAATACAAAAAACTAGCCGGGCGAGTTGGCGGGCGCCTGTAGTCCCAGCTACTCTGGAGGCTGAGGCAGGAGAATGGCGTAAACCCGGGAGGCGGAGCTTGCAGTGAGCTGAGATCCTG